>NC_073305.1:71363793-71663793 GCF_027595985.1 Sorex araneus | reverse complement strand
GAAGCCTCTCTCTACTCGAATTTCCAAGATGCCATACTGGAAGCTCTTTCAGGGTCAAAAGAATGAGACCCAGCTTGTTACTGGTTTTGGCATATGAATACACCATGGGGACCTTGCCAGGCTCTCTCATGTGGGCAGGAAACTCCCAGTAGTTTGCCAGGTTATTCCAGAGGGAGAAGTAGGCTATAAGATATGGCCAGGAGTAATTCCTGAGTGCAGAGCCAGGAGTAACCCCTGTGCATCACCGGGTGTGACCCAAAAACAAAAACAAAAACAAACAAACAAAAATATTAATCTAGACCCAGGTCACTGAGGCACAGTGTAGCAGCAGCAGCAGCAGCAGCACAGATCTGGCTGGTTACTCAGGATCCCCATCTTGTCCTCCAGCCCAGGATTACCCCTGTCTGCAGAGCAATCTTCACCTCTCCATAACTCACTTGATCATATAAAAAAATCCTAATTTAGCCACACAAAAACTCGCAAGAAACAACTGCAGACTACAAAAATCACAATGAAAAAGCAATGCAGAACCCCACCAGGCTTAGTGAGTAAAGATGGTAGCCTGGAAGATTCAACCAGTTATAGGCAACTATATATTTTCTAATAAATAACTTAGAGAAGAGCTGTTGAAGATATTTAAGGAGTTTAAGGAAACAAGGGAACAGACCATCAATAAAACACAAGAGGATATGAGAACAGAAATGAGAAAACTACAAACAGAAATGACAGAACTGAAAAACTTAGTAAGTGAAATGAAAAACTCACTGAAGGCCTAGCAACAGCAGTCTAGTGGGGACAGAATTAGTGAGCTACAAGATGAAGTGCAGAAAGCTCCAGACAGTAACAGAAGATGGAAAAAAGCCTCAAGATAAATGAACAGCTGACAGGAGAACTTTGGGATGAATCCAAGAAGAACATAAAGATCCTCAGGATCCCAGAGGGCCAGGAAGGCAACCCTGCAGAAGCAATAGTCAAAGACATCACTGCTGATAATTCCCCAGGGCTGGAGAATGCATGAATTTAGATCCAGAAGACCTGAAGGGTACCAGCTAAAATAAATCCAAATAAGAATATGCCAAGACACATCCAAATCAGAATGACAAAAAACGTAGTGATAAAATACTGAAAGCAGAAAGACCAAAGAAGAAAATTATGTACAAACGCACATCCTTAAGATTTACAGCGGATTTAGCAAACAAAACCCTCTGGGCCCAAAGACTGTATCACTGTCATCCTGTTGTTTCTCCATTGACTCGAGTGGGCACCAGTAATGTCTCTATTCCTCCCAGCCCTGAGATTTTAGCAGCATCTCCTTACTTGTCTTTCCCAATGATTGGAGGCTTTCAGGGTCAGGGGAATGAGACCTATCGTTACTGTTTTTGGCATATCGAATACGCCACAGGTAGTTTGCCAGGCTCTGCCTTTGCTGGCGGGATACTCTCGGTAGCTTACCAGGCTCTCTGAGAGGTGTGTATATATATATGTATATATATATATACACATATATATATATAAAATCATATATATATGATTTGTTGCCTACTGTCTGAACTCCATCACCTATGATGTGGCAATTATGGAAAATGGGTAGGAAGTGTCTTATAATGTGTCCGGAAAGTGGCCTGGAGCATGGTGGTGGTTGGGTAGTGGAAGTCAGCTGCCGGGGTTTTGTCCCTTGGGGTGGGGAGGGTTCTCATCCACCCCGCTCTGTGGCACCCCGGGTGAAAACAGCCTGGAGTGGAGTTCAGTGGCATGGCTATGGGGACCTCATTTTATACTCCTATCTGGGATGAGCAGCCGTTGAGATCTGGAGGGTGGCCGATGAGGTGCCAACAAGGTGTGGCAGGGTGTGGCTTATGGGTGTAATCCCTGGGTCACTGGATATTGGGGGATAGCAGGCAGAGGAACTCTGCTTCCCAATCCCCTTGAGTCCAGAGTCCAAGGTCACAAACTTCCGAATTATCTGGGTTTCGTGGGACTTCATTCATGCATGAGGCTCAGCTAGAGCGTCCAGAAAGCGCCCTGGAGCACAGCGGTGGTTGGGTAGTGGAGATTGGCTGCCGGGACTGGGTCCGTTTGGGTGGGAAGGGTTCTCACCAGCACCCCCTCTGGGGTGCCCTGAGTGAAAAACCTGGATACAATAGACACCTCATCAAGAATACTTTACCCAGCTAAACTCTCATTCCGATTTGAAGAAAGAATACACAACTTTACCGATAAAAAAAAAAAACCTCAGGAACTTTATAAACTCAAAACCATATTCACTAGAACTAAAGGGGCTACTTTAAGACAAGTCCCACAAGCATGCCAAACTCCTGTAGAGAGATGGCCCGAAACTCCATGGTAATAATCTCTCGGTGCCAATGGGCTAAATATACCAGTTAAGAGACACTGAGTGACAGGATGCATTAGAAAATTGAACTAAACGTTCTGCTGCCTGCAAGAAACACATTTGGATAGTCAGAGCAAACATAGACTCAGAGTCAAGATTATAAGACAATTCTTCAAGCGAATAACTCTTTCAAAAAGCCTGGGATGACCATACTAGTATCAGATGACATAAACTTCAGACTGGAAAAGGCTATAAAAGACAGCAAAAGTAATTTCTTAATAATAAAGAGATACGTACATCAGGAAGAACTCATACTCCTCAACATATCTGTACCTAATGAGGGACCAGCAAAATTCTTTTCTTTTTTTCTCATTGATTCACCGGGAGTTACAGTAACAAAACTTTCATGTTTGAGCTTCAATCATACAGTCATCAAACACTAATCCCTTCACCAGTGCATGTTTTCCACCACCAAAATACCCAGTATCTCCCCCATTCCACACCTCCCCTGCCTGTGTGGCAGACAATTTGCACAATACTCTCTCTCTACTTTAGTTACCTTTAATATTTTGAGACCAGTCCCACCACCACTCATACCTGCCAAAAAGGCAATGCTAGACAATGTGTTTTGTATTGCTTGTTATGGACGCGATAGAATGCTGCATGGCTGCTCTAGGAATTCTAAAATTGTAATAATTAAGGTGTGAAAAGATTGCTGCAGCAAGTTGCTCGGTCTGAGATTGGTTTGTGTGTCTCTGGATCGTGGCCATGTGGGAGCTTAAGTAGACAGTGGCCAGATGTGGCATCATCTCAGAGTCCAATTGGGGCGGGGGGAAGGAGAAGGGCCCACTCCTCCCCTGTCCTGGGAGGCCTAGCATTTGCCGTCACCGCCACTCCTACCTGAAGCTTGTCGCTGCCTTCTAAAAGATGGCAGCGGCCAGAGCTCCTAGAGGGCAGGTGAAGAGACGGCACCTGCCCTGGTCCGGAGTAGCCCAGCGGAAGCAGCCTATTTCAAAGTCCAGGGCCATCTCGGAAGCAAGTTGCTTGGGGACCAGCAAAATTCTTAAAACAACTGCTAATAAACTTGAATAATGACATTGATAAGCAACACAATAGTAGTGGGAGATTTCAACACTTCTTTGTCACCTCTTAATTGATCAACTAGACTAAAGCTTCCTTAATTGCTTTTCAGAAAAAAATGAAAAAGGGGAATTGTATGTGTACATATATAAGTATATATATTTATATACAATATATATATAAACATAGAGAGAGATAGCTTTTCATCCTCAAAACATTGAATACACATTCTTCTCTGACGCACATGGGATATTCTTCTCCAAGGTAGACCACGTGCTGGGACACAAAACATACCTCTATAGGGGCTGCAGTACATCAGGTAGGGGGTATTTGTCTTGCATGTGCCTGGCCTGGGTTCCATCTATCCCTGGCATCCCATATGGTCCCCCGAAGCACCACCAGTATTAATTCCAGAGTGCAGATCCAGAAGTAATGTCTGAGTGTCACTGACTGTGGCCCTAAAACAAACATCATCGTCATCATCATCATCATCATCATCCTGTTGATCATCGAATTTCTCGAGTGGTCTCAGTAATGTCTCCATTCGTCCTAGCCCTGAGATTTTAGAAGCCTCTCTTTACTCATCCTTTCCAATGGTGCCGCATTGAAGGCTCTTTCAGGGTCAGGGGAATGAGACCCATCATTGTTACTGGTTTTGGCATATGAATACGCCATGGGGAGTTTTCGAGGCTCTCGCATGTGGGCAGGAAACTCTCGGTAACTTGCCAGGTTCTCCCAGAGGGAGAAATAGGCAACAAGGTGTGGCACGGTCACTCGACAAACAACAACAAAAATACCCATTATACCTCCACAAAGTCAAGAGCATAGAAATTAAATCAACTATCTTCTCAGACTATGATGCATTGAAAGTAGAAGTTAATCACAAACAAAAAGAAGGGACAACTCCAACACCTAAAAATTAATTAGCTTATTAATTTTCCTCTAAGACAACCAGTGGGTCTTAGAGGAAATTAAGAGGTTCATGGAAACAAACAGGAATGAGGACACTACCTATTAGAACTTGTAGGATAAAGCAAAAGTGGCATTGCAATGTTAAGAGGAAAGTTCATAGTTACACAAGCATTCACCAGGAAAGAAGATAGGTTTCACATAAAAAACAGCACAACTTAAGAAACTAGAAAATGTCCAACAAAAGGAGCAAGCAGGTCAGAGGAAGGAAATAATAAAACTTAGAGCAGAAATTATTGAACTGGAACTTAAAAAATCCAAAAGATGAATGAAACCGAGAGCTAGTTCTTTTAAAATGTAGCATTGTTGCACTGTGGTCCCATTGTTCATCAATTTGCTGGAACAGGCACCAGTAACATCTCCATTGTGAGACATGCTGTTACTGTTTTTTGGCATATCAAATACACCACGGTAGCTTGCCAGGTTCTGCTGTGCAGGCAAGATACTCTTGGTAGCTTGCTGGGCTCTCAGAGAGGGGCAGAGGAATCGAACCAGGGTCGGCCACGTGCAAGGCAAACGCCCTACCCGCTGTGCTATTGCTCCAGCCCTTTGAAAATGTAAATAAGATTAATGAACTATTAGCAAAACTCACAAAGAGAAAGAACCCTAGTAAATCTAATCAGAAATGAAAGAGGGAATGTCACAACTGACACAACAGAAATTCAAAGGATCATCAGATATTACTTTGAGAATCTTTATGTTACAAAACAAGAGAACCTAGAAGAAATAAATAAATTTTTGAACTCCTATAAACTCCCTATAGAACCATAATGATTTGTAATACCTGAATAGAACAATCACTATGAAGAGCATTGAACAAATAATCAAAGATTTCACAAAAATAAAAAGCCCAGATCCAGATGGATACAATAGTGAATTCTTTCAAACCTTGAAAGTAGAGGACCTACTTTCAATCCTGCCAATCCTTTTTCAGGCTCTTTTAGAAAATTGAAGAAACTAAAACACTCTCAAACAGTTTTGATGAAATAAATATCACTCTGATATCAAAAGCAGACAAGAGACACCACAAAAAAAAAAAAAGAGAATTGCAGTATGATATCCTTGACGTACACAAATGCAAAGCTCCTCAACTAATTACCCTAAATACTAGCAAGTAAAATCCAACAATTCATCCAAAATCTCACACACCATGACCAAGTAAGATTCATCTCGGGATGCAAGGATGGTTTAACATACACAAGTTAATCAACATAATACATCATATCAATAAAATAAAACAAAAATCATATTACATATCAATAAGTACAGAGAAAACATTTGATAAATCCCAGCATTCATTCATGATAAAAACTTCCAACAAATGGGAATTGTAGGAACTTACCTTGGTATAGTCAAAGTCATGTAAATAAGTCCTTGAAAGTAGGTATAGGGATAGACAAGGGATAATACATGATAACATTTCAGTGTCTGTATTGGAAACCATAATGCCCAAAAGGGAGAGAGAGAGAGAGAGAGAGAGAAGAAAAGAAGAAAAGTGCCTGCCACAGAGGCAGGCAAGGGAGAGGGAGGCTGGAGAGAAACAGGGGACATTGGTGATAAGAAATGTGCAATGGTAAAGGGATGGGTGTTGGAAACTTATATAACTGAAACCAAATCATGAACAACCTTGTAACTATGTAACTCACTGGAATTAAACAAAAGTAAATAAAAATAAAACAAGTCCTCAGCCAACATTACTCTCAATGGAGAAAAACTGAAAGTCTTCCCTCTAATATCAGGCACAGGACAAAGCTGCCCACTTTTGCCAGTTCTATTCCATATAGTACTGGAAGTACTTACCACAGCAGTTAGGCAAGAAATAGACATCAAGGACATCTAGATAGGAAAAGAAGTCCAGCGTTCACTATTTGCGGATAACATGATGCTATATTTAGAAAATCCTAAAGTCTCTACCAAAAAAATCAAGAAAGAGAGATTTGTATAATAAAATGGCAGGCTACAAAATATGCAAAAGCCCATGGCCTTCCTATATATAAGTAATGAAAGAGAAGAAAGAGCTATTAGGGCCGGAGCGATAGCACAGCGGGTAGGGCGTTTGCCTTGCACACGGCCGACCCGGGTTCAATCCCCGGCATCCCATATGGTCCCCCACGCACCGCCAGGAGTAATTCCTGAGTGCAAAGCCAGGAGTAACCCCTGAGCATCGCTGGGTGTGACCCAAAAAGCAAAAAAAAAAAAGAAAGAAAGAGCTATTAAAAAACAATCCCATTTACAATGGTGCCTCATAAAATCAAGTACCTTGGAATCAGCTTAACTAGAGAGGTAAAGGACCATATCAAGAAAACTACAAAATGCTACTCCAAGAAATAAAAGAGGACAGGAGGAAATGGAAATGCATCCTCCGCTTACAGATTAGGAGAATTAACATTGTCAAAATGGCAACACTCCCCAAAGCATTGTATAGACTCAATGTGGTCCCTATAAGGATACCCATGACATTTTTCAAAGAAATAGACAAAACACTCCTGAAATATGGAACAATAGACTCCCCCACGATAACCAAAACAATCTTGGAAAAAGAAGATGGGAGGTATCACTTTCCCAACTTCAAACTATACTACAAAGTAGTAGTAATTAAAACAGCATCGTAATTCAAATAAAGACAGACCTGCGACCATGGAATAAAATTGAACATCCTAACACAGACCCTCAAACATATGATCATTTAATCTTTGATCAAGAAGAAAGAAATATGAAGTGGAGCAAGAAAAGCTTCTTGGGGGCTTTCTTTCTTTCTTTCTTTCTTTCTTTCTTTCTTTCTTTCTTTCTTTCTTTCTTTCTTTCTTTCTTTCTTTCTTTCTTTCTTCCTTCCTTCCTTTTCTTCCTTCCCCACTCCCCATGTCCACTCTGTGATCCCTGACAAGTGATTTCTATCTATCACCTACAACAGGGAAACGGCTTGTATATTGAAAACTGACGTGGCATGGGAGAGATCCACTGTGGGGCTGGCTATGAAAGTGAGCAGTGCCAAGAGCTTCCTTGACTCCCTGACTCCCCTTCCTAGATAGGAAAGTAGAGGCGCGTGTGTGTGTGTGTGTGTGTGTGTGTGTGTGTGTGTGTGTGTGTGTATGTGTGAAGGTTTACCTACAGGACAGTGAAGGTTTGAGCTAGACAAACTTTGTCATTGTCGCTATCATTCTCCCACTCTGCATTTCCTATTGCTGTCCACCCTGTTTCTACTTCCCCTTCTCTGTTGAGCAGAAACAGCAGGGCCTGGTAAAGAACATGGGTCTGGGACAGACAGCCTCATATCAGCCCATCCTGTTACTGATAGGTGTGTTACTGCCAGCATTCATTGCCCAATGCCCTACTCCTACCCCTGTCACCCTCTCCCCACACTTTCTTTAATGGTTATTTGGAAGGTTTCCACCCCACGTCTTGAAGCTCATTGATTCAATATTTTGCTGCTTTCTCAGATGTCAAGTCTCTCTGTTGGGCTGGAGCAAGACTGTAGCTAGTAGGGTACTTACCTTGCTTATGGCTAATCCAGGATGAATCCCTGGCACTCATATGGTTCCCACAAGCCCTTCCAGGAATGATACTTGAGCATAGAGCCAGGAGTAACCCCTGAGAATAACTGGGTGTGGGCCAAAGACAAAAACAAACATAAAAGAGTTACCATGAATAGATAATAAATAATTTGTAACTATGACTGGCGCATGGTAAACAGAGTCATGTGCCATGTAACGGGAAAGTACAGAGACATGACAGGATGGGATTTTACAAAACAAACACCCTCACTGCTTGCAGCACAATGGCTGAGTGACCTGCCGTGAGCTAAGGCTCATGATGGCAGGCCTGCTCCACCCTCCTGCAGGGACGTGCTGCTAACTTCCCTTCACAAAACATCATTGGCCCAAAGTCCTGCCATGTCCAGTCTCAAACCCAAGTTTCTTCCATTGTGCCTTGTTACTCAAAGGGGTGGATGAAAGACGGCATCTCCCTCTGACCTTCATGCTTCATATAGTTTCGTTATTGTCTCACAATAAAAGAATAGACAACCATGTGCAAGCAGACTCTGAGGTCCTGGCAAGACACAGAGAAGTAGTTGCAGCTTCCCCAGCCCAGGAGCAGCTTCCCAGCCCAGTGTTGATGTGAAGATTAGTATATAGAAAGCTTATTGGGGTGCAGTAGCCATAGTACAGTTGGACGGCACTTGCCTTGCATGAGACTGACCAATTCAATCTCAGTGCCCAAACCCTCCAGGAGTGATCCCTGAGACCAAAGCCTGAGCGCTTCTGGGTGTGGAAAAAGAAAGAAACAAAAGGAAAAAAGAAAGAGAGAGGAGGGGGGAGAGAGAGGGAGAGAGGGAGAGAGAGAGAGAGAGAGAGAGAGAGAGAGAGAGAGAGAGAGAGAGAGAGAGGAAGTAATGTAGGCAGGTAGACAAGGAAGGGACTCCGTGGTAATGGAATTCCTTGAGAAGTAATAAAACCACTAGCCCTAAGGCTGTCAGGACCCACCTTGAGGACACAGATAAGACACTTACCTGGTGCCAGCACAGACCAGAGAAAGCTGGGCGCCAACTCCAAGAGAAGCTCCATCAGGAGCAAAAGCCAAGGAAAACTTCTAAGACCATCAACCACTCCCAACTCTACCACCTTGATAACCACTCTAGCAATGGACTCTTTTGGGGAGCAATTCCAAAGTCTTTATTACTGGAATGCTAAATCTTTCAACCCTTCTGGCTGTTATGCCTAATCCCTCAGGATTAACTTTTTTTAATAGTTTGTATCAAGATACAAACTATTTTTTTAAAATGTATTGTTTCTGTACAAGTCATATGATAAGTTTTTAAAATGTTGTTCTGGAATTCTTCTGTGGAATTCTTCTAAAACAAAACTCATGTTCACTTCTAAATATTTTTAATAAAATAGCTTTCATTATGATATTCTTTTAAATTTTAAGTTCATTATTATTATCATTATTCTTTTTCTTCCTTTCTTTTTCTTTCTTTTATTATTGTTGGCCCAATTTTAGCAGTGGGGGTTGGTGTTCAGGGAATCATGTGGTGCCAGGTACTGAACTTGGCCTCCTGCCTGCACAACATTCCCTCCAATCCTTTGAGCTACCTTTGTTCTTCCTGTGAAGTTACCTTTTTTTTTTGCCCTTCACAAATATGTACCAGTTCAGTGGTTCTAAATCCTATACTTAAGTAAAATTGTCTAAATAAGAAATACAGTTACAGCTTATCAGTACCATTGTCGAAATAACATCAAGGTTACATTTTATCAGTAGTGGTACTAAGGTTACATTTTATCAGTACCATTTTATCCATCCCATATAGAAACAAGGTTACATATTAGGAGAAATGTTTCAGATTTACATAATCTTATGTCTTTATTATACTGGATAAGGGAATGAAAGTCACCTGCCAAATAACTAGAATCCAAATGTTCTGATCATGAGGTCTCAGCTCTGAACCATAGCTCTTGGAGGAAAGAAGAAATGCAGTTATTATGGCCAGAATAATGTTCTCAGCATCGTTGAAGAAACAGAAACACTCCTTAACAGTTTCTATGAGACACATATCACCTTAATACCAAAAGCAAACAGAGACACCACAAAAAAAGAAAATTACAGGCCAATAACCCTGATGAACACAGATGCAAAGATCCTCAACAAAATATTAGCAAATACAATCCAACAACTCATCAAAAGATCATACAGCATGACCAAGTGGGATTCATCCCAGGGATGCAAGGATGGTTTAACATTCGGAAGTCAATCAACATAATCCATCATATCAATAAAAAAAGATAAAAACATATGATCATATTAATAGATGCAGAGAAAGCATTTGACAAGATTCAGCACCTATTTATGATGAAAATTCTCATCAAAATGGTGTGGGGTTTTTTGTTTTTGTTTTTGGTTTTGGTTTTTTTTTTGCTTTTTGGGTAATCCCGGCAATGCACAGGGGTTACTCCTGGCTCATGCACTCAGGTGGTGCTCGGGGGACCATATTAGATGCTGGAAATCGAACCCAAGTTGGCTGTGTGCAAGACAAATGCCCTACCCACTGTGCTATTACACCAGCCCCCAAAATGTGTATTGAAGGAATTTTCCTCAATATAGTCAAAGCTATCTACCACAAGCCTATGTAAAGCATCATTCTCAATGGGGAAAAACTAAGAGCCTTCCCTCTAAGATCAGGGACAAGACAAGGATGCCCACTCTCTCCACTTCTATTCAATATAATACTTGAAGTACTTGCAATAGTGGTTAGGCAAGAGAAAGATATTAAGGGTATCCAAATAGGAAAGGAAGGACTCAAGCTCTCACATTTGCAGATAACATGATACTATATTTAGAGAACCCGAAAGCCCCTACCAAGAAGTTCCTAGAAACAATAAACTTTACTTGTACAGTAACGTCACAGGCTGTAAAATCAATACCCCAAAGTCTATGGCTTTCTTATACGCAAATAATGAGAGAGAAGAAAGTGATATGAAAAAAGCAATCCCACTCACAATCATGACTCAGAAAATCAAATACCTCAGAATCAGCTTCACTAAGGAGTAAAGGACCTGTACAAAGAAAACTACAAAATGCTACTTCAAGAAATAAAAGAGGACACAAGGAAATGGAAACACATCCCCTGCTCATGGATTGGGAGAATTAGCACTGCCAAAATGGAAATACTCCCCAAAGCATTATACAGATTCAATGTGATCCCTATAAGGATACCCATGAAATTTTTCAAAGAAATGTATCAAACACTCCTGAAATTCATATAGAAATACAAACCCCCACGAATAGCTAAGCAATTCTTGGGGAAAAGAAGATGGGAGACCTTCCCCAACCTCAAACTCTACTACAAAGTGCTAATAATTAAAACATCATGGTATTGGAACAAAGGCAGAGCTGCAGACCAATGAAACAGAGTTGAATATCCTTATACACACCCTCAAATATATGATCATATAATCTTTGATAAGGGAGCAAAAAGTGTGAAGTGGAGCAAGGAAAGCCTCTTTAACAAAGAGCTGGCAAAACTGGACAGCTACATGCAAAAAAAAAAAATGGGCTCAGACCTCTACCTAACACCATGCACAAAAGTCAGATCAAAATGGATTAAAGACCTCAACATCAGACCAGAATCCATAAAGTACATTGAAGAAAAGGTAGGCAAAACCCTCCACGACATTGAAGCTAAAAGTATCTTCAAAAATGAATTGCTACTGACCAAGCAAGTGGAAACATAGATAAACAAATGGGACTATCTTAAACTAAGAAGCTTCTGTACTTCAAAAGAAACTGTCTTTGGGGGCTGGAGTGGTAGCACAGTGGGTAGGCATTTGCCTTGCATGCTGCCGACCTGGGTTTGAATCCCAGCATCCCATATGGTCCCCTGAGTATCGCCAGGGGTAATTCCTGAGTGCATGAGCCAGGAGTGACCCCTGTGCATCGCTGGGTGTGACCCAAAAAGCAAAAAAAAAAAAAAAAGAAAGAAACTGTCTTTGATGAGAATACAAAGACAGTCTACAGAATGGGAAAGGAAATTCACCCAATGCCTGTCTGATAAGGTGATCAAGGATACACAAGGCACTGGCTGAACTCTAACAAGAAGAAAACATCCAATCCCATAAGAAAATGGAACAATGAAATCAACAGAAACTTTCTCAAGGAAGAAATCAGAATGGCCAAAAGGCACATGAAAAAAATGCTCTTCAACACTAATCATCAGGGAGATGCAGATCAAAACATCAATAAGATATTATCTCACACCACAGAGACTGGCACACATCCAAAAGAACAAAAGAACAACACACCAGTGTTGGTGTGGATGTGGGGAGAAGGGGTCTCTCCTTCACTGCTGGTGGGAATACCAACTGGTTCAGCCCTTTTGGAAAACAATATGGACGCTTCTCAAAAAATTAGAGATTGAGGGGCTGGAGAAATAGCACAGCGGGTAGGGCGTTTGCCTTGCATGCGGTTAATTCGGGTTCGATTCCCAGTATCCCATATGGTCCCCTGAGCACTGCCAGGGGGTAATTCCTGAGTGCAGAGCCAGGAGTAACCCCTGTGCATTGCCGGGTGTGACCCAAAAAGCAAAAAAAAAAAAAATTAGAAATTGAGCTCCCATTTGACCCAGCAATACTTCTGGAAATATATCCTGGAGATGCAAAAAAGTACAGAAGAAATGATATCTGCACTTGTACATTTATTGCAGCACTATTTACAATAGCCAGAATCTGGAAAAAACTTGAGTGCCCGAGAACAAATGACTGGCTAAAGAAACTCTGGTACATCTACACAATGGAATACTATGCAGCTGTTAGAAAAGGTGAAGTCATGAAATTTGCGTATAAGTGGATCAACATGGAGAGTATCATGCTAAGTGAAATGAGTCGGAGAGAGAGGAACAGACATAAAATGACTGCACTCATTTGTGAAATATAAAGTAACATAATGGGAGACTAACACCCAAAAATAGAGATAAGGGCCAGGAGGATTACTCCATGGCTTGGAAGCGGGTCTCACATGCTGGGGGAAAAGGCAGCTGAGATAGAAAAAAGACCACCAAGTAAATGATGCTTGGAGGCCTCGCTCAGGATGGGAGATGTGTGCTGAAAGTAGACTATGGACCAAACATGATGGCTAGTTAGTACTCGTATTGCGAACTATAACACCCAAAAGAAGAGAGAGTAAAAAGGAATGCCCTGCCACAGGATGGGGGGGCGGCAGGGGGGCACGGAGGGAAGCTGGGAGTGGATGGTGGGAGGGATATTGGGACATTGGTGGTGGAGAATGGGCACTGGTGTAGGGATGAGTACTCGATCATTGTATGACTGAACATAATCACGGAAGTTTGTAAAGGTGATTCAATACAAAAATTTAAAAATATATATTAGTGCTCAGCGTCATCACTGTCTGAAGTGGTGGTTCCTGACTAGGCTTCTAGCAGACTTCCTCTGAGGAAAATTGGTTCCACCGCTTTTTACCTACGTGACTTCATAGAGTTTGCTGGTTTTGTAATGTATAAAATGAAGATCACAAATGAGCTTTCCTTACTGGCCAGAATGAAGAGTAATAATCCTTTCAAAAGGCTTAAACACCTGGCACTCAATGTTGGTTAGTTAAGAGAAAAAAAATCAAAAACAAAAAAAATAAATAACTTGATATGTGATAGGTGTAGGGATAAAGAAGTGGAAATAGATTTTATGATTAATTTATTGATGAGTCAGCCACAAAAGTTTGCCAAAAAATGACAAAATATGCATGTGAGGATGTGGTTGAATCCGAGTTTAGGTGTTTCTGACATACCATAATGCCAGCTGACATGGCCAGAGGGTAATCAAGATGCAGAGATGATCACTTTGATTTTGTTGTTGTTGTTTGGTTGGTTGAGTTTTGTTCCTGTTTTTGCTTTTTAGTTCACACCCAGCAATGCTCAGGGGTTCCTCCTGGCTCTGTGCTCATGAATTACTCCTGACGGTCCTTGGGGGGGCATATAGGGATTGAACCCGGGTTGACCGCATGTAAGTCAAATGCCCTACCCACTGTACTATCGCTCCAAGCCTGACAATCACTTTGAGAGCTGGTTGCTGTGCTCATACTGGTATCTGAAAGCCATCTGACAGTTTCCCAGAACATCTAGAAACCTTCGAAGCTCTGAACTGGGTGCTGCCTAGGTGGCAGAAATCAATGAGGAATATTGTAAATACTCCAGGCTTAAGCCTGGGATGTAACCTTGGCTTCCTTTATCTAGTTATTGTCCATTTTCAAGGACAGGTGCTGGGTTGGCCTTTGGCAGAACTGACTCCCCATGCCCAGCACTGAGAAGTATCTCTGTATCAGCTCTTCTGGGAACTTGACCTTGGGCTAGTTCATGCCTCAGAAATCAAGTACCTCAGAATCAACTTCACTAAGGAGTTAAAGACCTGTACAAAGAAAACTACAAAACACTACTTCAAGAAATAAAAGAGGACATGAGGAACTGGAAACATCTCCTGCTCATGGATTGGGAGAATTAGCATTGTCAAAATGGCAATACTCAGGGCTGGAACAATAGCACAGCGGGTAGGGCATTTGCCTTGCACGCGGCCGACCTGGGTTCAATTCCCAGTATCCCCACCGCCAAGGGTAATTCCTGAGCACAGAGCCAGAAGTAATCCCTGTGCAATGCAATCCCTATAAGGATACCATGACATTTAAAAAAAAAAAAATTGATCAACCACTCCTGAAATTCACCTGGAATGATAAGTTCCCATGAATACCTAAAGCATTTCTTGGGGGGAGAGAGATGGAAAGCATCACTTTGCCCAACTTTAAACTATACTACCAAGCACTAATAACTAAAGCAACACTCTTACCTAGCTAGAAAACACATGTGGGGCAGTTTGGGAAAACCCTATAAAGCCAACTTGAACAAAGAAAGCACACACAAATACTGCCAGAGCCCATGTGCTGCTTGTGTCCATGTGGCCAAGCACATGTGGTGCCTAAACACGTGTGTCACCTGTATCACCCCTCTTGAGATGTGTACTACTTTCTTCACCTTTGTAAAAGCCCGCATTCTCTCTCTCTCTCTCTCTCTCTCTCTCTCATTAAAAAATTTTTTTAATTGACTCACTGTGAGATAGACCATTATAAAGCTGTTCATGATTTGGTTTCAGTCATCAGTGTTCTAGTACCCATTCCTCCACCAGTGTGCATTTCTCAACACCAGTGTCCCCAGGTTCCCTCCCATCACCCCCCAAAATCCCCTTCCTTCCCAGTCTGCCTCTGTGGAAGGCACTTCTCCTCCTCTTCCTCTTCCTCTCTCTCTTTCTCTCTCTCTCTCTCTCTCTTTCTGTCTCTTTCCCTCCTTTCCCTCCCTCCTTCCCCTTCCTCAAAGCCTCCAAATAAAATCTGACAAAATCTGTTTTTGCTTCTCTGCTCATCTATTCCTGAAATTCTTTTCTGTGAAAAGGATAAGAACCCGAAAGCCCTGGGTAAGGCCTGGGATTGATTTCCCTTTTCTGCAAAGTGTCATTTCTCGCTCCAGTCTGAGTGTACAGCTCCCCAAGAAATCTGGTAGTGGGGACTAACTCCTGTGCCAAGAAGGACAAGTGGATATCAGATGTGGCTTGACAGCTACCTAGTGGGGCTGGCAGAACCCCAGGTCTGTGCCTTGCAGGGGTTCATCACAGCTTTATCCATCCTAGCCTTCCCAGCATGTCCAGAGGTGGAAGAAATGGATCAGGAGAAAGTGGCTAACTCTCTTCCCTCCACCTCACATAGGGAGGGATGGAGGGAGGAACAGAGGGGAGGGGGGAGGGAGGGAGGTAGGAAGGATGAAGGAAGGAAGGAAGGAAGGAAGGAAGGAAGGAAGGAAGGTAGGAAGGAAGGAAGGAAGGAAGGAAGGAAGGAAGGAAGGAAGGAAGGAAGGAAGGAAGGAAGGAAGGAAGGAAGGAAGGAAGGAAGCCTTATGAAATTAGGTCTGTAAACTAAAAGGAAGATCTCATACACCACACACAGATGGTCACTGTGGGGTCCAGTCTCAGATTCCTGCCTTGCATCAGCAGGAGCAAGGAGGAGGCTCCATCTTGCCTCGAAACAGCTCAGCCAATGAGAGATGCCATAAGGCAGCTAGACAGAAACCAGCCAACCCACTTCTTCCAGTGGGTCTGCGTTTACAAGAGCCTCTCTAAAATCAACAAGGAGTTTCCTTCTTTTGTTCTGGGGGAGTGCTCACAGGTTTCACGGGGACTTCCACTTTCCAAACTGCTTTTTGTTGTTTCTGAATAAACCTAGTTTTGGTGGTGAAGTAATTAGCTGCTTATATTCTTGAGGTTAACATTCAAGGTCAAAAGAAACCAGCTTTGGGACTGGAGTGATAGCACAGCGGGTAGGGCGTTTGCCTTGCACGCGGCCGACCCGGGTTCGATTCCCAGCATCCCATATGGTCCCCTGAGCACCGCCAGGGGTAATTCCTGAGTGCAGAGCCAGGAGTGACCCTTGTGCATCGCCAGGTGTGACCCAAAAAGCAAAAAAAAAAAAAAAAAAAAAAAAAAAAAAAAAAAAGAAACCAGCTTTGCACTTTCCCTGGCCTCAGCACTGAAGCTGTGTACCTGAGAGGTGTCCTTGACCCTTTAGCAAGTTGGACACAGAAGAATCTTGCTCATTATGGAGCAGAAACCATCATGTGCTCTGTGGTATCATCACATCCCTGTGTGGCACCAGGGACTTAGTTGTCTCCAGGCTGGGCAGATATCTCCTAACTCACTTCTACCAGAAATCCATGACAGAAGAGACGTCTGTGGGGTGCCATCCTTCTGGTCTCAGGATGCTGCATGCCCCAGGCTGATGAGTACTGAGCAGACAGTCTCATGTGCCCAGCCACGGTGGCCTAATAACTTCCAGGATGAACTCAGCTCAGGAGGCAGATGATGACCTGCTGAGTCCTTGTAGTGCACAGGACTACCCACCTGTTATCCCTTCCCCCTTGAGCCAGGAAACCCAGTCAATCCCCCAGGTAGGGAGCCAAAGCTCATGGCTTTTTGTTTTGTTTTGATTTATTTGGTTTGAGGCCAGACCCAGAGAGAGTTGTTCTGGGTTTATTCTTGGTGTGGCTCAGGGACTTTTTGGGATATTGGGGTTTGAACCCTGGTCAGCCAGATGCAAGGCAAGTGCTTTAACCTCTGGACTATCTCCCCAGTCCCCAAATAAGAAATGACTCTTTTTTCTACATGCATTTCAGCTCATGAGATAAAGGGCTTTGTTTCCACCCATCCTTCATTGCCCTTCTTGTCCAAGAAAGCTCAGACATCCAGACAGCACACAGTCCGTGGAGACGAGGCCGGACAGGAGAGCAAGGTCAGCCACAGAAGATGGCAGAGAGGCTCAGAGGGTATGTACTAGGGACTTGTCTGAAAGCTGCTGCTCCTTCTCCACCCCCTCCCCTTTCCTTTTCTTTACTCAGAGCCCCGCAATGTCCCCACATCACTGAGAATCTGAGCAAAGTACTGGAAACAACTCAAAAACAACCAGCAGTTGAGTGGTCCAGTCAGCACACGGAGGGGCAGCCAGACTTCCCCGTCTCTGAGAAGGCAGGAAGCATGGCACCACTAATACATGGGGGAAACGATGCTGAGTGGAAAAAGCCAGACGGAAAAGACCACAGATTACATAATACTGCTATAAAATATCTAAAATTAACAACACCAGAGGGATAGAAAGTAGGTTTGTTGTTGCCAGGGTAGGGGAAGAGAGGATAGAATGATTGCTTAGTGGAATTAGTTTCTATTTAAAGTGATAAAAATGTGGGACCAGTGAGATAACACAGTGAGTAAGGTGCTTGCCTGGCAAGTAGCTGACCCTGGTTCAATCACTGGCAACCCATATTGTCCCTAAACCTATCATGAGTGATCCCTGAATGCAGAGCCAGGGGAGTGAGCCCTTAGCACAGCCAAGTGTGGCCCAAACACCAGAAAGAAAAAAGAAAAATAGATAAGAATGATCTGAACCTAAATAGAGAAGTGGCAATTGCACATCATTCACTGTCACTGTCATCCCGTTGCTCACCGATTTGCTCAAGCGGGCACCAGTAAGTCTCCATTTTTAGACTTGTTGTTACTGTTTTTGGCATATCGAATATACCACGGGTAGCTTGCCAGGCTCTGCCGTGAGGGCGAGATACTCTCGGTATCTTGCCAGGCTTTCTGAGAGGGGCGGAGGAATCGAACCCAGGTCGGCTGCATGCAAGGCAAACGCCTTACCGCTGTGCTATTGCTCCAGCTCATTATGAGTGATTTAACTTTGAAATGGTTAATTTATGTTATGTGAATTTCCTATTAGTAAAAAAGGTTTAAGGTGTCTTTTAACAAAATTAAAATGGGCAAGGCAACAAATACTGTTATGTTCTATAGACTTACCACTACCAATACCCCCCACATCACATCACACACACACATACACACACACACACATGCACACACACACAGAGTCCTTCTAACGGTGCCCTTGCTCATCTACGCTAGGCACGCTTGACTCCTCCCAACAGTACCCTGGGAACACAGCCCCTCCAGACCCCATGCACTTGTTGTCTAGGGCCAAAAGGCTCTTCTCCAGGTGTGGCCACTCCTTTGCCAACATGCTCACCTGTCCCCATCCTTGGTGGGATCTCCTCTCTGTTTTCTCCTGCTTCTTACTGTCACCCAGGTCAGCGCCCAACAATCAGATCTTGGGCATCTCTCCTGGCATCCCTGCACAGCATCCTTGCATGGCATCCCTGCTTCCCCTCTCTGGGGACTCCAAACCCTCTCAGAGTCTCTTCCTTTCTGTGGAGAGGCAGTTACCCCAAGGGCAGGGACCCTGGAAGGTAAGTGTGCCTTAGTACACAGCACCGTTCAGGGTTCCATCGCTCTCCAGGATCCCTGGGGACTTTTTCTAGTGGATGAGTATCCAACCCCACAGCCATCAAGCCTCTTTCAACTGTTCTAGGGGCAGAGAGGGGCATTGCTATTGAAGGACTCGTGTCATTCACATGTCATGTCACCACCAGGGCTGAAAAGCAACCTTCTCATGATGGTCAAATCACTTTATTATTGAGTGAAGTTATGGACTGGGACTCAGGCCGTGTTTTCCCATGTGCTGAGCCCTGAGGAGGTGACAGGAAGTCCCCAACGCCATGTGAGACCAGCACCCCTGGCGTCTTCAAGCTGATTTCCATCCTGGAAATGAAGGATGTTTGCTGTCTGTTGAGGGGTGATTTTTGCTGATTTAGGGACTGGGTCTACAACAGCATCTCACCCTGTGAACTCAGAGATAATAGAGAAATTATCTCTGAAAGCAGAGTACAAAAAGCAAATGAATTAAGCATTCATTCTTTGAACTCTAAATTGCTGCACATGAGCAGCCAGAAATCTCTTTCCTAAGCCCTGGGAGAAGCTGGAGAGGGAAGAGGAGCCTGGTGGGTCCCATTGAGTGAGAGGACTCATGAACTTAGCAGCAGCAGAGATGTTACAATGGACAGGCGGGAAGAAGCAAGAAGGGATGGAGTCAAGGGCTGAAGAAAGTAGCTGGCAAGGAAAGGAATTCTCCCACAGAGCTTCTGGAAGGAGCAGGCCTTCCAAGATCTCAATTTCAGTACAGTGAAACCAATGTCAGAGTTCTAATTTTGAGAAATAGTCTCCAGGAAAAACATTTGTGATTTTGTTTGATTGTTAGTTTGGGGCCTATACCTGATGGTGCTCAGAACTTATTCTTGGCCCTGTGTTCAGGGAACTGCATGTGGTACCGGGGACCAAACCTGGGTCAGTCGTGTTTGAGCAAGTGCCCTGCCCACTGCACTATCTCTCCAGTCCCACATTCGTGTTTCAATCTTCACTGCACTTGTGATGCTCTGTGGCTGCCCCACAGAAAAGAGCGTGCTGTCCTGGCAGACCCTGCCTCTTGGGGCGCTGGTGACCCATTCCCTATGGGGATGGGGGTGACTTCCTCACACCAATCCCTTGTTCTCAACCCCCAGCAGGAGTCTGGAAATTCAGCTCAGTTCAGCTCCAAGTAGATATAATAAACCTGGTACAGCATCTGATTCTGCAGGAAATGGGTCCAGCCACCCAATGCTGCCCTCCCTGTCACACACCAGTCACAAGCCCAAGGGTGCCCTGTAACTCTGACCCTCAGGTAAGACTCAGGAATTGTGTGTGTGTGTGTGTGTGTGTGTGTATCTGTGTGTATCTGTGTGTGGGGGGGATAAATAAGGGGGTTGGTCTTCAGGAATAAACAAATAAGGCAAGCTATGGAGAGAGGGTGTGGAGCTCCCTGGCCTTCTCCAGGCCTGCACTCTCCCCTGCCTCCTTGTACTCACCAATCTAGTAAATCTTCGAAGTGTCTCTTTTAGGTTTCTGTGGAGTTTTATTCCACAGGCATGAGCAATGAACTTGTGGGTCCTTGGCCATCAAACTCCAGCTCCTTTTGCCTCCAAAGGGAAGGGGGAAGGGGTGGGAATGAACGTTCCAATACTCTACTCACACAGCTGGTTTTTCTGGCACTCAGCCCCCATCTTTAGTTCACAAGTCATCTTCACCAACACAGCAGAAACATCTTTGCCACTCTCAATACTTTGGGAATTCTCAGACTTCGATTAGCTTTGAGCCGGGAAGGAATTCTCCCTCTGAACTTCAGAAGGAGCAGGTGTGCCCACACCCTAACTTTGGTCCAGTGAAATCAATGTCAGATTCCTAACTTCTAGAAGTATTCTCCAGAGAAAATATTTATGGGATATTTTTATTTGCTTATTTGTTTGGGGGTAGTGTTCAAGGTTTACTCTTTGCTCTGTACTCAGAGATCACTTCTGGTGGTGCTGGGGAGGCCAAATGCTGTGCAAGGGATTGACCCAGGTCAACTTGCATGCAAGGTCAGTGATCTAAGTCCAATATTATCTCTCTGACCCTTAAATATATTTTTGTATACTCGAGTTCCATAAAATGAGGAAAATGCCGGCTCTCTATCAGTGTAATATCCAATTAATAATAGCAACAATCAACAATACTATTTCCTCTGCATTAATACAGTTGGCAGTGAAAATAATAAACCTAACGGTAATGAGCAGCAAGTGAAGACAAATCTGTACATTGGGGACTTTGTGTGCCAAGTGCCATGTGCTAATCTCACGATGCAGAGCTAATCCCAACAGTGACCACTGCTGTAAAGCCTCGCTTCATACTCTACTCATCACAGAACAGCAGAACACAATGTAGACCATGCTCGGCTGCTTAAACAAGCGTCGCTTTTCCTCTAGTACCCACTCACATACTCAGTTTCCTTCAAAGCCCCTACAAGCACCTTTAACACACACACCGACTGCTCTACCACCGGCTTACCCTGATCCACATCTCCTGTGGGTGATGAAAGCTTCTCTACAGCCCTCTTCGCTCCTTCTACTCTCCTACTAGTCTCTTCTTCATCAAGTCCATTTCTTTTGTCCTTTTTGTTCTGGGGCCACCTCCAGTGGTGCTCAGGGATCGCTCCTGGTGGTGCTCTGGGGGACATATGGGGCACTGGGGATTGAATCTGGGTCCTCCATCTGCCAGGTAGTGCCCTACCCGCTGTACTATCACCCCAGCCCCTAACAATTACATTTCCATCCAGTCTCTTCAAGGCAATCTACCCATTTCCCATCATACACCTCAAAATTACAATGGAGATACTTTCTCTCAAAGTTCTGACAGAAGAATTCTAAAATCAAGAGGGTGGTTGGGTAAATTTCTACTTGTAGCCTGAATATTACACACTGACTGCTCTACCACACCTGCTCTCCATGGCACATATCTTCTGTGGATGATGGATTTAAATATTGGGGGAGTGGGGCTCCCAAGCAACATTTAGTGGGGCCTGGGGGCTACTCGTAACAATATTGCAATACTCTGTCAACTGGGTCTGGTGGCTTAACGGTCTGAGCATGCAGGTTTCCTAGGCCCAGCAACCCAGAGACCACTACCTCTGGAAGAACTCTGGGACCACCAGGGCTGTACGCAGATGCTGGGATGAGTGAAAGCGTATAGTGTAAGGATTTGAAGTATGGTCCCAGTGCACGCAAAGCATATGTCCCTGACTACAGAGTAACTAATCAGATTAACAGAGGTTCTCTTTCATGCTCTGTCCGAGCTTCTGGTAATTGCCATGATCTTGGTATCTGCAGGCTTACAGATTCTTCATTCTAATTTTGACTTTCATCTGCATAGTTCTTTCTTTTCTCTACATGTTCTGTTTTCTTTGTTTGGGGACAGTACCTAAGGGCTACTGCCAGCTCTGTGCTTCTGGCAATGCTCAGGAGACAATGTGGTCATGGGCCCCAAGCCCCAGCTGCCCGCATGCCAAGCACACAATCAGTGTGTTCAACATCGATCTCCCTGGTCTTGTTTTTGTTTTGTTTACTTTTTTGCCTCATCTGGTGATGCTTAGGGATCACTCTAGTCTCTGTTATCAGGGATGCCTCCTGGTGGGGCTTGGAACACCATATATGGTGCTGGGGATTCAAACCAGGGCTGGTTGCATGCAAGGCAAGCATCTTGCTTCCCAAATTATCTCTCGCATCCCTGTTTCTGTTTTCTTAAAAGATCTGAGTCATTGGGTTAAGGTCTGGGCCAATTTAGTCTGACCTCGTTCTAACTTGATTTCATCTGCAGAGACTCTATTTCCAAATACTGTCAATGCACAAATCCCAGTGACCAGGACTTGAATATATCTGGGGGGGGGGGCTTGATTAACAAAAGATGTTGACAGTGGGTTGGGAAATAGTGATAATCTAAATGGTTGTTCAAAGCCGAGCAGTGGAGGAAAAGTGCTTTTCTTCTGACTCACAGTTGCCAAGCGCCTGCCAATGAGGTCGCTGAGCTGTTTTTCTCTTTAGACATAAACAATCAGTGACTATATCCCTGACTTGATTATCAAACAGGCTTCCCAGCTTTATTGCAACTCAAAGGATTGCTGCTGTGAAAAGTAATGGGAAGATATGCACCTCCCTCCCTCCTCCTCGGTGCAGCTGAGGGAAGCCTGTGGAGATCTGCAAGCAAAACACATTCCTGTCAAGGATCAGCTGGTACAGAGGTCCTGGTGTCTGGAGATGTGCTGGAGTGTCGGGCCACAGGCAGGCAGCGCTGCTTTGAGTAGTCATTTATGTTCCTTCCCACAAATCTCACTTCAAAAAATCTCTCTTCTCAGGGAACACCAAGCATCAGGGAGAGTGGGTGTGAAGGGGTTAACAGAGCAGCCTTGGTGCGCTCACATTCTGCACATTCCAAGGCCAGGATAAGGCTGCAGAGCGCCTTTGTCTACCTGAGGCCATGGCCATCCCCACAGCTTATGCCAACAAAGTGGTTTGTGGTGAGACTCTTCTTTTCATTGGCTGGGAACCTCGGCCCACTCTGTCTCCCAGCTGATCCCTGGAAAAACAGAGACTGGAGAGGGAGAAGCCAAGCTGAGTTATGTGGACAGTCCATGCCTAAAGTGTTATATCCAAAGTCAAGACATGGAAGGAATAAAAGTTTATTTCATCACAAAGGGGTCATGGATGGAGATGGGTCGTGTTACTCAACCCCCTGGACAAATGATCCAAAAACAGAGGCTGCTTTTATACTCCAAAAGCACATTCCAAAGGGTCGATTAAAATCTTGCAAGATGAACTACAGTGACATTCATGCATCAGAAGAGAGTGCAAGATACAGTTCACATGGGAACAAACGATCCTTTAACCACGCTAAGGGCGAGAGCAAGCCTCCTCCCAACCTTTATCAGCACAGATGTTCGAAGGAAAGCCCACAGCCAGCAGAGAACACTGCTCAGGGTGAAGGCGCACCTTGTCAGTACAGCTGTAGCCCAGGGTAAGGGTGCACTCTCTCCCAGCCTTGTCAGTACAGCTGTAGCTCAGGGTGAAGGCGCACTGTATCCCACCCTATCAGTACAGCTGTAGCTTCTAGCTACTTGGGCCTCAAGAGTATTTGGATGATGTTTTCTTAGGCCTTTAACCACCAGATTAATTTAATATAATTTTGGTACATAACAAAGTGATCAATTAGACAAAAACCTATACAACGAGGGGTGGATGAGCTCTCTGTCTGACAGAGGTTGTGTAGCTGGGCACCCACTGCGTAGGAGAATGGGTTCACGTCACTGGGAGACAAAAGCAGACTCTTGCCTGCTCCTCCGGGATTTTTTCCTGTTCACTTGCCCCCTTGCCTGACTTGAGCTTGTCCTTTCACTGGAGCCCATTAATTTATGAGCTTTATTCTCTGTCTGAGAACCTGAGCGTGGTCTGGGAAAGCCCTGGCGGGAAGCTGGTTCAATGACAACTATTTTCCTACCATTTAGGTACCCAGGGCACACTGACTCTTGCAGTTTCCTGTTTTTAAGAAATGAAAGGGGGAGTGGGAGAGAGAGAGAGAGAGAGAGAGAGAGAGAGAGAGAGAGAGAGAGAGAGAGAGAGAGAGAGAGAGAGAAGGCAGGAGGAAGGGATGTTTTGCCAAAAGGAAGCAAAACTGAAATTTAGACTGAGAAATTCTCACTGTCCCTCAAAGCCAAGTGTGCCATGGAGAGACAGGCAGGCCTTGGACAGCATGTCTGGACACATTTTTGCAGGGGTGGCTGGTGGATGCAGTCAACTATCTCTGCAGAAACACTGACAACTGGGAACTGAGAAATGACCAACACAGATAGCAGGGAAGAGCCATGTGAGGGGCAGGCAGAGAGCAGAGCGAAGCCACTCCAGCCCCAGAATACTCAGGGCCGCGCAGACCACCGCTTAAATAGGGAGTGAGGCAGGAAACTCTTTCGCCTTCAGCATCTCCATAGCAACCAACCTGCTGACATCTTGATTTCATTTCCAGCTTCCAGAACACTGGTGGAGAGATTTCTATTGTTGAAAACCACCCAGTTTGTGGTGTTTGGTAATGGTGATTTATGTTATGGTGCCCTGGCAAATTAATTACTTTTAAAAGCACAAAGCTTTGAAGAAGGCAGGTACCAGGAAAGGGAAGACTGGAATTTGGGCAATATCTGTTAAAAAAAAAATTTACTGGAGTCAAGAGAGATAGTCCAGGGGTAAAGCACCTAGTTCCAAGGGGCTCCGACAGGAGTCATCCCCGAGCACAGAGCCAAGAGTAAGCCTTGTGCACTGCTGTGTGAGGCCCAACACCCACCCTCATCCCCCAAAATGTACAGATCCTATTTTAAAGCAATGATTTTTCATATGGCTTAAAATTTTGCACCAAGGAAGATATTTAAGGTCAATCAATTGCAACATTGTTGGAAATAATCAACAGGATCTGGGACAGGATGCATTACAGAACTGCAGCACTGTAGCACTGCATCCCGTTGTTCACCAATTTGCTCAAGTGGGCACCAGTAACATCTCCGTTGTGAGACTTGTTGTTACTGTTTTTGGTATATCAAATACACCACGGGTAGCTTGCCAGGCTCTGCTGTTAGGGCAGGATACTCTCCGTAGCTTACCGGGCTCTCTAAGAGAGATGGAAGAATCAAACCTGGGTCGGCCGCATTACAGAACATCATTTCAAAATAACATCACACGAAAGAATACCCCACTGGAGATAACATTTGATTTCTTTAAAAAAAAAAAGAAATAAAGGTCTAAACAAATATGCTGGTAAATTATTTTAGAACAAAAGAGCACTGTGGGGTGTGTGTGTGTGTGTGTGTGTGTGTGTGTATGCAATAGTTAATTTCATAATGCACCAACCATCCTTTCCTGGTGGGATCAGCTGCATGTAAGGCAAGTGCCCTACTATCCTCTGTCCCTCAGATCTTTTATTATTATTATTATCATTATTATTATTATTATTATTATTGTTTTGTTTTGGGACCACACCTGGCAATACTCAGGGATTACTCCTGACTCTGCACTCAATAACTACTCCTGGCAGTGCATGGCAGATCATATGGGATGCTGAGGATCCAAACCAGCTAGCCACATGCAAGGCAAGAACCCTACCCATTGTACCGGTCACTCCAGATCAGTTGTTGGTGCTGTTTTGGGGCCACCCAGCAATGCTCAGTGGTCCTTGAGCTCCTTGCTGTGCACTCAGGAATCCCCCCAGTGGGACAGGGGGACCACATGGGATGCCAGGGATCAAACCTGCACACAAGAGAAGCACCCTACCTACTGTATAATCTCTCTAGCTTCCCTAGACCATTTTAAATAAGGAAATGACAAGGAAGAAAGAAATAGGATGAAACACTATAGCCTTAAAGAGATGGAGGTCCATTTCTCAGATGCAAAGGAGTTTGCAAGAGCTGATATGTTTGTGGGAAAGCACCAGAACCTCTAAACCAAACCAAATAAACAAAACAAAAACAATGACCGAAGGATAGGAATGAGTGAACCAGAGAGGCAGATGCTGAAGCCAGTAAATACTTTGGAAAGGGAAGAGTTGGTGTGAATTCCCCACTTCCATAACTCTGGCCTAGGAGTAAGCAATAGCCCATCAGTATGGGGTGATTGAAGCTCCCATAGCAGACCCCCCACCACCACCACCTAAAGCTCAGAGAACAGAATTCACACAAAGACAGCTGCTAGAAAGTGAGGAATTCTGGAAGAACAGGAGCCAGAGAAGAGGAGACCCAAATCTCTGGGAGAAAGCAAGGTTTAGCCTTAAAGTGCACAGGCCCAAGACAACTCAAAGAAGTTCAGCAAAGAATAAAGAACTATGGGGGGTTGAGGGAGGGGCTGGAGCGATAGCACAGTGGGGAGGGCGTTGGCCTTGCAGTGGCCTACCCAGGTTCGATTTTTCAGCATCCCATATGGTCCCCTGAGCACCACAAGGAGTAATTCCTGAGTGCAAAGCCAGGAATAACCCCTGTGCATTGCTGGGTGTGATCCAAAAAAAAAAAAAAAAAGAACTACTGGAACTGGAGTGAAAGCAGTGTGGGTAAGGTGCTTGCTTTGCATATGGCTGACCTGGGTTCAATCCTCGGCACCCCATGTGGTTCCCTGAACATTGCCAGGAGGAATTCCTGAAAGCAGAGTTATCAGTAATCCCCAAGCATCGCCAGGTGTGGCTGAAAAACAAACCAAGAATAAAGATTTAAATTAAAATTTTGACTTGCTGGGCTGGAGCGATAGTACAACGGGTAGGGCATTCGCCTTGCACATGGCCGACCTGGGTTCGATTCCCAGTATCCCATGTGGTCCCTTGAGCACCACCAGGAGTAATTTCTGAGTGCAAAGCCAGGAGTAACCCCTGTGCATCACCAGGTGTGTAAAAAACACAAAAATAAAAAGAGAGGGGCGCCACACCAGGGAGGTTGAATGGCGATGACGAGGCAGGTGAAGGAAGGAATGGAGCCAAGATGGTTGGTCTCACCACAGTTTATTCCGATCTTCTTTCTCCATTCTCCTCTGATTCTCCTCCTGCTTCTTCCTCCCCCATCCTACTTCATTCTCCCTCCTGCTTCCATTCCAACTTGCCCCTGCCCCCTCACACAGCTACTTTAAATCTCCCACATCCCCCAGCAGGCTGGGGCTTATGCAAAGGTGTGGTTACAATCCATAGGGGGTAAAGTTCTATCCCTTAGGGGATGCTTTCACTAGGACAGAATCTCTCTCAGCGGGACATCCGCCCAAGAGCAGAATTCCATGGGTGTGTTTCTCCTTTCTTTGTCCAACTAACATATAAGTATTCATATTATAAATCATTTTGTAAGGACATAGCAAGAGACACATTAAGCTTATAGAATTGCTCTCTGGGGGTCACCTCGATCTCAGACTACCGCGCTCAGGCCTAGTTGCTTTTGGATCATGACATGACACATGCCCATGACCAAGCTCTTAACATATAGTTAAGCATTAGGCACTTTGGCCAGGCCCATCTCGATGCCAGGGTAGCACACAACTCACCGCTTGCCCTGGGTCCGTCCCGTGTCCCTCATCAGGACCCTGCTTTTGGGGGTGCTAGGAAGCAAAGGCAGCTGAGGCTTAAGTCGAGAAAGCAGATGCCCAGGAATGAATAATATTTGAAGCCAATTAAATCCCATGCTACCAAAGCATATTAATAAATGTCTTTCTTTGTCCATACAAAAAGGATATTGTTTTAAGGTAAACTATTCAAAAGACATAAGAGAGGAGAAAGACAATATTAACTTAAAGACAACATTAACTTACACTGTCCTAACAAGGTCTGACCTTACAAATTAAGAGTTTGATTAGAAGAAGAGCAGATAAACTGGTAGAAGTGGTTACAGATAAACAAAGGAATGGGAGTGACTCAGGAGCACTTTGATGGGCGTGACTGATATACCTAAGCTCCTAGTGGCAAGGGGGAAAGGACAAACCAATGATATCCAACACCAGGTGTGACCCAAAAAGAAAAAAAAATTTTTTTTTTGACTTGCCATCCAAAAGGACAAGATCTAAAATTTGAGTCCAACTAAGCAGGTTAACAGATGTCTACTAAAATAAGAGGGTTTTGTTGGGATAGGTGGGCAAAGTTACACCCAGTATGCTCAGGGCTTACTTCAGACTCTGTACTCAGGGAGCACTCCTGGTAGCACTCAGAGGACCATACGCTTTGCCAGAATCAAACCAGAGTCTCTGCATACAAGGCAAGTGCCTTAACCCTGGTACTATCCTATCCCTCTGGTCTTTAAAACAGTTTCTTTTTTTTCTAAAGTACTCTTCCACCACCCTGAAAATAAAACCACTTTTTTATTGTATACTTTCTGTAATAGATTATTTTAAATTCTTTTCATTTGAACACTATAGTTTAACTTATTGACTATTTTAGTATTCTTCTAAAAGAACATTTGTAACTGAGACCATAATTTGGACAAAATAACTCACTACTCAGCTTTAACTTTTTTATTTTTTTTGCTTTTTGGGTCACACCCGGTGATGCATAGGGATTACTCCTGGCTCTGCATTCAGGAATTACTCCTGGTGGTGCTCAGGGGACCATATGGGATGCTGGGAATCAAACCTGGGTTGGCCGTGTGCAAGGCAAATGCCCTACCCGCTGTGCTAATGCTCCAGCCCCACAGCTTGTGTGCTGGACATATCTGCAAGTTATATCAGGAATCTCTAAGGATTCCTGAATATCTATTTCCGTTCCTCAGGTCCTTGGAGTGAAATAGACAGAACCAAAACACTACTGTGGTGAGTGTTAATAAACATCTCAAATTTGGCTTTATATAGTTCTTTAGCTGATGTTAAGCATTCTTTAGTATCCATTGATAAAATTGCAATTCCAGGTAGAAAAACTATAATTGACCCATTTACCACTGAATCTGAATACCCAACTTTGTGGCCTCGATTTTCTAAGGCAGTTGTAACTTCATAATCCTTAGGAGATGAGCGAACGCTAACACCTGAGCTCACACCTGAGCATCGCCGGGTGTGACCCAGAAACCAAAAGAAAAAAGGGGGGAGTCTGAACAGCAGGTGAGGCACTTACTAGCATACTGCCTGCCGGAGTTCAAGCCCTGGCACCACACAAGGTCTGAGCACTGTCAGGAGTGATGCCCCTGGGTGTAGAGCCAGGAGTAAGTCCTAAGCACAGCCTGAGGTGCTCCCCTGCCCCAAATTAAAAAAAAAACTACGAGAAAATTCTACTGGAAAAATGTAAGAACATCAAAAAACTCACTGGGTTGGACTTTACGGCAGATTATAAGTGACAGTGAAATAGTAAACTTGGGGCTGGAATGACAGTACAATGGGTAGGATACTTGCCTTGCACATGACCAACCTGTATTCAATCCCCAGCACACAATATGGTCCCTGAGTCCACCAGGAATAATTTCTGAGTGCAGATCTGGGAGTAACCCCTTAGCATCACTGGGTGTGTCCTTCACCCACCCCATCCCCCAAAAAAAGAAATAGTAGGTAAACTTGACAGATTCATAGGAATTATCCAACATGAAGAATTGGGAAAATAAAGACCAAGAAGAGGGACTGGAGCGATAGCAGAGCAGGTAGGGCATTTGCCTTGCACACAGCCAATCCGGGTTCTATTCCCAGCATCCCATATGGTCCCCCAAGCACCACCAGGAGTAATTCCTGAGTGCAAAGCCAGGAGTAACCTCTGTGCATTGCTGGGTGTGACCCAAAAAGCAAAAGAAGAAAAGGAAGAAGAAGAAGAAAAGGAAGAAGAAGAAAAGGAAGAAGAAGAAGAAGAAGAAGAAGAAGAAGAAGAAGAAGAAGAAGAAGAAGAAGAAGAAGAAGAAGAAGAAGAAGAAGAAGAAGAAGAAGAAGAAGGAGGAGGAGGAGGAGGAGGAGGAGGAGGAGGAGGAGGAGGAGGAGGAGGAGGAGGAGGAGGAGGAGGAGGAGGGGGAGGAGGAGGAGGAGGAGGAGGGGGAGGAGGAGGAGGGGGGGGGAGGAGGAGAAAAAGAAGAAACTAAGGACCACTGGACAATATACCATCAGTCAAACAGGTCAGAAAGAGATAACAGCGCTGCCAGATACTAGAGTAGCAATAAACATATGAGGCGGGATCAAAGCTATGGCCTTATACTAGCCACGTGGGCACTTCACAGCCTCTGGACCATCTCTCAGCACCCTAAGGATTTTAAATAACTTCTGGGGCCAGAAAGAGAAGAAGATGTGAGACACCTGCCTTGTAGGTGGCTACTGCTACCACAACCCTGATTCGAATCCTAGGCACCGCATATGGTCTGAGGACTGCCAGGGTTTGATCCTGAGCACAGAGCAAGGAGCAGACCTGAGTAAGGAGCTTATGACACCCAGCACTTTTTCTGAGACTTCCTTTGTTCTTTGGACTACATTTTAAGGGCTGGTTCTAAAATGGCATTCGTATGCAAAGAATATGCAGAGAACAGACCTGCAAAGTGATTTTTGCTGGCAGAAATAGAGAAAAGACGGAGTATCCGAGTCTTTTAGTTATAGCAAGATGAAAGGAAGAATCGATGACTTTTTTCTTTTCTGGAACCAACCAGGCTCTTCTACAACTGATTTTCTTTGGGAAAATATTCAAGATATTAATAGTCTGATGCCTCTTGAAATGCCACTTTCCCTCTATAAGTCTGTGGAACTTTACAACAACCCCACAAAGCAGAATTCATTTTCCTCTGTACAAGGAATCTGAGCTCAGAGAACTAAATTTACAAAATGAGCCTGACTCTTCAGCTCGAATAACATGGCGGTCAGGACCAGTGTGAGAGCACAGAAGGTCAGGAGCTCGCCCTGCACACAGCAGACTTGTGTTTCATACATAGCACCCCACATGATTCCCTGAGCCCCAGCAGGAGTCATCCCTGAGCACAGAGCCAGGAGTTAGCCCTGAGCACTATCGGGTGTGACCCAAAAACAAAAAAATAATGGCAGTCCCAATAGTGATAGAGGAAGAGGTGCCTTGGGTGAGGTCTCCGAGAGTCTTGATGCAGGAGAGTTGGCTGTCACCTTCCTGTGTGGATGTGGTCACCAACCTGGAAGCTCTCCAAACCCCATAGTTCTTTTGGCGTTGCTTGGGCCAGGAATCTTCCAAATACCTTCATGCTGAAGGACCCCAGGCCCTTGCTGCACAGTATTGGCCAGGTTAGCCCTCCCTGACCTCCAGTCATCACACTCCCCCCGTGCCAGATGTAAAAACACTCCTGAGGGGCCCTCCCCACTGCTGAGGATGTCTGACTACATGTTTGCATTGTGTTTCTCAACTGCACTGACCCACCTTTGCCCCTCCTAAGCAGAGATGATTTTGCCCCCCCAAAAATTGTATATACTCCAAGTGGTCCCGGCCGCCGGAAGTCACGCCCCCGACCCACACTCGGTGCCATCTTGCTGCCACAATCCACAGAGAAGCGGCAGGCATTCTGGTGAGCAACGCAGCCCGGACAATGCTCCGGACCCGAATCGGGGCCAGCAACACCGGGGGCCGGAAGGAGGAGGTGCCGCCAGCACACCTTCTCCAGATGGAGCCCTGGCGACACTGAGCAGCAACTAACACGGCTCCGGGATTTGGGACTGGGACACATCCGAGCCGCGCGACCTTTTCTAAAACCTGAAAACATACAATCTTTTAATGGAAAACTAATTATCAAATGCCTCCTTGTTATCTTGTTTGGGGATATAACTCCCACAACAATAGTGAGTTTTGTGTTGAAATATGGAACGTAATCAAGGTGAAGAGAAAATAAAGTGAAATTCATCAGTTATACAGTTGGGGTGGGGGGCAGGGGGTATACCGGGGATTTTGGTGGTGGAATATGGGCACTGGTGAAGGGATGGTGTTTGAATACGGTATAACTGAGACATAAACCTGAGAACTCTGAAACTTTCCACATGGTGATAAAATTAAAAAAAAAAAATTTCAAAGTCCCCCCCAAAAAATTGTATATACTTATATCTATATCTATATCTATATATATACAGAGAGAGAGAGATTTATGTCACCCTAACTCTATTCTGCACAAAACCAGAACCTGAACCTCCTCTTTTCAAAGCTTGTTCTACAGCTTATGCTAGCAAGAAACACTTCCAGATTTAAGTTGTTTTCTTGCTGATAACGCTCCTCTTTCCCATTTGGTGTTCCTGTGATTCTTGAACAATAACTTCCAAAGCAGAACAGGTTTACATTTCTCAAATCTTTGCGTCATAAGATAGATTATAAAATAGCGCTTTCAGAAAGCTTGAAATCCTTCCCCCAAAGCTTGATATCTTTAGCTAAACTACATTTGGCTTTTTATTCATAAGACAGATTTCTGGTTTTCTTTCTGTTCGTTTCTTTTCTTTGGAGGGTGGGTACATCCTGGAATATTCAGGAATTATTCCTGGCTCAGCACTCAGGAATTACTCCTGGAGATGTTTGGGGGACAATACAGGATGGCAGGCATAGAAAGATTGACCATGAACTAGGACTAGCTAAGACTAGTTTCTTCCTTCCTTCCTTCCTTCCTTCCTTCCTTCCTTCCTTCCTTCCTTCCTTCCTTCCTTCCTTCCTTCCTTTCCTCCTTCCTCTTTCCTACTTCCTGAGGAGTACTCAGGGTTTACTCCTGATTCTGAGCTAAGGTTCACTCCTGGTGGGGCTCAGGGGACCAAATGTGGGGCCAGGAATCGAACCCAGGCTGGCCATGTACAAGGAAAGCCCTGCTCGCTGCATTATCTCTCTCAAAATCAGATTTCTGGTTTTCATGTATAAAATACATGATCCAAATAGAAATGGTGACTTGTGTATAACTGAACCATAATCATCATTTCTTTCCACCTGTGAGCACTTCACAAAGCCAGCCCCTCAAATATTTTCCTCATTCCTTTCACCTTCCCTTTGATTTTGCTATTACTGGATGCCCTGGGCTTGTACACATGCCTGAATACAATGTTGGCATATTTTGTGCGACAGTGAGCTTTCAAGACCACACATCAGGTTACAGTGCTTACCAAGGTTTGCACCCCTTCAGTTGTGGTACTTACACATGTGCTCACCTGAGGTCACACTTCTTGATGTTGGTGTTCACAAATCATGTGTGTGTGTTTGTGTGTGTGTGTGTGTGTGTGTGTGTGTGTAGTGCTTATACATACCTGCCCTGTTGTGCCCAGACATTGCTCACAGTACCAGGGATTGCAAACAGTGGATCTTCCACAGTCTCAGACAGCAAAGCTGCCAGGATTATGCTCAGCCCAAATAGGCCACAAGCCCTGGGGATTTGGCTACTCTGTGCATTTATAAGGCAGGTGCTTTAAGCCACTGTTCTGCTCCTCTGGCTCCACAGTGAATTCTACATGTTCTACATGGAAGTAAAATCTTTCACTCAGTGCTCAAAAATCCTACATGTGTCTTTTTTTCTTCCTTCACCGAAGGAAGTGCCATCTTCCATACAGTAACACGGACTAGCTCAGTATGTTTCCTGAGGTCGCTCCATGGGAACGACCACCAGGCCCTGAGTTGCTCTCACAGTCGCCCCGACTTCACTGAAGATGCCTGTTCCAGGCCATTCCTGATCCCTATTTCTCTTTTCTACCTGCCCTGCGCAGAATACAGAAAATGAAAAATGGAATCACTATCCAGAATTTGCATTTAAATGAGGGGTCTTGGGCAAGAGCAGAGAAATTACAGGGAATGGTGAGGACACTGTAGGGATGGTGAGGACACTGTAACGGAGGCATGAAGGACTATGGAATTTGGGGGAAGGCACTTCACCTTCCAGAGATGGAATCCTTCAACCATGTCTAGACAAACAAGGAAAAAGATTCAGGTGTGAAAAGAGAGGAGGGGGTCCCTGTTAACAGAGTTCCTGTTTTCTACAGCTGGATCACAAATCCAGACCCAGATCATGGTATGTCTATCTAGTCTCTTAGGATTATGGGAGGTGGTTGGTATAGTTCTTATCTGGTTGTTTTGTTGTGCTTTGGGACCACACCTGGCAGTGCTCAGGGCTTACTCCTGGCTGCACTCAGGGATCACTCCTGGGGTGATGCAAATGATGCAGAAGCAGTGACGGAGGGTCTCTGTTCATTTGTGATTCCCAGGTTCTTTAATACTTTCATTAATGAAAATATCGAGTAATAAAGATGCTCATACTTAGAGTTTGTAAGTAAAAAAGTTTATTGGAAATTCGAAGAGAAAGGAAAAGGAGCTCCCCTAGTGGGGAGGAAGTTTGTATAGCTTACGGAAGGGAGTTTCGTGTAGGCCTGTTTTAAGGGCTCTTTGCATTTCTCATCAGTTGGCAAATGTTTACAGAGGGCACCCGAAAACCAAAGGGACGTCTAAGCTAGTCTAATCTCTGGGCAGTAGCCTTTTATCATGGCCTCCCTGTCAGCCTCAGTTCTAGGTTTCTTCTGGTTCTGGGAGCTCGGGAAATGCTGGCACGGAGCCTGGAGGATGAAACTGTCAGGTCCATGGGGAAAGATGGCAAGAGGCGACTGTGGCTTCCTCCCTCGCTGGCAAAGGAGAACTACTCTCAGGGCATAGTGCCCGTGACCCGAGTCCCCGTCAGCCTAGGCTCTGGGGCAGCTTTATGGTCCTGGGGATCTGGGACTGCTGAGCAGAACCTTGAGGATGAAGTGTGAGTCGTGTTGATAAGGGAGAGATAGAGCATCTGGCAAAAGGAGCCTGGCTGCCTCTCCCGCTCGTACGGGGAAACCGAGCTTCCTCTTCCTCTCCCGCTCGTACGGGAAACCGAGCTTCCTCTTCCTCTCTCGCTCGTACGGGGAAACCGAGCTTCCTCTTCCGGTGGCGCTGGGGGCCCAGGCGGAGCCCGGGGTCCGGCCGGCCCGCTGCATGCAGCACCCTGACCGCGATCCATCTACTCTCCGGACCGGAGCCACCGGCGATGCTCAGGGGTCACTCCTGGCTCTGCACTCAGGAGTTACTCGTGGCAGTGCTCGGGGGACCATATGGGATGCTGGGGATCGAACCCGGGTCGGCGGCGTGCAAGGCAAACGCCCTCCCCGCTGTGCTCCATAACACTTGCTCATTTATAACTGCTTTGTTCTTAAAACTCGCAGGTTGCGGGCAAGCGTGGGCTGCTCCTCGGAGGCACGGTCCGCCGGACCCAGTCTCCGGGGCGCCTCCGGCCCGGAGGGAGACCCCGCCAGCGGCTCTAGGAGCAATCGCAGGCGCCTCGGGAAGGCGGAGGAAACGGACGCCGGACGGGCCGGTGCAAGATGGCGCCGCGGGCCGCGCCCGAGTCGCCGCGCCCCCTGCCGGAGGGGAGCGGGACAGACGCGCCTCTGCGGCCGGTCTCCCTCGGCCGCCGGGAACCCGCAGGGAGCGCGAGGGAGCTCGGCCCGACTTGCTGCTCCTGGTCCGGAGCCACAGGCCAGGGGCAGGGCGTTTGCCTTGCACGCGGTCCCTGAGCACCGCCAGCACTGATTCCCGATGCAGAGCCAAGAGTAACCCCTGAGCATCGCTCAATTTGGTGCTGTAAACTGGTGCTCAATTTGGTGATGTAAAGTGGCAGCGTCTCTCTCTCTCTCTCTCTCTCTCTCTCTCTCTCTCTCTCTCTCTCTCTCTCTCTCTCACACACACACACACACACACACACAGAGACAGAGAAAGACAGAGAGAATACCACTAATAAGTTGCATTGCATTTACCTCCTTGCCTGCTAAAGTCACTGATTTATAAATGAAAACACTCAATAACTATTGCAATTCCATCGGGGGATATTTTTCCCCATGTGTTCAATTAACCAGGAGCCTGAGTAAATGAAATGCTCAGGATTGAATCAGGAATCGGGAAGAGATAAGATCATCTCTCTTCAAATCGAGATTAAGATATTATCACCATACATTGATATATTCTTACTCAAAAAGAACCCAAATAGCTGCTGGTGAGCACGGGTCACTTTGGCACCTCTGCACATACCTGAGGGGGCAGAGGGGCGGGGGCAGTGGAGCGGAAGGACCATATCCTGCATATCCTGCTGTTGCACAGCTCAGCTCTCAGTGGATAATGGGGCATCTGACTCGAGGTATGCTAATAAGCTAGACGTCCCACCTTCAAATCCCAGAGTTTGCAGCTTAGTTTGTTCCCCATTTCCGCTTCCCCGCACCCTCCCCACAAATCAGCTTGTTATCTGACACATAGGCATCTTCAACAGGGTGGAAGGACAGTTGGGTTTCAAGATCATTGTGCCTTTTGCTGTGACTTGTCCAACTCTGTCCTGCAGAACCTTGTTTATTTCATCTGATACTCTTAGCTTTTTTTTGGGGGGGGGGGTTTGGGGACACACCCAGTGATGCACAGGGGTTACTGCTGGCTCATGCACTCAAGAATTACTCCTGGCTGTGCTCAGGGGACCAAATGGGATGCTGGGAATCGAACGCCGGTCAGCCGGATGCAAGGCGAACTCTTTACCTGCTGTGCTATGGCTCCAGCCCCTGATACTCTTAGCTTTTAAGAATAGTCTTTATGAAAAGAGTATTCAATTAATGATTATTCCTTTACAATAGGCCATAGGAGTTTCAAGATCACTAAAAAACAAAACAAATTTTTGAAAAAATGGGGCCTAGCAATAGTACAGTGAGTAGAGCGTGTGCCTTGCACACAACCCAGATGGGTTCCTTCCCTGGCACCACATATGGTCTCGAGCCTAAAGGACTGATCATTGAGCACAGAGTCAGGAGAAAGTCCTGACACCTTCCGGTGTGACCCTAAAACAACCACAACAAGCACAACAAAAACCCAACCTAAACCTAAACAAACAAAGAAACTATAAATCCTTCCAAGGGAAGGAATCCAGAATTTTAGATTTTTGTTTTGTTTGCTGGGGGGCAGGGGGCTGTCAAACCCAGCAGTGCTCAGGGATTATTCCTAACTGCACTCAGCGGTCATTACTGGTGGGCTCAGAGACCATATAAGGTGCGGGGATTGAACCCAGGTTGGCCGAGTGCAAGGCAAGTGTCATACCTACTGTTCTCCAGCCTCAACTTTTACCATTTTTTAGAGTCACAATTCTTGTGCAGTAGCCATCATCACATGCTTTCATCTTAACTTTGGTGACTAGGAATAAAATTTAACCTCCCTGCTGGGAAATAGGATATTTTCCAGTAACTGAAAATAATAAAAAAAAATTTGCCTGTGTCTCACACCAGCAATGCTAAAACAAATCTTTTTTTTGTTAAGACTTTTCTTCTATTTTCACTGTCCAGTTGTTTTTCTGACAGGTAGTACTTTCGCCATAACATTTTAAGCATATCAACAAATAGGGGGAGGGAAAGGAGAAGGATAGAGGAGGAGAAGGAGGAAAAGGATCTTCTATGTGTGTGCATATATATATATATATGTATATATGTATATATATACAGACAGTCTGCAAACAACTGGTTCAATTCTAAGTGGTTTTCCTTGCAGTTAGGGGAAACGTTGTGAGGCCTTTATATCATTTCCCAGCCTCCAAGCAGCATCATATAAGGCACATATCAGAAAGAAGAAGATTTTGCAAATAAAATATCCCTGGGGTGAGGTGAATATCAGATTAGAGTTCCTGTAAGTAACTAATACAGATGTTTCCTTCCAGCTCTATGAAACAATTGGAACCTTTTTGTCTGCCTTCACCAGAGGAAAATGCAATTATAGATCTTGGTCGACTTGCAGCAGCAATTTCACCCTCACAGCAATAAAAAACAAGTTTCAATTTATTGAGCATCTACCTATGTGGCACCTTTAAATATCACCTTTGTGCTCACATTTGATTATCTTCATTTTAAGCATGGGAAGTCTGATTTATTTATTTATTTATTTATTGGGTCACACCCAGTGATGCACAGGGGTTACTCCTGGCTCTGCACTCAGGAATTATCTCTGGCGGTGCTCAGGGGACCATATGGGATGCTGGGAATCGAACTCGGGTCAGCCGTGTGCAAGGCAAGTGCCATACCTACGTTTTCCAGCCTCAACTTTTACCATTTTTTGTCACAATTCTTGTGCAGTAGCCATCATCATTTGCTTTTATCTTAACTTTGGGACTGTAGTACTGTAGCACTTTCGTCCCGTTGCTCATTGATTTGCTGGAGAGGGCACCAGTAACGTCTCCATTGTGAGACTCATTACTGTTTTTGGCGTATCAAATAGCCACGGTGCTTGCCAGGCTCTGCTGTGCGGACAGGATACTCTCGGTAGCTTGCTGGGCTCTCTGAGAGGGACGGAAGAATTGAACCCAGGTCAGCCACATGCAAGGCAAATGCCCTACCCTCTGTGCTATTGCTCCAGCCCCAGGAAGTCTGATTTTTGGATGTGTCATTTTTTAAAAAATGTTTTTACCTTATTTTGAATAAATTATAGAGTCTCAGAAAGTTCCACAGTAGTATAATTCAATGTAGGTCATGATGATAGGGCAATATCCAAGCCAAAGATCTGACTCTGTGTGTGTGTGTGTGTACAGGTGCTGTTCCATGTTGCTTGTGTACACTTGGATGCATCCCCAGCATTGCAGGGCCTGAGAAGCATCAAATCCTCAGGTCCTTGCATTGAGCCTCCAGCTCTGGGGCTGAGAATTACTAATGACTCCCCACCCCATCCTGGCCCTTCAGTTTAGCAGACCTCCCTCCACATGTTATGGGCTGGGGGCTGAGCTCGAGGGTAGTGTTTGTCTTGCATGAGTGAGACCTCAGGTTTGATCCCCAATATCACCCCTCACTGTTGAGTGTGAGTTCTGTACACTGCAACCTTGTATGTGCAAGCAAGCACTGCAAAGAAATTAGTGACCCCAGAACACTGCAACAGCAGCCACTGAGGAGGGGAAGGAAAGTTATCTAAATCATAAGCATATGAACTTTGGAAATTAGCTTTTTATTTTTCACTCAGCATAATACCCACAAGATTCACTGTAGAGGCTGGGAAAGATAGCTCGAAGGGCTTGCATGCATGAGGCCCTAAGTTTGACCCCTGGCACCATATGGCCCTGCTAGTGTCACCCTAGTGGGTCCCAACATCACCTTGCAGAGCAGTTCTGAGGTGCTGGGCCCACGAAGGAGATGAGGGCTGTGTGTCACCAGAAGTTTCCCTGAGCACACTGGGGAAGCCCCCAGAATAAGTGCATGTATCAGTAGTTTATTCCTTCATGGTATGGAATATCTGCTATGTAGTATAATCACGAGGAAAGTTCTGGCAGATTCCAGTCTTTCCTCCATTTAGAAATAAAGCTCTGTGATAATTGTGTTCAGGCTTTGGTCTGTTCATAGATTTTTGTTTCTTTGGGGTAAATGTTATTAATGAATTATAATTAAATTTTATTTTATTATAAAATGTGAAACATTTTTTACAAGAGCAGATCATCACGGTAGAGCCTAGCAAGCTCCCCGTGGTGTATTCATATGCCAAAAACAGTGACAATAATCAGTTTCATTCCCCTAACCCTGAAAGAGCCTCCAGTGTGGCACTGTTGGGAAGGACGAGACGCTGCTAAAATTTCAGGGCTAGGATGAATGGAGACATTGCTGGCGCCTGCTTGAGCAAATCGATGAATAACGGGATGACAGTGATACAGTGAACTAGATCATGTTATGTTCCCAATATCAACACTTGAAAAAATTGTTTTTCTTCTGCAACCACTCTTGTATTTGGTACGGTCACCATTTTGTTTTGTTTTGCTTCTAGGGCTGCAACCAGTGACACTCAGGGGCAGCCAGTGGCCCTCCTGGCTCAGTGCCAGGAGCAGCTCACTCCCAACAGGTGCGTAGGACCATGTGGGGATGGGAAGTGAACACTGGCCTCATGCAAAACATGAGCTGGGCCTCTTGAGGTAGCTCTCCAGCCCTTGTCACTATTGCTATTTCTTCTCTTCTTCTTAGGTATATAATAGTGATATTTCATTATAGTCGTACTTGGCATTTTCCTGGCGCCAACTCCCACTGGGTATAGTCCAACTCACCAGAAAAACAAACCAAAAAAAGCCCCTCCCCCCACCATTTGCAACGGTGTTTCTTGTTTTTTGCAGCCCAGCTATGCTCAGAGGTTACTCCTGGCTTTGCACTCAGGAATTACTCCTGGAGGTGTTTGGGGGAACCATATGGGATGCCGGGGATAGAATCAGGCAAATGCCCTACCCGCTGTACTATCGTTTTGGCCCCCTATTTGCAACTTTCATATTTGCAACTTTCATGTTTTCTTCAATATGACCATCTGTTTTAGTCCATTTTATAAATGACCAGTTGTTTATGAGAGTTCTTTTTATATTCTGGATAGATATACCTTTTAAGGTACTGGTTTACAAATATTTTCTCCCAGTCTGTTTTTGTTCTGGGGGGAGGGTCCCCCAACCCCAGTACTGTGGCGGGGCTTGGGGATCATTGAGGCCTGACAATTCATTATTTGGTTCTAGCAGTGCAGTGCTGCCCTAATCCAGCACTGCTGAGAGCCACCAGGGCTACAAATGGCGTGCTCAGTATTGGGGCTATATGGTGCCAGGGACTGAATTCAGGGCCTCAAGCATACAAGGTGTATACTCACCCCCCTCCCTGCCCCACAAGTTATCTCTCCAGCTCTCTAATTAGGTTTTACTTGGGGGTTGAACCATAACAGGCAGTGGTCTGGAGCTACAGATCTGCTCGGGCAGGGGTCACTTCTAATGATGCTCAGGGGATCATGTGGTGCCGAGGATCAAACTCAGCCCTTTGAGTTGCATTCTGGGTTGAATTTGATTGTTTTGTTTTAGCACATTAACAGGACCTTTTATAAAACAAAATGCTTTTATTAAGTCTACTTATTTGTTTTGTTTTCTTGGTTTTGTGCCCAGAACTAACTGTGCTGTGCTCAGAACTAACTCCTGGCTCTGTGCTCAGGAGTTACTCCTGGTGGTGCTTAGATCATATGCAGTGCGGTGGATTAAACCAGCGTTAGCTGAGTGCAAGGTAAATGCCTTCACTCTGGACCACTTCTTTAGCCAGAAACTTTTCATTATGGAATGTGCTTTCAAGCATCATATCTGAGTTCACAGTCCCTAGTTGTTCTAGGTTTTCTCCTGTTATCTCCCAAAAGTTTTGTCACTGTCACTGGTATCCCATTGCTCATCGATTTGTTCGAGCGGGCACTGGTAGCGTCTCTCATTGTGAGACTTATTGTTACTGTGTTTGGCATATCAAATACGCCACGGGTAGCTTGCCAGGCTCTGCCGTGCAGGCGCAATACTCTCAGTAGCTTGCCAGGCTCTCCGAGAGGGGTGGAGGAATCGAACATGGCTTGGCTGTGTGAAAGGCGAACGCCCTACCGCTGTGCTGAAAGTTTTATCATTTTAATTTACATTACCACTTATGATTAATTTAAAATAATTTTTATAAAGGTGTGAGGTCAAGGTTTAGCTCAATTCTTTAACTTTATACCATTGAGCATTCAATTACACCAACTCAACTTGCTGAAAAAATTTATCCCTTTCTCCAATAAATTCCTTCTTCGCCTTCCTCAAAAATCAGAAAACAGAACTATGCGGAGCTGGGTCCTTTTTTCTAAACCGTTGGTCTGTATCAAACTCCCCAAAATATCTCAAAGTCTTAAGTGTATACTTAAAATCAAGCAGATTTTATGTACAGTGATTCTTTTTTTTTTAATTAACTTATTCTTTAATTGAATCACCATGTGGAAAGTTACAAAGCTTTCAGGTTTAAGTCTCAGTTATACAATGCTCGAACACCCATCCCTTCACCAGTGCACATATTCCACCACCAAGAATCACAGTATACCTCCCCATTCCCCCCACCTCCCCAGCCAACCACCCAGCCTGTGTAACTGATAAATTTCATTTTACTTTCACTTTACTTTGATTACATTCAATATTTCAACAAAAAACTCACTATTATTGTTTGGAGTTTCTCCCCTCTAAAGTCGGACCTGCTGAAAAGGAAACATTTGATAATTTGTTTTCCATTGCTGAGAATAAAGAGATATGAGGTCGAGTGGCCGCACTAGCAGCTGCACGGTTTTGGATTTCTGTATTTTAGTATTTTAGTAACTAAGTCCAGAGAAATATCTGCCAGAAATTGCATCATTGCAAGCTTGTACCTCTCAGCTACTTTATATTCCACATATGAGTGCAATCTATGTCTGTCTCTTTCTTTCTGACTCATTTCACTCAGCATGATACTATCCATGTTGATCCACTTATATGCAAATTTCATGACTTCATGTTTTCTGACAGCTACATAGTATTCCATTGTGTAGATGTACTAGAATTTCTTTAACCAGTCATCTGTTTTGGGGCACTCTGTTTTTTTCCAGATTGTGCCTATTGTAAATAGTGCTGCAATGAACATAAAAATGCAGATGTCATCTCTACTATACCTTTTTGCCTCTCCGGGATATATTCCCAGGAGTGGTATTGCTGGGTCAAATGGAAGCTCAATTTCTAATTTTTTGAGAATCATCCATATTATTTTCCAAAAGGGCTGAACCAGTCAGTATTCCCACCAGTAGTGAAGGAGAGTCCCTTTTTCCCCACATCCACGCCAACACTGGTTGCTTTTGTTTTTTGGGATGTGGGCCAGTCTCTGTGGTGTGAGATGATATCTCATTGTTGTTTTGATCTGCATCTCCCTGATGATTAGTGATGTTGAACATTTTCTCATGTGCCTCTGAGCCATTCGGATTTCTTCTTTGGGAAAGTTTCTGTTCATTTCATCACCCCATTTTTTGATCGGGTTGGCAGTTTTCTTCTTGTGGAGTTCAACCAGTGCTTTGTATACCCTTTTTATCAACCCTTTATCGGATGGGTACTGCGTAAATATCCTTTCCCATTCTGTAGATTGTCTTTGTATTTTGGTCACTGTTTCTTTTGAGGTGGAGAAGCTTCTTAGTTTGAGATAGTCCCATTTATTTATCTCTGTTTTCACTTGCTTGGCCAGTGGCGTGTCAGCTTTGAAGATACCATTGGCTTCAATGTCGTGGAGGGTTTTGCCAACCTTGTAGAGTGATTCTTTCCATTCCTCGCCTCCCGCTTCCTTCATTTTTTCAACATTCGTTTAAGTTACTCTGGTTTTGATGCTTTTATACATATATTTAAAAAATAAGCTTTCTAGGCCAGGGAAATAGTTTAAAAGCCTGGAGCATGTGGTTGGCTTGCTTGGGGACCTGAGATTAAACCCTAAGTACTGCTGTGTGTAGCCCTGGGGCACTTCCCCCAACACTTCCAGTGGCCCACAATACTGCTAGTCACCAAATCATTAGGGCAGAGTGTTAGCAGAACTGGTCCCCTGAATCTCTGTTAATGATGGGGAAGCCTCCTGAATTTAAAATATATTTTCAGATGGCTAGTGCTCATACTTTGCATGCTGGAAGCCTGGATTTAGATCCCCAGAACTTCATGGTCCCCTGAATGTCACCAGGAGAGACCCAAAAGACAATAACCATAATAATAATAAAAAAAACATGCTTCCAAGGGCAGGAGAGATGACTCAAGGGGCTGGAGTTCATGCTTTTCATGTAGCCCTCGGTTCAACCCCTAACACCACATGGTCCCAGAGTATGGTCCTATGGTCCCAGGGTACCAGAGTACCCCTCCAAAAAAACCCACTTTCTATATCTTTATCTCTATATAGAAAATATTGTTATGATGTTTCATATGTGGAATTTTTTTTTTTTTTGCTTTTTGGGTCACACCCGGCGATGCACAGGGGTTACTCCTGGCTCTGCACTCAGGAATTACTCCTGGTGATGCTCAGGGGACTATATGGGATGCTGGGAATCGAACCCGGATTGGCCACATGCAAGGCAAACGCCCTACCCGCTGTGCTATCGCTCCAGCCCCTCATATGTGGAATCTTAAAAATAAACAAACAGAGGCAAGAGAGATATTACAATGTAGAGGGTGTTTGCCTTGTATGCAGCCTACCTGGGTTTGCTCCCCAACATCTCATGTGATATCCTGGGACCACAGGAGTGATCCCTGAGTGCAGAGATAGGAGAAAGTTCTGAGTGCCTCTGGGTGCGTCCCAAAACAAATAAATAACCAAGGAAACAAAAGCAAGCCCATAGATGAGAACAGAGATAAAAAGGATAAAGGGAGTCATAGGTAAAAAAAAAAATAATAATCTTTCAATACTTCCCAAAAACCTCACTGGTAATTGGTTAGGAATTCTCTTAAACTTATAGTTAGTAGAGAATGGACATCTTTACTATATTAAGTCTTCAAGTCTATGAACTTACCATGTCTCTTTATTTAACCTTTGCTTTTTTTAAATCAACATTTTATATTTCTCCCCACTTAAGTCCTGTACTTGTTTTTGTTATATTTATACCTAAATATTTCCATTAGTTAGTGATTGTAGACAGCATTGTATTTAAATTTTGGTTTGATGTGTTGTTAGTATGTGAAAATAAAACTGACTTTTGTTGATAGGGACTTGGTTCTAAGAGAATTTTGTTACTATTGTTGGTTTATTCTTAGAGATTTGTAATGTCGATCATCTTATATACAAAGTTTAATATCAGTCCTATCAACATTTGTAGATTGTACTCCATCAACAATAAAAAACACATTCTTTTTAGGCATCCTAGATACATATACAAGATATATATATATACATATGTATATGTGTGTATATATATATATATGTATATATATATTTCCACCCAGATCCCCCATTTTCTTTTAGCTAGGCAGTCATACCCAGAGACTGCCCCGGTGCCATGTAATCCCATCAACAGCCAACATCCAGAGAATATAAAACCAAGCTCCTGGAAGCACACAGCCACGATGCGGCCACATGATATCTAATAGCCTAGTACTCCCTCTTAGAGGACCTGACAAGCTACCGAGAGTCTATTGCCCACTTGGGAGAGCCTGTGTATTCATATCCAAAGTACATTCATATCCAAAATACAAAATACATATGTGGTGTATTCATATCCAAAATACAGTAACAGATATATACATACCTCTCAGAGAGCCCGGCAAGCTACTGAGAGTATCCTGTCCGCACAGCTGAGCCTGGCAAGCTACCCGTGGTGTATTCGATATGCCAAAAACAGTAATAGTAGGTCTCATTCCCCTGACCCTGTAAGAGTCTCCAATGGTTGGGAAAGACGAGTAAGGAGAGGCTGCTAAAATCTCAGGGCTGAGTGTACTAGAGACATTACTGGTGCCCACTCGAGTATATTGACGAACAACGGGATGACAGTGGTACAGTGATATACATATATACATATATATATACATATATATATAAAGTATGTGTGTGTACAGCAACATTATTTACCACCAACATTGGTTGTTGTTAATTCGTCAACATTTGTAGACTGTACTCCATCAACAACAAAAAACACATTCTTTTTAGGCATCTCAGATACATATACAAGATAGATATCCAGGGCCATAACACCAGGGAATGTATGTGTGTGTATATATGTATACACACACATACATACATATATGTATATATATGGGCCATACCCAGTGATGCTAAGAGGTTACTCCTGTTCTGCACACAGGAATCAGGGGACCATATGGGATGCTGGGGATTGAACCCAGGTCAGTCACTTTCAAGGCAGAGCTCTCACCACTGTATTATCTCTCTGGTCCCCAAGTTGTTCTATATTTTAGCTATTTTACTCTACGAATAAGTGAGAGAGTAATGTTGATACAACATTCAGTTATCTCCAGATATAACTGCAGATTTTTCAGTTTCTCCTTTCAGTTCTCTCAGATTTTGCTTTATTAATTTGCACTTCTGTTGGATTACTATGTCTTCTAACACTAGGGTTGGCACTTTTCTTTAAAGATTGTACAATCTATGTCTCTGTTCCTTATGATTTTCTCTGCTCTGAGATATATTTCCACTGATATTAAAATATCTATTTATTTTGATTGTTTTCATGGTTTATCTTTTTCTATACTTTTAATGCCTTAATATTTTTCTATGTTCCTTTAATCCACTTATATGAGTTTCTTATTGATTGTGTAGAGTTATATTATTTTTATCTGTTTTGCCATTCTTTTTATTTAGACCTCTTTCATTTAATATTATTTTTAACATGTTAAGGCTTAAGTCTATTTATTTTTGGCTTTGTTTCCTGTTTGTTTTTTTTAATCTTATTACTCATAACCTTATGTTATTTGGACATTCTTTAACTGATTTACCTATATGGGGATAATTTGTTTTTCTGGGGGTGTCTCCCAAGCCCACACGATTCCTGGTGGTGCTGAGGGACTTTGAATGCTGGGACTGAAATCTGTGCAGGCGCGTTCCAGGCATGTGCCCTAATCACCGTACTATCTCTTGTTTCCTTGGTGAAAAAAAATATATAATATGTATATATAATATGTACATATATAAAGAATTAATATAACATTTTAATAGGTTTTTTTTTTTGAGTCACACCTGGCGATGCACAGGGGTTATTCCTGGCTCATGCACTCAGGAATTACTTTTGGCAGTGCTCAGGGGACCATATGGGATGCTGGGAATTGAACCCGGGTCGGCCGTGTGCAAGGCAAATGCCCTACCTGCTGTACTATCGCTCCAGCCCCCCATTTTAATAAGTTTTTCTAAGGATTTTATTATATATACATAACTTATCAGTCTGGGACCAGAGACATAGGTAGGGTATTTGGTCCTTGGTATCCCATATGGTCCCCCAACTCTCCAGGAGTGATCCTTGAGTGAAGAGTCAGGAGTAAGTCCTGAGCACCACCAAGTGTGGTCCAAAAAAAACCCAAAAACAAACCTTTTCAGTATACTTCTGCCTACATTTTACTAGTTCAAGTAGTATAGAAAACTCTTATCCCTTTACATCTCCTTATAATGCCCAACTAATAGTTATTTAAAATATTTTATTTATTTTTGGTTTGGGAGCCACACTTGGAAGTACTCAGGGTTTAGTCCTTGCTTTGCATTCAGGGATCACTCCTGGTGAAGCTTGGGGACGATACTGTGTCCCAAGGATTGAACCCAAGGCAGTTGCATGCAAGGTAAGTACCTTCCCTACTGTAGTCTTCTCTAGGGCCTAAAATATTTCATTTTAATAAATTGAGAATAGCAGAAATTTTTTAATTTTGCTTCAATGAATCAACATAAATTATTCAATTCCAAGTGAAAAGTCTATTTTATCTACTTTGTTTATTTTATTTTTTTAATTTTTTGCTTTTTGGGTCACACCCGGCGATGCACAGGGGCTACTCCTGGCTCTGCACTCAGGAATCACCCCTGGCCGTGCTCAGGGGACCATATGGGATGCTGGGAATCGAACCCGGGTCGGCCACGTGCAAGGCAAACGCCCTACCCGCTGTGCTATCGCTCCAGCCCCTACTTTGTTTATTTTAGAGTATTCTTTCTTCATCTAAAATCTGAAATGCTAAAATAAATAAAATAAATAAATAAAATTTGATATTCTAAAACAGCTCATTATCATTTTCTTTGTTTAAAGTGTTTCACTTAGTTTTGTAGAGTAGGTCTATCGCAACATAATTATCTTCAGTTTTCTTCATGTGAGAATGTAATTTATTTTCTTTTAATTCCCAAATAATAGTTTTGCTGGATACAGAATTCTGAGCTGATATTTCTTTCAGCATCTTAAAATGTGCCACTGAACTAATTTTTTGCCTTCTGGGTTTCTGAGAAGAAATTTTATTTGTTTTTTTCCTATAAGTAATGAATGCTTCCTCTATGCTTTTAATATGTGTTCCTTTATTTGCTTGTGTTTTTTGATTTTGGGTCACCCACCCAGAAATGCTCAGGTGTTACTCCTGATACTTCAGGAATTACTCCTGGTAGTGCTCAGGGAACCGTATGGGATGCTGTGGATGGAACCTCGGTCACCCAGTGCAAGGCAAGCACCCTACCCACTGTACTATCTCTCCACTCCAAAGATTTCTTTTGCTGTTAGTTTTCAGAAACTTTACTATGGTGTGTCTTGACATGTGTTTCTTTGGGTTTATCTGCCTGGTATTCAGTTACCCTGTCAAATCTGTAGAATTATGCCAAATGCCAAATTTGAGCAATTTTCAACCACTTATTTTATTACCTTTTCAGTTGCATTTCTCCTCTTCTCCTGGAACTCCAACGATAGATATGCTAGGTGTTTGTTTGTTTGTTTTCATTTTATTTTGTTTTGGGGTCACACGCAGCTGTGCTCAGGACTTACTACTGGCTCTGTATTCAGGGATCACTTCTGGAAGGCTCAGGGGACCATATGAAAAGCCAGGGTAGAGTGCCTGCTTTGCGGGCTTGAAGAAGAATGTCCCTCTTTGGCAATGCCCCACATGAATAATACCATGCCACTTTCATTTGACATAAAACCCAAAACCCATCTCAAAGTGTTACAAAAACATTAAAATTTATTCTATTGCCTCCAAATAACTCCAAGACCACAAGGGTGGGCTAAAGGTATTTAGACCTGTAAAATTAATCTGAGAAAACTGGCTCTGTCTTACAGTTTGACTCTACGATCAGCTTGGGTTTGTTTCCGGACTAGACTATTAATACTTTTGTGAGCTGCTAAGCAGACATCTCGAGTTCCCAGAACAGTGGAGAGGAACCAGTATTATATATCTAAAGCTCTGTGAAACAAAGAAAAACACATTTTATGTAATCTTTAAAATCACTGTACACATTCCTCCAAAACTAGAAGTTGAGATCCCATTTGATCAAGGAACACTACTTCTAGGAATATATCGTAAGTGTCCAAAATCACATGCAGAAACACCAACTCCACTTCTATATTCATGGAAGCACTAGTCACGATAGCCAGAATCTAGAAACAGCCTGAGTGCCCCAAGAACAGATGACTGAATAAAGAAATTATAGTACATCCACACAGTGGAATACTATGCAGCCATTAGGAAATACAAAGCCATGAAATCTTATAAATGGATGGACATGGAAAGTATCATGCTGAATAAAATCAGTCAGAAGGATAGGGACAAATAGAGAATGACTGCATTCATTTGTGGGATATAATATCCCACTATATATGTATATATAATATCCCATGTTTGATTCCTCCGCCCCTCTACCCCGCAAGCTACCGAGAGTATCCCATCTGCACAGCAGAGCCTGGCAAGCTACCTGTGGTGTATTCGATATGCCAAAAACAGTAACAATAAGTCTCACAATGAGAGACGTTACTGGTGCCCGCTCAAGCAAAACGATGAGCAACAGGATGACAGTGATAAAATATAAAATAAAATAATACAAATAAAAATTATATAATATAAATAAAATAACAAAATAATATAAATAGATTATACAATTAAAATTTATAATATAAATATGGGCTGGAGCAATAGCACAGCAGTTGGGTATTTGCCTTTCACGCGGCCGACCTGAGTTTGATTCCTCTACCCCTCTCGAAGAGCCTGGCAAACTACCGAGAGTATTGAGCCCGTGCGGCAGAGCCCGGCAAGCTACCCATGCGTATTGGATATGCCAAAAACAGTAACAATAAGTCTCTCAATGAGAGAGTTACTGGTGCCCACTTGAACAAATCGATGGGCAACGGGATGATAGTGACAGTGACAGTGAATATAAATACATAATGTTAAATATAATATATATGATACAGATAGTGATTAATAATATAATATAAATATTATATATAATATGATATAAATTACATTTTATTAAAATAAAATATAAAATAATGATAATATAAAATAAAATCACTGTGCACTTACTCAAATATAAAATGTCCTGTTTCTAAATTTTGTGGATATCTGTGATGGTTTCCATAATATATTGCTTGAAGAAAGTAAATGAAAACAAAGTATTAAGAAGTGTGATAGGGGCTGGAGTGATAGCACAGCGGGTAGGGCATTTGCCTTGCACGCGGCCGACCCGGGTTCGAATCCTAGCATCCCATATGGTCCCCTGAGCACGGCCAGGGGTGATTCCTGAGTGCATGAGCCAGGAGTGACCCCTGTGCATCGCCGGGTGTGACCCAAAAATTAAAAAAAAAAAAAAGAAGTGTGATAGTTATTGTTTGTAAAACAAAGAAGGTTGGGGAGAATGCTGAATAAATATATCATTACCTAATTATATATAATATTACCCTAGAAGTACATATAGAAGTACATATTATCACCCTAGGTAATAATAGAATTATTACCGAGGGTGAGAAAAACTGGGTGCCTGAAGAATAGGCTAACTCATCAATTTCTTACATTTCTGTCATCTTTTGAATGTTTGGAAATTAACTTTAATTATTATTGCCTTCTCCCACTTCCCATCATTGCTGCTGTTATTACTACTACCATGAGCAAGGGTTGCACACACACCTGATTGTGGTGCTCATTTATTTCTAGCTGTGGTATCTGCCAGCTATGTTCAGGACTTTCTCTTGGCTCTGTGCCCAGGGATCACTTTTGGTACTGTTCAGGGAGCCATATGCCAGCGGTGAGTGAATTGGAGTTGGCTACATGCAAGACATTAGCCTAAGCCCCATACTATCTTTCTAGCCCACCTTTTACTCTGTCAATAGTGTCTTCCCATGCATTTTTCCTTTAAGGTTAGTACTTTAAAATTTTTTTTGCTAAAACATAATTTTCTACTTAGTTCTCTAAGGATTGAGGGTTTGCTTTTAAAAACTAATCGTAGAGTTGGTCTGAGAAAAGCAGTTTTATTCAGTTGCTGACACTCTGAGAAGATAGTGGACTTGTCCTAAGACCCATTCTAGGGCTGGCTGGGAAAAGTAAATTAGGATTAAAAATGAGTATTTGGGGCCAGAGAGATAATACAGCGGGTAGGGTGCTTGCCTTGCAAGCGACTGACAGGTTCAATCTCTGGCATCCCATGTAGAGCCCACCAGGAATAGTTCCTGAGTGCAGAACCAGGAGCAAGCTCTGTGCACCACTGGGTTAGTGGCTAGGGAAGGAAAAGAGATTTACTCTTTCAATGGCTGTCCAGCAGGCATCAGCACAACCACTGGTGGTCTGTTTCTTGTAAACTTTAAATATTATTAAACAACATATGGCTCGATGGTCCACATGAAAGGGAAATTCTCCGAGGGTCTGCTGTTTGTTCTTTCCTGTTGGTAAGTGACTGGACCTAGTTAACACTGAACACATTCAGGATCACATTCCTCAACAGTAGGAGAGAGGGCAAAAGCGAAGGGCGAGAAGTTGTAAAAAGTCAGTGTGCAGATGGCATTTCCAGTGCCCATTCACTTACATGATGATGATCTAATTTTCTGTAATTTTTAATAGTTGTACCTTTCACACTGATGTCTACAATATTTACTTACATATGGTATAGATAGGAATCAAGGTTCACCTTCCCCCATCTCCACCCTATTCAATGCTCTAGTATTGAAAATTGAACATTTTCATATATATATATATATATATATATATATATTTTGCTTTTTGGGTCACACCTGGCAATGCACAGGGGTTACTCCTGGCTCTGCACTCAGGAATTAATCCTGGCGGTGCTCGGGAGACCATATGGGATGCTGGGAATCGAACCCAGGGCCGGCTGCATGCAAGGCAAACGCCCTACCCACTGTGCTATCGATCCAGCCCCCATTTTCATATTTTTTTAATTTAATTTTATTTTATTTTATTAAATCACCGTGTGGAAGATTACAATGCTTTCGGGCTTAGGTCTCAGTTATACAATGCTGAAACAACCATCCCTTCACCAGTGCCCATATACCACCACCAAAAAAAAAAAAACCCACACAGTACACCTCCCATCCCGCCCCCCCACCCCCTACCTTGTAACTGATAAGTTTCATTTTACATTCTGTTTACTTTGGTTACATTCAATATTTCAACACAAACCTCACTATTGTTGTTAGGAGTACCCCACTAGATTCAGACCTACTGTGAAGACAAATAAGGTCGCGCGGCCGCAGTAGTGGCCGCACGGTTTTGAATTTCTGTACTTTGACACAAAGTCCAGGGAGATTTCTTCCAGATATTAGATAATTGCAGGCTTGAAAACCCAATCTGTGGTCGTCTTAATATGGCGGCCACCGCGCCCTTCATCCCCGGAGAGAAAGAGGCGAGAGAGAGAAATACCTTTCCCCTCCCGGGCGGGCACGGGCCGAGGCTTAGTTCTCAGGCTGGAGACATTCTGCGAGGAGTTGCTCACACCGAAAGAGGTTTTGCTGGGTCTGGATTCACGCTTGTACAGCTGCGGAGGGGCTGCACATGCGTCCATTTTCACATCTCGGCGCCATTTTCATATTTTTAAAAATAACTTTCCTATTGCAATACGGGGATTTCTTCTTGCAATTGCAATTACAAGAAGTGGGGGGTGTAAAAGAGGGGAGGGGAAGGTTTGGGTGGAGTGATGATACATACCTCTGAGCCTACTTCCATATACTCATCTTTTTTTTTTTTTTCTTTTTGGGTCACACCCGGCAATGCACAAGGGTTACTCCTGGCTCTGCACTCAGGAATCACCCCTGGCGGTGCTCAGGGGACCATATGGGATGCTGGGATTCGAACCCGGGTCAGCCGCGTGCAAGGCAAACGCCCTACCCGCTGTGCTTTCACTCAGGCCCCTCATCATCTTTCTGTTTATCTTTGCACCAGTACTCCAGTTTTAAACAGTACAGTGTGAAATGTCATGGATTTATAATACGTCTCGCTAACAGAGCTTTGACATTCGCCAGTGTTGTTGCACGAAACCCAATCAGTACCTGCGAAAGGCTTCCCTTGGGAAACTCAAGCCCGCAGGCAGGACACGCCTCCGACCCCAGGGCGCCGAGAGGAACGCCCACTCGAGGCGCACGCGCCGCCGGAAGGCTGGGATTGGTCGGCGCCCCGGGGGGGAGGTGTGTCGCGTCACTTCCGCGTGTGGAGGATGAACTTGGTGGATTATGATCTCTGCAGCCGCCAGGTAGGGGCTGCGGAGGAAGGAACTTCTGTGGCGAGGCCACCTGGGCTGGCCCAAAGCTGACGCCGGCGGGCATAAACTGGGGGGTATTTCCGGCCCTAGAGAGGGGAGGGGCCTTAGCGGCTTAGGGGGGTCCGCCCGCGCGTCCTAGCACTGGCTTCCGGCCGCTCGGGGCGCCCCCACTCGCCGGCTCAGCTTGGACGCCTCTGGGGACCTGAGAGGCAGCCCCAATCCGTGTGGGGACCTGAGAGGCGGCCCCGATGTGTGTGGGGACCTGAGAGGCGGCCCCGATGTGTGTGGGGACCTGAGAGGCAGCCCCAATCCGTGTGGGGACCTGAGAGGCGGCCCCGATGTGTGGGACCTGAGAGGCGGCCCCGATGTGTGGGGACCTGAGAGCGGCCCCGATGTGTGTGGGGACTTGAGAGCGGCCCCGATGTGTGGGGACCTGAGAGGCGCCCCCGATGTGTGGGGACCTGAGAGGCGGCCCCGATGTGTGTGGGGACCTGAGAGGCGGCCCCGATGTGTGGGGACCTGAGAGGCGGCCCCGATGTGTGTGGGGACCTGAGAGCGGCCCCGATGTGTGGGGACCTGAGAGGCGCCCCCGATGTGTGGGGACCTGAGAGGCGGCCCCGATGTGTGTGGGGACCTGAGAGGCGGCCCCGATGTGTGTGGGGACCTGAGAGGCGGCCCCGATGTGTGTGGGGACCTGAGAGGCGGCCCCGATGTGTGGGGACCTGAGAGGCGGCCCCGATGTGTGGGGACCTGAGAGGCGGCCCCGATGTGTGTGGGGACCTGAGAGGCGGCCCCGATGTGTGGGGACCTGAGAGGCGGCCCCGATGTGTGTGGGGACCTGAGAGGCGGCCCCGATGTGTGGGGACCTGAGAGGCGGCCCCGATGTGTGTGGGGACCTGAGAGGCGGCCCCGATGTGTGTGGGACCTGAGAGGCGGCCCCGATGTGTGTGGGACCTGAGAGGCGGCCCCGATGTGTGGGGACCTGAGAGGCGGCCCCGATGTGTGTGGGACCTGAGAGGCGGCCCCGATGTGTGTGGGACCTGAGAGGCGGCCCCGATGTGTGTGGGACCTGAGAGGCGGCCCCGATGTGTGTGGGGACCTGAGAGGCGGCCCCGATGTGTGGGGACCTGAGAGGCGGCCCCGATGTGTGTGGGGACCTGAGAGGCGGCCCCGATGTGTGGGGACCTGAGAGGCGGCCCCGATCTGTGTGGAGACCCGGCAGGCGGGGTGGATCTGTGTGGAGACCTGGCAGGCAGGGGTGGATCTTGTGTAGGGATCATATGGGATGCCAGGGATCGAACCCTGGTCGGTCTCATGCAAGGCAAGAACTTGACCCTTTGAACTATGCTCCAACCCCAAGGCTTATTTTTTTCCTTCCTCAAAAGCCTGTGAGAGGACTTCCAGATTAGGAGTTGACTGAGTTGCTTTAAGGAAAGCCATTAAATTTATGGATAAACACAATTTGGGTTTTGCTGAGTTAATCTTTACAGAGAGGACCACCTAATCTGTTTATTTTCCACCCCCTTTGCAACATTTGAAGCATGTTTGGGATCCTGAGCTTTATTCCCCGACCCTGGCTAGTGGAGTGGATGGGGAATTCCTTTTGTTCGAGAAGACACAGCCTCAATTTTTTTTTTCTACCATTGGGAAAGGATCTTTGTTATAATTTTGTTTCTGGGTTGCAGGTTAACAGGGATTTAGTCAAAACTTTGAGAGAACAGTTTGTGTTAATACATGGCACCTACAGTGTTATTTAGCCAAGGCAGAAGTAGTTTCACTTTCAGTTTTATTGATGAAGAAATTGAGACTTGGAGAAGTAAAAGGACATTGTCCAGAGTTGGGAAATCTGAGAGAGGACTAAAACAGAGTTAAAGGGCATGTTGTGGAGAAGACAGAAGTGCCATAAGCCACGATGCTGGAGAACATACTGAAGGGGCAGTTTCTCAAAGAGTGTCATTTCCTACTGTGGAGGAAGGGGAGTTGTCTTAAAGGCAATAGCCTGTTTCTTTATACAGATATCTTGGATAAAGGTCAGCATAGCTGGAATGAGGTTCTGTAGGTTTTGGCATTATGGTTGAAACCTTGCTGCCTGAAGTAATGATGTGCTTTGCTTTGAAAGAACCTGCTGTTGTAGAACAAGCATGTATAAGCCATATGTATAAGTGAATGATCACTACACCCGGAAGGGTTGTTGGTTTTATAAACAGATTTGTTTCGGTATTTCTTTAGGTAATACATTCCTGTATACTTGAACATGTCTTATTCAGATTTGCAACATATTTGCATAAAGGGAGCTGTTTGTATCCTAGTCAAAAGCATGATATATGCTATCCCTGCCATATATAATGCTTGCTCTTATTCATTTTTTAATTATAATTTTGTTGCTGTTGTTGCTGTTGCTGTTGTTTTGGACTGGAGCAATAGCATAGCGGTAGGGCGTTCGCCTTGCATGAGGCCAACCGTGTTCAATTCCTCTGCCCCTCTTGGAGAGCCCGGCAAGCTAACGAGAGTATTGCGCCCCCATGGCAGAGCCTGGCAAGCTACCCGTGGTGTATTCAATATGCCAAAAACAGTAACAATAAGTCTCACAATGGAGATGTTACTGATGCCTGCTTAAACAAATCGATGAACAACCGGGATGACAGTCACAGTGACGGTGACTGGTACCCGCTTGAGCAAACTGATGAGCAACAGAATGACTGTGACAGTGCTGTTGTTTTGGGGAGCCTCCTAATTAGAGCCCAGGGGGCCACTTTCCTGTGGATACAGTGCTGTTCAGGCCCCACAGTAGCAGGGACCACCAGGACTCAGCAGTGCTAGGGGCCTCCAGGGCTACTCTCAGTGTTGCCCAGGGGTCCATGTTCGAGTCACGGGATAGAACCCAGGCAAGGCACATACCTTAAGGACTGCACCTTAACTCCTATATTATCTCCCTGGCCATTAATAATATTTTAACATTAATTGTTATGTGCCAGACACCATACTAAGCACTTTGTTGGATAAAATAACCCTAATAAGTAGAAACAATTATTTTCATTTATAGGAAGAAATGGACTCAGAGATTGTCAGAAAAGGGGAGGAATCACACTCAGCTGCACTGAGGGATCACTCTTGGGGGTGCCTGGAGGATCATGTGGTCAAACCTAGGATCAAACTGAGGATCAAACCTAGATTGGCTATGTGCAAAACAAATGCTTTACCTACTGTGCCACTCCAGTCCCCACCTGTTGCTTATATATTTATCGAGTCAGACAATAAATTAGAAGTCATTTTGGGGGTTGGGGGGGAGGCGCCACACCCAGCAGGGCTCTGGGGTTACTCCTGGCTCTGCACTCAGGAATTACTCCTGGCAGTGTTCAGGGGACTATATGGGATGCCGAGAGTCAAACCCAGGTCGGCCACGTGCAAAGCAAATGCCCTACACACTGTGCTATTTTCCAGCTCCTACAAATTAAATATTAATTGCAGTATGGCACATGGCACTGGAGGACGACAGAGGGCACTATTAGAATATCTCCTGACTTCATTTGTCAGGGAGGAGGTGGGGCAGGACATGGAAGATAGTGTTTAGCTGAGTCCTTAAGAACTGAATTGGAGTTGAATTGGGCAAAGAAAAGGATGCAGAGCTGCCAGGAAGAGGGGAGGACACTTGAGAAGCCTTGAGGAGAGGAGAGACTTGTGTCTTGTAGTTACTGAAAGTCCTGTGTGATCAAAGTTTGCAGAATTCTGTGAAATCAGATGCAAAGTGTAGGTAGCAGTCTTATACTCTGCTCCCCAGTCTTATTTATGTGTTTCACAGAGCCTATAATGAAACCGTATCTATTTTTCAACTTTGTCTTAGAATTTGTCTTTCTCCGTTAAACATGTGGTTATACCTCTGTCCACCAGATGGGGGGTGTCGGTGAGAGGAGGAATAAACACCTAAACATGGGGCTTACTTGGCCTCCATAATTAGTATTGCATGGCTAAATAAACATGGAATACCATTATCATGTTTCATCATATTTGTTTCTGGTTTACAAAATGATTTAATATATACATTTTTGAGCTCCACTATAGTGGTAGTCATCTTGTGGTAGTCATCTTGGATGAACATGCAGTTAAGATAATACAGTTAATTTATCAACAGTATTTACTGTATATTTATTTTTATTTACTATGTGCTAGATTCGAACTGGGGCATGCAGGCACATGCCCTACCTGCTCTTGTCCCTGAAGATGATTTTTTTTTTTAAAGTGACTTTAGGTTATACATGGTTAGAATGATCTAAGGTGATCAGATTTAGCACATAACTTTTTAAAAATTGATTTGCCATTGTTTTATAAAGCACAGTTCTAGGACTTCAGTGTCACACATCTCTGTCATTTTTACCACTGTGACCACCAAAGTTTCAGTGACATCCCATCACCAAAAACCCTTAGACCTATAATTTCTTCTACATTGATTTTAGGAAGTGTCACTAGTAGATTTAGATCCTGCTGGTTTCCAGCCATAATTCTTTTTTAGTTTGTTTGATTTTTGTTTGTTTGGGGGGGCCACATCTAATGATGCTCAGGGCTTACTCCTGGCATTCAGGGATTAGTCCTGGCAGAAGTTCTGGCAATTCAGTGGGGATGCTTGGATTAAACCTGGGTCAGCCACATGCAATGCAAGCCTCTTGCTTTCCTCTCTGGTTCTTTTATTTTTTTTAAATTTAAAAAAAATTTTTAACCCCCTTCCTTCCAGTGATTTTTTTCTTTTTTTTTTTTTGGTGGGGGGGGGCTGCTGTTGTTGAGATGACTGAGGGACACACACAGACACGGTTGTTGTGCTCACTGGGTGTCAAATACACTTTGAGTTGCAGTGCTCGAGCACACTTGGCTGCAGACAGTCTGCGTGTATTCTCCCCTCAGTTGCACTGGAAGTGGGGTGGGTCTTGAGCAGCACAGACACATGGGGATTGAATTTACAGCCTCGAGGAAGGCAAGTGCTTTGCCACCTGATTTCTTAGGCAAAACTTGACTACTCGACTCTGGTAGTTGACTCTTTCAGAACGTATTTTCCACCTTGAGGTCAGTAATGTCATTTCTGAATCCTACCCAGTTATACACATATGAATCTATTGTTTGGTAGTAAATGTTATGATTTTAATGCAGAAATGAACTCACCATTAATCTATCCTGGAAGACCATAAACGTGGAGATGAAAACTGAGATTGAAACGCATATAAATTTAGCTTGGAAGTTTTTTACTACCCACTAAGGTAGGACATTCAATAAATCCCTTTGCATTCTTAGTTCTCTTTCTCGTCTTAAGTTGACAGTAATCAAAGCTATAAAATTGTGTAGTGGAGGGGGCTGGAGCAATAGCACAGCGGGTAGGGCGTTTGCCTTGCACGCGGCCGACCCGGGTTCGAATCCCAGCATCCCATATGGTCCCCTGAGCACTTCCAGGAGTAATTCCTGAGTGTAGAACCAGGAGAAACCCCTGTGCATCGCCGGGTGTGACCCAAAAAGAAAAAAAAAAATTGTGGAGGGAAGGATTTGCTGGTATAGCTGAACTGGTTGAATATTGCTTTCTAGAAGAAGTCTGATCTTGCTTGCTGTAGTTTACTTTTATTTTATTAAATTAGGCCATGGAATACTGAATTTTGAAGGGAGGTATAACTTTTTTCCAGATTAATGTAGGCAGTATCTAGGAAGCATTAAATGGGAAATTTTATTTTAAAATTGGTACTGCTTCAAAATAATCTGAGTATGGTGTTATAGTCCCTAGTGATAGAGAGTATTAATGAAATAGAATCAAGGTACTTGTACTGAGTTCTTTTTAAGCAAGTAGCTTATGTACAATCAGTTACTGCATTCTATATGCATCTATTTGTATTCTATCTGGGTTATTGGAGCTGAGCTTAGGACTTTATTCATCTAACTGGTATTAGAATCCTTCCTATTTAAGCCTCCAGCTAAAGGAATAAAATTTTTTTTCCACGACCCTCACTTTGATGCACTTACTAGTTAAAAGTGTGAACTATCGCAGACTCTTGCTATTTGCTAGCTATAGACTTTAGGTCTGTTTCTCACAGCAAATAGAAATAACTCATGTACCTCAAATTTACTGTGAAGATCAATTAAATGAGGTCCTGCATAGAAAGTATGACTTCAGTATATGGCATATTGAAAACACTAAAATAGTTAATATTTTTCTGTAATATTTGAATATAATATAATATTTGTGGTAATATTTTTAGTTACTTTTACTCTAGAAAACAGGTTTTGTTTGTTCGCTTTTTATTTTTTGGCTTCCCAAATGACAATAGCCTCTTTGTGCTGTCCTGATGGGTCTGTGCCTTGCCCGGTGATATGGTACCGCCAAGGCCGCTGGGTCGACACCAGTGCTTGGGACTATGCGATGCCAGGGTTGGAGCTCAGAGCCGTGAGCAGGCCAGGCATCTTCTCCAGCCCTTTGACCTATTTTCCTTGCCCCAGGACACTATTTTTTTTTAAATTTATTTATTTTTAATTAGAGAATCACCGTGAGGGTACAGTTACAGATTTATACACTATTTGTGCTTATACTTCCCTCATACAAAGTTCGGGAACCCATCCCTTCACCAGTGCCCATTCTCCACCACCCGTAAACCCAGCGTCCCTCCCACCCTCCCCAATCCCATCTCCCCCCCACCCCACCCTGCCACTGTGGCAAGGCATTCCCTTCTGTTCTCTCTCTCTAATTAGCTGTTCAGGACACTATTTTTTGTAGCATTCTCTAACATTATAAAAGCAACTGGGAACAGTTGCTTTTTTACTATTAGCCTTTTACAGAGTGAACCTTTTTTCTCTCATCTTCATTCAGAGATTTACAAATTATAATGGACAAATAGTGGTTCTTATATTCCTATGGGGCTGGAACGATAGTGCGGGTAGGGTGTTCGCCTTGCAGCTGACCTGGGTTTGATTCCTCCGCCTCTCTCGGAGACCCCGTCAAGCTACCGAGAGTATCTCGCCCGCACGGCAGAGCCTGGCAAGCTACCCGTGGCGTATTTGATATGCCAAAAACAGTAACAAGTCTCACAATGGAGACGTTACTGGTGCCCACTTGAGCAAATCGATGAGCAATAGGATGACAGTGCTACAGTGCTACCACTTGCCCTCTTGCCTTCATTATTATGTTTGATGACTGTGAGTTGAAGCGCATGCTTGGCTGTGGTGCTGGCACATTTTTATTTGTGGAGTTTGCTGAGAGGTTGCGCATCTGGCTTTTGTGTTTGTGCACTTGGCTGTAGTGCTCAGCCAAGTTTACATTCCTTTAGTTGTGGTAGTTAGACGTGTACTTGCATGCACTTTAGTTTGAGATTCACAAGTTATGATTGTGGTGCTCTCCAAGACTTATTGCCATGTGCACACAAGGGCTTGAGGGGGTCTATACTACAATAACATATCACTGTCATCCCACTGTTCATCAATTTGCTCAAGCGGGTGCCAGTAATGTCTCTATTCCTCCCAGCCCTGAGATTTTATGATCAGCACGGGAGTTTTGAACTGCTCCGTTTCCGACCTGGGCCGGTTCACCCCTCCTTAGGCAACCTGGTGGTCCTCCGCTCCCGGAGGGTCACCATATTGATGCCGAACTTAGTGCGGACACCCGATCGGCATAGCGCACTACAGCCCAGAACTCCTGGACTCAAGCGATCCCCCGGCCTCATCCTCCCGAGTAGCTGGGACTACAGGCACGCGCCACCACGCCTGGCATCAGCCCTGAGATTTTAGCAGTCTCTCCTTACTTGTCTTTCCCAATGATTGGAGGCTCTTTCAGGGTCAGGGAAATGAAACCTGTTATTGTTACTGTTTTTGGCATATCGAATAGGCCACGGGGAGCTTTCCAGGCTCTTCTGTGTGGGTGGGATACTCTCGGCAGCTTGCCTGGCTCTTCGAGAAGGACAGAGAATGTATATCAGAGAATACAAGCAAGTATGTTAAAACCAAACACATGTGTACTACTTTAGGCACATCAGTGGGCTAGACTATAAGATGCGTTTCCAGGAGCTTTGTTGATGGGATTACATGGTACTGGGGGCAGTTTGTGGGTGTGGCTGCCAAGCTAGTGGAAAGTGGGGGGGCCTGTGTGGAGGAGGCCTAGTCCTGATCCAAGCAGGCTTGGAGATCTCAGCCCTGAATCCCGAATGCCTGGGTTCCTCTGCGGGTTCCTTCATGCATGAGGCTTATCCAAGCGTGTGGAGAGTGGCCTAGAGCATGGCTGTGGCTGGGTTCCGGAGGTTTTCGGCTGCCGGGGCTCTGCTTGGGGCGGGGAGGGAAACTCAACTGGGGTGAAGAAAGCCTAGCACGAGGGTAGGAGATTCTGCATTGCTCTCTTCCAGGAGCTTTGTTTTATATAGTCTCTGGATCTTGGCCGTTGATGGGATTCCAGGAATATGTAATATTTTTTAATATATATGTACCTTAACTTGTATCATGATACATGATGTAAAGACTGATGGAAACACACACACACACACACACACACACAAAACAAAACAATGAGTCATATACCTGTCAGAAATGAACACACCAAATAAGCAGAAAACCAGTAAAGACATGGTTGAACTCAACATCACCATTAGTCAACTGGACATAGACTGCTTAATAGATTTATAGACTGCTTCATCCAACAATAGCAGATTATATGTTCTCAAGTCTTTGCAGTATTCACCCATATAGACCACTTTCTTCCTTCCCTTGAGCATTGCCAGGAGTGATTCCTGAGCACAGAGCAAGGTAAACCGTGAGCACACCACTAGGTGTGGCACAGAAACAAACACAAAAATTTTAATAAAAAAAATAAATGAACTACTCTGCAAATAAACACAATTGCTGTTAGTTGCCCAAAAATAAATAAGTAAATAAATAAATGAGCTGTCACAAAAGTGGCATTTACAGGGAAATTGATAGCATTTAATGCATATGTTAGAAAAGAAAAATTGGCGTTGGACTATCCAGCAGGTAAGGTATAAGGAGTAAGACCTTAGTACCGTTGGGTGTGGTCCAAAAACCAAGAAGTGGAAAAAAAAAAAAGAAGAAGAAGAAAAAGCTCTAAAACCAGTCACTTAAACCTCCTCTGTAGGATGCTGGAATAGGGCTAGAATAATAGTACAGTGGGGAGGGTACTTGCCTTGCATGCAGCTGACCTAAGTTCAATCCCTGTCATCCTAAATGGTCCCCGGAGCACTGCCAGGAGTAATTCTTGAGTGCAGAGCCAGGAGTAACCCCTGAGCACCTCTGGGTGTCCCTCAGAAACCAAAACCAAACAAAAATTGACTTTAAAAAAAACTTAGAATATACTCTAGGAGAATATATATAAAGAACCCTTAAAACTCCTAAATAAGAAAGTGAACAATTTGATTTAAATATGAACAAAAGACATCTCAACAAAGAAGATATACAGATAGCAACTAAGTACATAAAAAAGAGGCTTAACATCATTAATGTTTCTAGGTAGTTGCAAATTAAAACAATGGTGAGATACATATATATTAGGATTGCCAAAATCTAAAACATGGACAAAGTAAATATCTGTGCAAACATGGAACACAGGAATTCTCCCAAATGTTACAGCCACTTTGGGAGGGATTTTTGCCTATCTCTTAAAACATCAAACTCTTGCCATATGATTAAGCAGTTGCTTTTCTTGTATTTACCCTTAAGTAAATGGAATTTTATGTCCACACAAGTGCCTGCAAACAGATATTAGCAAATTTTTTAATTTCCAAAACTTGGAAGCAACCAAAATATCAATAAGTGAATGCTATTTTGGTTGCTTTGAGTGTGTGTGTGTGTGTGTGTGTGTTTGTGAATCTAATTTAGTAAAATAATTGAAGAATGGTGACCACAGAAAATGGAGTTACATAATTTCTGTTTATTTTTATTTTTGAGTGACACCCAGCAGTGTTCAGGGCTGACTCCTAGCTCTTGCTTTAGGGATCACTCCTAGTTGGGCTCAGGGGACAATATAGGGTGCTGGGATTTAACTCGGGTCATTCACATGCAAAACATTGGTGTTTGTACTATCTCTCCAGCCCCAAGAATTATATTAAAAATGTACTGACCCAGAATTCTGTGTCTAAAACTATCCTCTGAAAAATGAGAGTAAAGTTAAAGATACTCCTGTGTAAGCAAAAACTGATGTGTGACGTATTCAGTACAAACTTTTCAAAAAATTAAAGGGAGATTTTAGGCCTAAAGGAAGTGACTTAAATAAGTGATGAAATTATATTAAGACACCTACTGTAACTATTAGATTTATACATGCGTAGATATTAGGGCACGAACATTCAAAAAGAACAGAGATAGTGGCTAGAACAGGGTGTTTTAATAAAGATCATAAAGAACTATTATTGGTAATAAGGCTTAGTTATAGCCATTAAGTGAATGTCTGAAGTAGAATGGAAGACAAGATAGTGGAGGAAGAAGCCACATAAATTAGAGGCATGCATAGGAGTACCTCAAGGACTTAAAATTGCCAAGAATTTTGGTGACAGGGAATGTGCTGAAGAGAGTACCCATGAACTCTTAAAATTACTTAAAAATTGATGTGTGTGTGTGTGTGTGTGTGTGTGTGTGTGTGTGTGTGTGTTTTCAGAGGGGAGGTGACCAAGAGGAAAGGAAGAGCAGTGAGTGACATGGTCTGACTAGAGAGAGGAGAATCACAGCTGTCTGATTTTAGGGGGAAGGGAGGAGATAAAATAAATGAGGAATGAAGGTGATGGGTCAAACCTTTGAACCAAGACTGAGAGGGTTTTGCAGAATTGCAGTCTTGTACGTATTAGGATTTGGGTGGGAGACAGGAGACCTTGATTTCCTGTCATGACATAAGTAAGGATAACGGGCACGATATAATTGGTTCAGTTGCTTTCAAGCAGATGGGAGTAGTGAGATTGAACCTTGGAGTAGGGGCAGGGGGCAGGGACTTCTGAACTACTTGACTTCTGCTGACAGGCGTGAAGGCAGTTACACCTACATCCTGTGGATAGTTTGGCAGTTCCCTTTGCCACCTCCACAGTGGCTCATAGTTCTTGGTATTTTGGTAGCACTGTATCACTGTCATCCTGTTCATGGATTTGCTCAAGCGGGCACCAGTAACATCTCTATTGTGAGACTTGTTACTGTTTTTGGCATATTGAATATGCCACGGGTAGCTTGCCAGGCTCTGCCGTGCGGGCGGGATACTCGGTAGCTTGCTGGGCTCTCCAAGAGGGACAGAGGAATCGAACCCGGGTTGGCCGTGTGCAAGGCAAGGCAAACGCTGTACCCGCTGTGCTATCGCTCGAGCCCCTTGGTATTTTACTCCTGGGAATTCAAACTAATACTGATTAAAAACATCAGGTGGAGAAAATAGCACAGGGAGTAAGGTGCAAATTACCAGCTCCCATTTGATTGTAGCACCACATGGTTGTCAAAGCATAGCTGGGTGTGAGCACTGCTGGGTGTGACCCTTGAGGGCCCTGAGCACTGCTGAGGCTGGCAGGGTAAATCCTAGCACCATAGACCGCCTGTAACACCATGTCCTCGAGCTATTGGCTGAGAGTTTCTGGGAAGACCCCCTGCTATCCTGAGCATTGCTCTGCAGAAGTCCTCGACCCCTATTCCTACGGAAACAATTCAAGCAACTGAAGCAATAGTACAGCCAGTAGGGCCTCTTGTCTTGGACGTGACCAGCCTAGATTCAAGCCCTGACACCCCATATGCTTCCCTGAGCAATGCCTGGAGTGATCTCGAGTGCAGAGTCAGGAATAAAGCCCCTCATGCAGCCAGTTGTGGCCCAAAAAGATCAGATGTGGGTATTGAAGAGTCAGATTCCCAGGTCTCATACTTTTTGTTTTATTTCAAAGGCCTTTTCTGGGTGGGGCTCTGGATCTGAATTTTAACAAGTGCTTCTAATGTAGGTATCAGCTGAGCCACAGTGTAATTCTGGTGCAACTTGTTCGTTAAATGTCCAGAAACAAGTAAAGTCCAGTGGCCCCCCTGGTCTCACTCTACAGAGTGTACCACCATACTACCCATGTAGATGCTACCGTAACCTGACATTGTTCAGTTTGTTCCTCCAGCTGTTCTAATGGGTGGTATTTATTAGCTTACTTTATTTTACACAGTTGGTTCTTCTTTTTTTCTTTTTGGGTCACACCCAGTGATGCTCAGGGGTTACTCCTGGCTCTGCACTCAGGAATTCCTCCTGGCAGTGCTTGGGGGACCAATAGGGATGCTGGGAATCAAACCTGGTGGGCCGCATGCAAGGCAAATGCCCTACCCGCTGTGCTATTGCTCCAGCCCCTGGTTCTTCTTTTTTTTTTTTTTTTTAATTTATTTATTTTTAATTAGAGAATCACCGTGAGGGTACAGTTACAGATTTATACACTTTTGTGCTTATACTTCCCTCATACAAAGTTCGGGAACCCATCCCTTCACCAGTGCCCATTCTCCACCACCCGTAAACCCAGCGTCCCTCCCACCCTCCCCAATCCCATCTCCCCCCCACCCCACCCTGCCACTGTGGCAGGGCATTCCCTTCTGTTCTCTCTCTCTAATTAGCTGTTGTGGTTTGCAATAAAGGTGTTGAGTGGCCGCTGTGCTCCCTGGTTCTTCTTTTATAGTCTCATCTTAGTGAAGTTGAGCATGAAGGAGAAATGATAGAAATTCTCAAAGATATATAGAAATAGAATAGGACAGCAAGTAGTGCAGTAATAAATCCATTACTCAACTTCAACAGCAATCAACATTTAGCAAATACCAGCAGTAAAGAAACTTAAAACTTTCATTTTTCTGACTCAGTTTAGATTTTTTTCAAATTTGGTGGCTGTCGCCTTATTCTGTGACTAAACTCCGTGGTTAGTGACCAAAAATGAAAATGTACAATTGTTATGTAACCATGTGAATACAGTCAAAAAAGACCTTTATGCTTGTATACGTCCTGACAATAAATATGGTGAATGTATAAAATGCATTTTGAATAGAAAGTAATTTTTCCTTTAATATATGCTCTAGAATTTACCATATTTTTTTCTTAAGCTTGAAAAAGTCTCTGAGAAGGAAATAAAGGAAGTCATATGAATGGGGGCAAGTGGGAAATCTGCTAATCAAGGATGAAATAAATAGATTGATGGGCTACGTGCGGTAGGTCTGTTCCTAAACAAACACAACTTGTGTCCTCATGGAGCTATTTACTAAGATCCTGGAAAATAAAATGATATTCCAGCTTGCTGGGTTATTTTTAAATGAAAGCTTAGAAGTTGGCAGTGGGACCGCTCTTGTGTTATTATGCTTTCCTTCTCACAAGTCCTAGCTTGTGAAATTCCTTTCTGTACATTTGCTAGTTTTAAAGTCAGTGCACTACAAGTTTTAAGTGGGATCGTTCAAACTGCCCCAAATTAAGGGTATTTCCTAGTTAAAAATCATACTAATGTATTTCAGTTCTAAAAATAATTGGGAATTCAGGATGGACCGTTAATCTAAATAAATTATAGTAAAGCATAGTGAAAGAGAGGCACTGTCTAAGCAAGGCACAGTGGACAGTAGTAGAGATTTATCCAAATCCGTGGGGAAACCAAGATGTAATTTGCTGCAATTTAAAATAACTGTATTGTAGGGGATGAAGATATAAACAGAAGGTAGGACACTTGCCTTGTATGTGGCTGACTTGAGTTTGATCCCTAGCACCTCATGGTCCCCCCAGCCCTACTATAATGACCCCTGAACGTAGAGCACTAGGAGTAACCCTGAGCATCACCAGGTTATATCCAAAATCAAACAGAAAGTAAAATAACTTTCAATCATGAACCCACTTAAAAATTAGTGTTTATTGATTTAACCTTTGTGAATGCCATATTTTAAATTCCCCCCTTTTTTTTTTTATCTCATCTAGAGAGATAGATAGCTCAGTGAGTTGGACGTTTGCTATGTGTGCTGAAGATGTGGGTTTGATTCCCAACACTCATGGTCCCCTCAGCACTGCTGAATGCAGCTCAGAAATCTAAGTGAAAAAGTTAAACTCCATTTCCCTTTGTTTTTATAAAATACTAATAACAAAATTTACCGTCTTGACATTTTGTTTGCTTTTGTTTGGGGGTAAGGGTCACAACCAGCAGTGCAGGCTCTGTGCTTAGGGGGGCTGTCCTGGCAGTGCTTGGGGAAACCATATATGCTTCCAACGACTTAACCAGCGTTGGCTGCAAGCGCCTTCCCCACTGTACTTTCTCTGTGGCCCCACCTTAGCCATTTTTGAGTGCAGGTCAGTGGTATTTAATACGTTCATAATGTGCCATCATCCATCTCCAGTATTATTTTTCATCTTACAAATGGAAACTCTGTACCTATTAAAAAACCAAAACCACTTCCCGCTCTTCCCTCCCCCAGCCCTGGCAAGCCTTATTCTACTTTCTATATTTAAGCATTTGACTACTCTTAAGTTCTTCATGTAAGTGGAATCATGTAATATTTGTCTTTTTCTGATTGGCTTATTTAAGTTACCATATTGTCCTTACGGTTCATCCTTGTTGAAGCTGGAGAGAATAGTAGAAAGATTAAAGCCTTGCATGTGGCTGACCCCAGTTTTATATTCAGTACCTCATATTGTCCCCCAATGTTAGAAAATAAGATGGGGCTGTAGTGATAGTCCAGTGGGTAGGGTGCTTGCCTTGCATGTGGCCGATCCGGGTTTGAACCCCAGAATCCCGTATGTCCCCCAAGCCCGCCAGGAGTGGTCCTTGAGTGCAGAACCAGAGGTGAGCCTTGCACAGCCATAGGAGGCAACCAAAAAAAAAAAATTATTATTTTTGTGTGTGTGTGAAACATGATATAAGGTTGTTGATAGGGACTGTATTGAATCTATAGAATACTTTAGTACATAATATTGACATTTTAATAAGTATTCCATTCCTTTGAACATAGAATGTTTCCATTTATTTTTATACTCTTTATTCCCTTTTCTTTTTTTTCCTCTTTCTGATTTTTGGGCCATACCCAGAAGTGCTTGGAGGACCATGAAGTCCTTGGGGCCCCCAGATGCGAAGCATGCATACCAGCCCTGAGCTAATCCCCTGCCCACCTCTTTAAAAGGATATTTGGTACATTTTGTAGTTTTTATTGTACAAGTCTTCATCTCCTTGTTTTGTTGTTGTTGTTTTAAGAAAGAAAAGGTGTTTTTTTTTTTTCTTTTTGGGTCACACCTGGCCATGCACAGGGGTTACTCCTTGCTCATGCACTAAGGAATTACTCCTGGCGGTGCTTGGGGGACCATATGGGATGCTGGGAGTCGAACCTGGGTCGGCCCCATGCAAGGCAAACGCCCTACCTGCTGTGCTATCTCGCCAGCCTCTAAGAAAGAAAAGATTACTGAAAAGTAGGAGAGAGAGAAACTCCCATCCAGGAAGAAACTTACTGTTGAACTAAGTTCTCCTTGGTTAATTCTTTTATTTTTTTATTGGTCAATTTTAAATTTAGTTTTTAAATGGAGACAAATGCAACAACTGTTGATACAGTTCTAGAATTGAAATTGATTAGATAACAAAGCTCTATTATTAACATATCAAATATTATTTATATTTTATTATTTATTAAATTATTTATATTAATAAAACATAAAATATTTTTATTATATTTAAATAATATTTTATTATTATTATAATTTTAAGCTACAATTAGCTTAAAAATTTTTTTAAATTATGTGAAAATTGTTATATCTCACCATGGGGTTGTTAAATCGTTGTCTAAGGATTTTTTTTTTGCTTTTTGGGTCACACCTGGCGATGCACAGGGGTTACTCCTGGCTCTGCACTCAGGAATCACTCCTGGCGGTGCTCAGGGGGCCATATGGGATGCTGGGAATTGAACCCGGGTCGGCCACATGCAAGGCAAACGCACTACCCGCTGTGCTATCACTCCAGCCCCAGTCTAAGGATTTTTTAAGCCATTTGTTGCTAGTTAAATCTTCTGTGTTATTGTTTTTGTTTGTTGAGTTTAGTTGTCTTCTATGTTACTTAGCCATGGTTAATTCTTATGTATATAATTATTTTTGATGTCATTATAAATACAGTTGTTTTTTTAATCTTTTAAGATTGTTCTTTGTTTATACAAATAACACTGATTTTTGTGTGTTAGTTAACTTTGTAACTCTGAACAAAATTGTGGCTGCATAGCATTCCATCGTGTGTATACATGACAGCTCTTATGTTGTTGGGCACCTGGGTTGATTCCATATCCTAACTATCATGCTAAATGCTGCGGTGAATAATGGAAACTCAGCCACCAGGCCAGCAGTTAAGTGTGAGGGCCTGAGGATGTGGTGCACTCATGCCCTGCCAAGGTCCACCAAGGCCATCCCAACAGTGCTCAGGGGCCTCCAAGTATCCACCCAAGGATGCTGAGGAAGTCATCTGATGCCAGTGATGTCCTGTGTCAGGAGCATGCATGCCCTAGCTCCTGTAGTTTCTTCCCACCCCAAGAGACTTGATTACTGATTCACTGTCCTTAGTTATTGGTCTGTTTCTATTTTCTATTTCTTTGTGATTTAGTCTTGGTAGATTTTATATTTCTAGGTATGTATTCATTTCATCTATATTATAAAATGTTAGTATATATGTAATTATATTTTCACTACACTATATAAATAAAGTATTTCACTGCAAAAAAATTTAACACAAAAAATGGCAGTATTTCCAGCATCCAGAAATGACTGGAAATGAGTAGGGAGGAAGTTAAATGCATATTCAGGCTAGAAAGATAGTACACAGGTTAAGGCGCTTCCCTTGTATGGGGTAAATCACCCCAGGAGAGACTCTTGGGAGATACCCCTTAGTACAGAGCCAGAAGTAGCACCCCAAGCACTGCTGGCTGTGGCCCCCAAATCTCCCAAAACAAAATAAACAAAAAGATAGAGCATATGCAAAATAAATAGTACAATAGCAGTGGTAGTCCTTTCTTACCAGTAATTTTTCTAAAAAGGGTTCTGAGAGAGTTTATTTATTTGGTTTATTTTATCTATTTATTTGGTTTTGGGGCCAGCCCTGGCTATACTCAGGTTTTATTCCTAGCTCTGCACACAGGAATCACTGGGACCTTATGGAGGCCTAGAATCAAACCCAGGTCAGCCAGCCATATGCAAGGCAAGCACCCTACCTGCTGTAATCTCTCTCTCCTGCCCGTCAGTAATTACTTTTATGAAAATGGGTTAATCTCTCTAAAGGACAGAATTTGGCAGAAGAGATGAAGATACTTGGTTCAACTATATGCTATTACAAGAAACAAAGATACAAATAAGTTGAAAGCAAAAAAGATATTCTGTTCAAATAATAAGAACAGATATGAAAAAAGAAGAGACACAACTGATACTTGACAAAATGGACTTTAAGAAGCGGGACTGGAGAGATAGCTCAGTGGGCCGGAATACCTGGTTTTGATACAGGAGACCAGGGTTTGGTCCCTGACACTGCATAGTTCCTCGAGCACTGCTAGGAGCAGCTCCCCCTATCCCCATCATAGAGCCTAAGAGTAGCCCCTACAGGTTAACATGTGACTTCAACACAAAGTATTCGGGGCTGGAACAATAGTGCAGCGGGTAGGGCGTTTACCTTGCATGCAGCTGACCCAGGTTCGATTCCCAGCATCCCATATGGTCCCCGAGCACTGCCAGGAGTAATTTCTGAGTGAAGAGCCAGGAGTAAACCCTGTGCATCTCTGGGTGTGACCCAAAAAGCAAAAGGAAGGAAGGAAGGAAGGAAGGAGGGAGGGAGGGAGGGAGGGAGGGAGGGAGGGAGGGAGGGAGGGAAGGAGCTTCCATATAGTCCAGTGATTCAACCTTTGTCATCTACCCCAAGAGCACCAAAACATTAATTGAAAATGTGTTTGCACTGCTATGTTCATTACAGTGGTATTCACACAGTCAAGACCTTGAAATAACCTAATTATCCAAGAACAGATGAGTGAGTAAAGAAACTGGTATACTTACTACTCATTTCATAAACTGTGGAATGCTACCCAACAATGAGAAAGAATAAAATCCTGCAGTTAACAGCAACTTGGATGGAACTATAAAGAATCATGCTGAGTGACGTGAGTCAGAAGGATGAGAAATACTGAATGATCTGACTCATTGTGGAGTATAAAAAATATCATCAGGGAGTAAAAAATGCCTGAGAGGGATAGTACAGCGGGTAAGCCAACCCTGGTTCTTTTCCCAACATTGCATATGGTCTCCAAAGCACCACTAGAAGTGATCCCTGAGCACGGAGATGGGAGTAAGCCCAGAGCACAACCAAGTGTGGCCCCCCCCCCAAAAAAAAAAACAATTAAGAAAATGCCAATGATAACCTTTAGAGTCTGCCTACAGAACTGTGTTTGCTCAGTGAGGGGAAAGCAGGTGAGAGGGGACCTAGAGACTGGTGGTGTCTTCCTGAAACATTCATATTGGCAGTATTACAAATCACAGTATGGGGCCAGAGAGATAGTACAGCAGCTAAGGTGCTTGCCTTGCATGATGCTGACCTGGGTTCGACCCCATGTATCCCATATCATTCCCCCAAGCACTGCCAGAAGTAATTCCTGAGAGCAGAGCCAGGAGTAACCCCTGAGCATTGCTGGCTGTGCCTCCCCGGAGTCATGGTGTCTTAGTAAGGAAGTGGGGGGCGGTGGGGAATGAAACTTTCAACATAAGAAATGAAAAAAGAGCCCGAAGGGCAGCTCAAAGGTCTGGACCCCATAATTGGCATGATGTAGGGGCCCAGGGTTTGATTCCTGGTACTGTATCACCACCCTCCCTGCCCCCGCCAAGCATTCCTGAACACTGCCAGGTGTGAGCCGCCACCAAAACAAAAAGAAAGAAAAAAGTAAACTAGAAAAAGAACAAACTAAAAGCCAGAGGTAGCCAAATCAATTAATGAATAAAGGAGACAGGAGGGAGAGGAAGGGCGACCAGAGAAAAATTAAATAGACAAAAAATGTCAATGAAACTAAAAGTTCTTTGAAAGAGGATAAAAATTGACAAACCTTTAGCTTAAAGGACTAAAAAATAATATATTTAAATTAGTAAGATCAGGAAAGAAACTGGTCATTATTTCATTCTGCCCAAAAGTATAGTTGCACACTAATAGCAAATATAGTGGATAATTTTTTATAGTGGGAAATTTTAATCTGGTGAATTAATTTGATATTGTGAATTACATGCTTTGTTCTTAATGTCAAAATGACAAATGATGCTTGTGTACAATTTCTATTAGCTATGTATGTATGTAAACAAACCCTTTAAACATCTAAGTCCTGATTTCAAATTTATATAGTATCTTGTTTGGGTTGTTTCTCCGCCCCCCCAGGGGGTGGGGTGCATTGGGTTACATCTGAAGGTGTTAGGGTTTACTCCTGGCTCGGTGCTCAGGGGTCAGTCCTAGTGTGTGGTATTGGGGGATCAAACTGATGTCAGTGGACTCCATGGATGGCTCACGTGAGTCGGGAGGAGAAAAACGGTCACTTTCTCCCTATCTGCCTCTGCCACCCATGACCTAGGGTTACTGGGTTCTTGTCTTGCTCGCAGAAAAGAATTTCAGGAGTAGACAAGCAGTGAAGTGAAACAGTTTATTTGGAGGGATTTTTGAAAGTGTGGAGGGGGAGAGAATGAGAGAGAGTAGCGGGGGAGAGGGGGAGAGAGAGAGCGCGAGAGAGAGCAAGCGCATGTTCTTAGCAACATGAGCTCGGGAAGCATATGGGCACCCTTCCTTTGTTCAAGGTGGCTTTCATAGGATTTTTTCCAACCTGCCTCCACGTGGGGCCTCCACCCAGGTAAGAGTCCATTGCTATGGTTGTTGCAAAATGGGTAGAATTGGGTGCGGCCCTTGAAATTCCTTTTCTTGACCTTTTGGTCTTGCTGGATCTTCTCTGTGCTGAATCACTAAAATTAATCGGATTAAGGAAGAGGAACCAGGGTTTGAGGAACTTCATGGGGAGGGATCCAATCTCCTCAGGGTCTGTTTTCCAGATCCACAGGGTGGATCAGTCTTAGAATTTTCCTCCCAGAAGTTTTGATGACCTAAGGTTCATTGCCAGGGCCTTTCTCTGTCTACCTGCCTACATCAAAACCAGAGTTAACTGCATCAAGCCAAGGGCCTTACTCCCTTGTGCTATCTCCCTAGCCAGGATGGAGGCCATCTATCTTATGAATGTTATTTTTAATATTTAGAGGTAATAATCATAATTTCAGGAGTCAGAAAACTACTAGCTATCTCTGCAGGTTATATGTTCTTCGACTGATATTTGAATTGCTTGGCTTTGAATTAAAGTCCTGGAATGGATGAGGGAATGCTACCCAGGACTGAAATGATCTAGAGTATGAGATGTGCCTACAAAGATGTTTTGTTTTACCAACTGTACCTTAAACATGGATAGTCCTTTAAGCTGCCTATTTGCCTGCCATTACTTAATTCCTTTCTGAAAGCCACTCTGGAAATTGTCCTTTTTTCAATCTATGAGTCAGTAGCACATTTGCTCATGACGTTAGCATTTATAAAATCGTTCTCATTCGTTTTCTCATTGCAGTAAACACCCCCCCCCCTTGTGAATTAGAATATACTGCAGATGGAGAGTAAGTCTGCTTGTGTCACCCAGCAAAGACATGACAGGGTGGACAGATTCCTTACACCCACTTGGTATTTTTTTCTGCTTCACCCCCACAATGCAAGCCTTGTCCTGTGTCTTTGGGGCCTCTTGTGTGTATTCCAGAAAATAGGGTGAGATCACTCTTGCATCTTCCATAAACACTAAATTAATTTCATTAAGTACATTAGCAGACTGGAGAGATAGGCAGGGCCGCTCTTGGGTGCTGCCAGGAGTAAGCCCTCAGCTCCTCCAGGAGTGGCCCCAAGCTCAGAACATACTTTAGAAACCAAATTAGTTTTTTGTATGTTGTTATGGTTTTATGTAGCCGTCATAAATGCTGTTTTAAAAGACAGAACTAAGTTGTCAAAAGATAATACAAGGTTAAGGCATTTGGATTGTGTGCACTCTGTGCCCCTGTTGGATCCCCTGCATCACCGGGGATGTGACCCCCAAGCCAGGGATAGCTCCTGAGTACTGCCAGTATCTCTCGCCCCCCCCCCCCCCCCCCCACACACACACACAAGGAAAAGACTGACTTCTTTAAGACTTTGGCCTAACTCTCACCCTCTGGTGTCCTTTTTCTACGTCCTATCGGCACTGCCAGGCCCAGAGCATGCCTGGCCCTCTCCCCTCCCACCAGCACTCACGCCACATCACGCCCTTCCCATGGCCAGATGCTTGGCAGCCAGGTCTGAAATATTTTCTTTTGGTTTTGTACTTATATTTTTATTTTTATCATTTGTTCTGCTGTCAGCCTGCACTCCTTTAAATAGGGAACCCTACTTGGCATCCCCAGACTTACTCCACTGCTATCACATTGCCATACTTTGTGTTTTCTAGTTTGCGAACCCTCTAAGTTATTGTGGGGGGGAGGGGATCTGCATGATTGGGCAACACTGGGTGGTTCTCAGGGCTTACTCCTGGCTCTGTGCTCAGGGATCACTCCTGATAATACCCAGGGCTGGGGAGTCAGCTGCATGCAAGGCAAGTACCGCAGCCCCTGGACTATCTCTCTACCTGCACCTCTGAGCTTTAGGGGGAACGGGCTCCCTGTTTGGCTTCACAACCCACACACCCCTGCCACCCCCCACAGCCCTCAGTGAAGCCATGGCTCAGGTGTAGGTCTGAAATGGGGAGACTACCTAGATCTGGCCTCTAGGACCCATGGAGGGGAAATATGCAGAACTGCCTTCACTGTGCAGATTGAACAAAGCCCTGGCCTCAGCACAGAGGTTGAGCCCTGCTAACCTGGAATAAGGATCTAGGAATAAACAGCCACCCTAAGCATCCTCCATCCCTCTTGACCCCGCCCCCAGTTTACTTATTCCGACAGTTCTGAGCTTATTACCAGGCAGACCTGTATTTTTTGCCAACTGCCACATAATTTTCCATTAGTCTGTACTCACAAGTTGGCCATCATTCCTGCCCCTAGCACTTACCCCTGCCTCCCATAGGAAATACTCCCTCACCCTTCTGGGGAACTGGGCCTAACCTAACCCCCACCCCGACCCCGACCCGGACCCCTACCCCATGAAGACTTCTCTTCCCCTATACACCCACCCATACTGCCCAAAGACCCATGTGCTGCTTGTGCCCACGTGGCAGAAGCTCTGATACCTGCTCTGAACTTTTTGAGTACTTTTTAGGTGTCAGACAAAGAATTCCCAGGTTCTGCCTGGCTACAGTTTCCACTGGGGATGGGTATAAAGGCATCAGCACTGGAGTAAAGGGCAGTTCGGACTGATGTAGGCAGGTAGATAGGGAAAAGCCCTGGGCAATAAAAATTTCGATTTAACAGTCTCTGAGAAGGAGAATCTTAAGACTTGTAGATTCAAGAAAACAAAAGACTAACCCTAACCACTGAGGAAACCATCAGTGGACCCTGAGGATAATGGGCCCCTCCCCAGGAAGTTCCCGAAAGAAGGCCCTCACCACTCCCAACCTCCCTGGCAACCTCCTTAGCAACGAACTTTTACCTGGAAAGAAACCCCACATGGGGGCAGGTTGAAGAAACCCTATAAAAGACACCTTGAACAAAGGAAGCGCCTGCATATGCTGCCTGAGCCCATGTGCTGCTTGTGCCCACGTGGCTGAGCACATGTGTTGCACACATCTCCCCTCTTGAGATGTGTACTTTCATACTTTAGTGTCTAAAGCTCGGTTATGTGTAGGGGCTTCCTCCACCCTTGGAGAAGCCCACATTCTTTCTTTTTTTTGCTTTTTGGGTCACACCCGGTGATGCACAGGGGTCACTCCTGGCTCTGCACTCAGGAATTACCCCTGGCGATGCTCAGGGGACCATATGGGATGCTGGGAATCAAACCCGGGTCAGCCGCATGCAAGGCAAATGCCCTACCCGCTGTGCTATCATTCCAGCCCTCTTGAATGTATTACTCTTACCTCTCTATTCCTTTCTTATCCCTTCCTCCTATCCTCAAAAGCCTCTAAATAAAATCTGTTTACTTCACTGCTTGTATACTCCTGAAATTCTTTTCCGAGAGCGAGACAAGAATCCAGTAACCCTGGGTCTCAGGTGGTAGAGGCGGTTGGGGAGAAAGTGACCGTCTTTCTCCCTGCTTCACGTAAGTCACCCGTTGGGCCCACCGACATCAGGACCACTTTCACTCCTAGTTCATCCATTGTAGGCATGCCTGGGTGGGGACTGTAGCCTCTTGGAAGAAGTTTATAGAAGTCGATTAAGTGGGAGTCAGTGGCCGAGGATCATTTCTTTACCCATATTTGTCCAAGAATATTGGTAGTGGTGTTTTTTTTGTTTGCTTGTTTTATTATTATTTCTTTTGGTTTGGGGACTACACCCAGCAGTGCTCAGAGCCTACACCTGGTTCTGTGTTCAGGAATTGTTGCTGGATGGGCTCAGGAACCATATTTTGTGCCAGGGATCAAACCCAGGCCAGCCATATGCAAGGCAGGCACCCTACCAACTTGTACTCAGGTCCTGTTTTTTTATTTGATTTTTTTAAATGGACATTTATGAGTATAGGTGTATTTGAAAGGGGGATGAACAAAATTAGACTAGTTGAGGTTATCAAATCAGAGTGGAAACTTCGTAGTGCATAGGACAGCCCCTACTGAACCCCAAGTTCAGGATCAAAGCAGCACTTCATAGTGGACCCGTGTTGGGACTCGTGACTGATATACACAGAGTCAGAGTTTCAAGAAAGGAAGCAGAAATACATATATATTTAGTGTGTGGCGTTGAGTAGATGGGAGACTGGGTAGATGGGTGGGGCTTTACATACTTACGCCCAAACTGGTGAGTAACCGGAAGCTTCAGGTGAGTTCCTGGGAGCTCTTCTTCCTGAAGCAGATTACTGTGCCCCGGAGGGATGGGTGGGCATTTGTTTTGGTTTGTTCTTTGTCCCACACCCAGCGATGAGCACTTCTTTCAACTGAAGGCTGTTACTCCTTACCAGGCACATCCTTGATTTCCCTTTTATCCCATCTTGTGTTTAGCTTGTTTGGGGCAGGAGCACAGGTGAGGGGCCAGGATCAGGGGGCGCCTGAAGGGAAAAGGAAATTAGAAATAGAGGAAACTGGTGTTTCTTGAAAGTTGACTGGACACTGTTGTGCACATGTGCAGGCGCACACATATGACCTGCTGATTCTATCTGCCCCAGCAGCAGATGCTAAGTGAGAACACACTTCAGTGCACCCAGGGCAGCCTTTGTTAACCTGGGGCCATGTCTGTGCCCAGGCAGGCAAAGGGCAGCACCATTCTGCTGAAATCCCTTTGGCTGTCTGCAAGGCTCATAGCCAAAAATGTATTTGTGAGCCTTACCAGAAAATAGCTTTCTGCTCAGGAAGAAATATGCAACTTGTATGAGTTTTGTTTTTCTTTTTTTTCTTTCGTTTTGGGCTGCTCCTGGCTTGGTGCTTGGGGGTCACTCCTAGCAGTGTTCAGAAGATCATGTGGTATCAGAGATTAAACCCAGACTTTCTGCATGCAAAACATGTGCTTAACCCATAGAGCTATCACTCCAGCCACTGCCTTTATTTTCACAGCGGCAGGGCGTTTGCCTTGCACTGGGTTTTGATTCCTCCGTCCCTCTCAAAGAGCCCAGCAAGCTACCAAGAGTATCTCACCTGCACGGCAGAGCCTGGCAAGCTACCCGTGGTGTATTTGATATGCCAAAAATAGTAACAAGTCTCACCATGGAGACATTACTGGTGCCCGCTTGAGCAAATCAATGAGCAGTGATACAGTGATTTGTCCCACATATACTCAGATAGGGAATGGTAATGGGTAATATTTGGGTTCCCCAAAACAGGCTTCTGAAGGGGAACTGTGCGGGTCCTTGCAGGCCAGTGCCTCCTGGATTACTTGGGCACTGAGGTCTAAGCTGAAGTATTCTCTGTGGTCATTGTGGCCCCCTGAACCAGTGGGCAGTTCAGGTGGTTTCAGTTGCGCTGGAGCCAAGTGTCCAGGAATTGCGCACAGACCTGAAATTCGTGCAGGACAGAACAGGGGTTTGCATCAGACGAGGTGGAAGGTTTGGCACACCCCTTCAGTTTTCCCAACCTGTCTCTGATGAACTGAGTTTTGGTTCTTCCAGGAAGTGTTGGCTGAAGGTGCGGGCCATGGACTTTGTCTCGTCCACAGCCATCCTACCCCTGCTGGTGAGCTGTGTGGGAATCTATAGCGTCTTCAAGCTGCTGAAGCACTTGTTCAACAAGACTTACATCCAGAACTCAGTGGTCGTCATCACCGGTGCCACCTCAGGCCTAGGGCGAGGTGAGTGATGGGGCAGTATGTCAAGGGCAGGGAAGTTTGTCTATCCGGGAGTAGCTCAGTGTGTGCGGATAAGGCAGCAGGGTGGCTGCTCTGGGCATGCATTTGTCTGTGTCCTGTCCTGGCCTATTGGGAAAGAACTGCACCCCAGAGCCAGGCCCCGACTGGTCCTCGTGTCGAGCCTCAGCCCTGGGAGCCAGAGAGGATGCAGTCGGCTTGCACAGCCTCTTGCTATGGGCATCCCTAGGGATGTGCATCAGGAGTGTGAAGGCTCCGAATTTTCAAATACTCATTTGAATGACCCTCTGTGAGGGTCATTCAAAAGATGTCTTTTTTTTTTTTTTCCTGGGCTAAACCAGCATCCCAGGTGTGTGGCCTTCTACCCTGGTAGGCTTATGGCTGGGGATCACAGATCAGCGGGGCCTTGGCTGTTTCTTGACCAGGTTCCCAGGTTCCATCAGGATTTCATGAGCAGGTTGAGAGTCTGGGGCCAGCACTTGTGCATGACCTGGAAGCCTGGAGTCTGACCCACTCACAGACGTTTATCCTTTCACCTACGGACACCTACTGAGGGTCTGCAGGGGCAACACAGCCACGGCACAGGGTGATGCCTGGCCCATTCTCAGCATAAGCCCAGAATCCATAGCTCAGGCACTGATCCTGGACCAGGGCCCTGAAAGCCAGCAGAGGCGGCCTGAACTGCTCAGGTGCACGGTGGCTGCCTTGAGGGCGGAGGGGAGACAGCACCCTTGTGGAAGGGGGCACCTGCTCTCCTTGTGTGGTCAGGGTCCTGGCACCACTGCTCAGGGCCTGGGAAGGGGAGTCCTGCTATCTGCGTGAACTTGGGCACTTCTCCCTCGTTCCCACAGCTGAGAGAAGGCGCTCAGCCAGAAAAGTGCCAGGTCAAAGTTCAAGCCCATGATTCTGAATCCAGAACTGGGTTGGTCATGCATGAAGGGTAGGTGTCTCGGGCAAGGTGGGCTCAGGCCAGCAGGGAGGGCAGTGCCAACAGGCCCCAAGCTGGGAGCAGCACATTGTGAGGTACTGGTCAGTGCGTGAGTGTCCGGGTCACAAAGGATAAGTGGCTCGTTGTTGACCAGATGGAAGCTTTCGGTTTTATAAATTTATTCGTATCTGGGGGTGCCCCCTGTGTCTGACATTAGATATCCAGAGCTGCCCAGGGACAGCTGCAGCCAGGCTCCTTGGCACCGCTGCTCCTGACCTCACTCGGCTGCTATATATAGGGGCTCAGCAGCCATGCCTCACGCTCGGGGAGGAGCATGTTTGTGGAAGACCTTGACAAGGAGTCGAGAGTTGGCTGAGATGGCAAAGTGAGTTGCAGGTGTTCTGGCATGAGGATATTTGAGAAGGACCCTGTCCTCTCCATCTTATCACATTTCCACCCCTGGACTCCAGGACTGGAAGGGAATTGAAAATGTCATTGGGAGAAAAACAGAACCTCTGTCATATGTGTGTTTGGTATGTTATGCCAGCCATCTCCTGAATTCTAGGTCACTCTGCTGCTCTCTGCATTTCTCTCTCCCCCTCCAGCCTGACTGAAATCGGACCCAATTCCTGACAGTCACTAGCAGCCCAGGACACCGAGGACGTGCTGCTCTGTGAGGAGAACGTGCCCAGGTTGTCCTCAGGGGCCCTCCCAGCCACGTCAGCCACCCTGAAGATTGGGGTTATATGATGAGTCTAGACAGCTTTCCATTTTGCTCTATGTTGCAGTGATGCTATGTGAGCTTGTCCTTGTAAAACAGGGAGGCCCCTGACTAATGGAACAAAGTGTTCTAGGTGCCCTCTTTAGCCAGAGTCACCTGGGAGGTCATGAACTGCAGTCTTGATTGCTAAGCCAGGAGTGTCGGCCAGCACAGGCAACAGACCCAGTCGCCCTAGACAAACGGTACCTCGAGACTTTTCCTCTTTTTCACTTGGCCTTCCTAATTCCCTGTGTTAACTTTTTCAAGAAATGAAAATGGAATCTTTCCCATCCCTGGCTTTCATTCCTGGCACTCCCTACACAAACTTTCCTTTCCTCCCTTTAGGTCTTGGCTTGGAAACGAGCAGTGTAGGTGACATTTTCCAGAAGCCTTGTGTATGCTCCTTTGCCTCACCCACTTTGGATCTGTGTGTTTGTGCCCTTTTGTGCTACCTCATTCAATGTCCATTGCTTTGGTCAGGACAGAATAAAACAGGGTGAGGAAGAAACCAGGGCCAGAGAGATTCCTAGTCTTTGGGGACAATGTCGTAAACCAGATGGGTAGTTCTAGCCTAAAGAATGCTGGCATGTGGCTTGTGAGTGCAGAGAAAACTTCCCAGGAGATGGTTCAAGGGCCTGCTCCTAGGAAGCTTTGCTGCTCTGGTGAAAGGGCCTGCAGGACTTAGCTGGGGGCTCTCACCCCACAGACCACCCACAGCACCGTGGAGGCTGCAGTTTTGTGCCCTTCGTGAATGAGAAAGACAGTGAGAAAGCTAGTAAGAAAGATAACAGCACCTACAATGTACCGAGTCTAGCACCTCCTTCCAGAAAACTGTGCTGCCTGTATTATAGGGAGATGCTGGCTTGGGAGTGGCAAATACAACCCGTAAGAGCAGCGTGGGGGGACTGGAGGAGGGAAGTTTTGCCGTGGCGTGAGAGGGTTTTGCCCCCCGGACAGTCCAGCCAAAAAACCTTTCTCTCCCCTTCCCCGAAGGATTCCAGAGTCCCTTCTTACTTCCTGTTGTAGTTTTATTTATTTAATTTGGGGCCACATCCAACAGGGATTAGGGGAGTATGCGGTATCTGGTAGCCTGGGCCTCCACATGCAAAGCAAGTGGCCCTTGGAACCACCTCCCTGGGCCCTCCCCTCCTCTTTTAAGTCCTTCAAGTTCTAGAGAACTGTAGGCTTTCTGGGCAAGGGCTGCAGAAGCTGACTTCCATGCCTAAATCCTACGGCTCCCTTTCCCTCCTGGAGAGGAAGTGACAGTCTGGTTACTTGACCTTCCCTTGAGCAGGCCTCTCCATTCTGTAAACCTGATCTTAAAGGCCCGGCAGGCAAGGCACCGCTTGACTGCCAGGCCTCTGGGATCTGCTCTGGGGTCCAGTGGCTGCCTAGTCAGCCACGGATTGAGGAGTCTACACAGACCAGCCTGCAGGCATTTGGGTGGCTGAGCCTGGGTGAGGACAGGGCCTCCCAAACACTTTCCCATTTTCACCAATTTTTAGGATTTCTCACAAAAGAAGCTTTGAGGGGCTGGAGTGATAGCACAGCAGGTAGGGCATTTGCCTTGCATGTGGCCTACCCGGGTTTGATCCCAGCATCCCATATGGTCCCCCAGAACCGCCAGGAGTAATTCCTGAGTGTAGAGCCAGGAGTAACCCCTGTGCATCGCTGGGTGTGACCCAAAAAGCAAAAAAGAAAAAAAAAAAGAAAGAAAAAAATATTATACACACATACACACACACATATGGGGGGAAGTTTGTATGTATATACTCTTTTATTATTATTATTATTATTATTATTATTATTATTTGCTTTTTGGGTCACACCTGGCGATGCACAGGGGTTACTCCTGGCTCTGCACTCAGGAATTACCCCTGGCCGTGCTCAGGGGACCATATGGGATGCTGGGATCTGAACCCGGGTCGGCCGCGTGCAAGGCAAATGCCCTACCCGCTGTGCTATCTCTCCAGCCCCTATAATCATCTCTTACTGCTGTTCCTTCAACTCATTTAATCCTGGTACTGTTTTTTTGTTTGTTTTGTTTTGGGCCACACCTGGCAATGCTCAGGGGTTACTCCTGGCTCTGCACTCAGGAATCACTCTTGGTGGTGCCTGTTAGACTCTCTGTGGTGCCAGGATCAAGGGGATCAAATCCGCGTGGCTGCATGCAAGGCAGACACCTACCTACTGTACCATGGCTCCCACCCCAACCACCCCTCCCGTGTTGTTTCATCTGATTTTCACAAATGGGAGAAGAGAGAAATGAAGAAGTCACACCTAAGTGAGTGTCAGAAGTCAGAACACAGGAAGTTGCACTCAAGTTATTTCTCTTGGACACTCTTGGGCTGGAATGTCTCTCATACACTGTCAGTTTTCAGCACAGGGACATTGCTTTAGGCCATGTGTGAATTGGGGCGGGAGGAGGGTCTGTCCTCTGGGAAATATTTTTTTTACAGATATACATATAATCACATACGGCTCAACCTTTAACAACATGTTCATGATCTCTCATGGAAGGGCTTCATGGCCCCGGGTGAAATACAACAATCTTCACACTCTTTCCGCTAAGGAAACTTTTTGGGAGCATTTTCAGTGGTTTTTCATAACAAAAAATACAAAATAAATTATTTTGGTTCTGCTTTGGGGCAGGGATTGGGGTTCAGGATGGAAATTTCCAAAATATAGTGGTGGGAAGGTGTAATGGTGGTGGGATTGGTGTTCGAATATTAAGTGTAATCAAATATTGTGAACTACTTTATAAAATAGAAAAAATGATGTTGCTGTGACTTCTCCAGAGTATGTATGATGCTGAGAACTATCAACTAAATTCCTCTCCCTTCTCCTCTCCCTGGGTTCTGGGGCTCTCCCCTCCGCACTCCACCCCTGGGCTAGTCATGGCATGCTTCTCCATCCCCACCCCTTCATCCAGCACAGTTTCTTCCTGGGATTTAGACATCAAAGCTTGGAAGCTCTGCTCCTGTCTTGTACTGATACAAACCCAGGACTGCCCACAGCCCCGTTTCCCTCTTGTGGAGAATCAGACTAGAGAAAAGAAGCAGAGAAAGGTTGGCCAGCATTGAGAAGGCGGCTGGTGTCTGTGGCCAGCTCCCTGCACACCCCCATTCCTGTTCCTCACTTGTCTCAACCATGTGGCTCTTCTCCATGTTTGAACTCTACCCAACTCCTTCTGATACATCCTTGGTTTTTGTTTTGGTTTGGTTTTGCTTTGCTTCATTACGATTTGAGTCTCTTTTTTGCCACCAAAAGAATCTTGACTAGTGGGGCTGGAGCAATAGTACATACAGCCTTGTACGCGGCCAACCCGGGTTCAATTCCCAGTATCCCATATGGTCCCCCAAGCACTGCCAGGAGTAATTACTGAGTCAGGAGTAACCCCTGTGCATCGCCAGGTGTGACCCAAAAAACAAAAAAAAAAGAAAAGAATCTTGATTAGTGGCTAAGGCACTTACCTTGCACATGGTTGACCCAGCTTTTATCCCTGACACCCCATGTGGTCCCCTGAGCCAGCCACAAGTGATCTCTGAGTGCAGAGAGCACAGAGCCAGGTGTGGCCTCAAAACAAACAAAACCACAGTAACAACAACTACATCAACTAGGGGCCAGAGAGTACCAGCTGGTGGGGCCTTGCCTTCCAGATGGCCAGCCCACATTGTATCCCCAGCACCATGTATGATCCCAAGCCCATCAGGAATGGGTCTGAGCACAGAGCATGACTAAGCCCGGAGCTTACCACCAGGTGCGGCTCAAAAACCAAAAGAGGAGGGAAGAAGTGGGGGTGAAGAGGAGAGGGGAGGCGAGGGGAAAGAGGAGAGAGATCAGGAGGAGGAGGAAACCCTGAGCACCACCAAGTGTGGCCCCCCAAACTAAAGAGTGGGGGTGGGGAAGGAGGGGGGAGGTAGAAGTTGTTCCATCTGGTTCCAATGGTGCCTCAGCGCACCCTCTCCCAGAAAGCACAAAGCCAGCAGTAACCCCTGAGCACCACTGGGTATAGCCCAGTAACAACAATAAATTTATAATTTAAAAATAGGATGAAGCTGCCTTCATTATCCTTGGCTGTCTCAGGCACTCAGCACATTTTAATTCTTTAAGCTACAGCCATGTCATTTTCTAGCCCTGCAAGGCTATTTCTACTTTCTTACTTGCCACTTTCAAGTCCCAGCTATCTCCAGCCATGGTCCCTCAGTAGCTATAGTCAGACCCCTCTACCTCCAGCCCTCACTGGGGAAACAGCCCCTCAGACATTGGCAAGGGAGCAGCCCCCCGAGCTTGTCACAGAGCCCCATATTCATGTGTTTTTGCAGAATCATGCAAGTACCCCTAACAGGCATGTACCTACTGCACTGAAGTAACAGTCTGGCTCACACTAGAACACAGGCTGCCAGAGGCCTTGGCTCACCCTGGGTGACACTGGCTGTCACTAAGCACTACCCTTATCCTCACTGAGCTTCCTTGGTTGTGAAAAGGGGACGCAGCACAGAGGGTGACTGAGAGCCAAAGATCATTAAGAAAGTTCTGAGCACAGTTTGCAGTAGACCTTCCCACCTGTCCCCCCTTTCCCCTTGCCGTGTGGGTCACTTTCATCACTTGCTGGAAGGTCTAAAGGCACCAACAGCTTTTTGTTGGTGGGGCCCTAATTCCTAGCTCTGAGCCTCACCCATGCCGGGAGCTATTGCATCCAGTGCCGAGCCTAGTTCAGGGCTGCTTCCTTCTGGTCATTTATTTTGGGGGACATTAAGACACAGGCTGTGGGAGATGATTGGAAAGAAGGTTATTTCATTCCCAGCCTACAAAAAGAAACCAATAAAATGGAGCTAATGCATCCATGCTGAGTTCTTAAGAAACACATCCGTGTTCTGCAACATCAGGTAAGTTGAAACTGAGCTACAGTGGAGAAGAAAAGCATTCACTTCCTCATTTGCTAAGGTTCTTTCTTTTCCCTTAGAATGTGCCAGAGTCTTCTATGCAGTAGGAGCAAAGCTGGTGCTCTGTGGACGGAACAAGGAGGCCCTCGAAGAGCTCACAGAAGAACTCATGGCTTCTCCCACTGCCCAGGTGAGCCCAGGGGTGTTCTCGGTGAGAAGGCGCATCTCTGAAGGTGGGAGACATCTCTGCTGTCACGGTACACATCAGTGCACCTGTCAGCAACGTCCGTGCACACAACCTGTCACCATCCCCAACAGAAATTCTGTACTTGACAGAATTTCTTTCACTCTTCTGCTACTGGGAACATTGGTGTACAATATCTGAGTTCTTAGTTTCAGGTAGTTTTGAAGTGGAATCTCAGTTACATGGTATATTTCCTTTTGAGGAAATGCCAAATTGCTGATCTTTTGAAAAGAACCAACTTTCAGCATTGTATTTTTCTATCCTATTTTATCATCCTAAATCTTTTTTTATTTCCTTCCTTTGCTCGCTTTGGGTTCAGTTTGCTGATTTCTATTTCCCTAAGTTTGTAAAGTTTTAGTTTACCTTCAGTTATTGATTTCTAGCTTCATCACATTGTGGTTAGAAAAGATACTTTATACGATAAGGTCTGTCTTCTAAAATCTGTTGTTTTCGGGTAGGGATGATGTTCAAGAGGCAGCACATGTGTTTTGCTTGCCCCTCCTAGCAGCACCTTGTGTGACCCCCATGATAATAAAAAATAAATAGGGGCTCTCTCCATCTTGCAGAAGCCTGCATTCTCTCCTGAGCACATTACTCTGTCTCTCTTCCTTCTTCCCTCCAAAAACCCTCCAAATAAAATCTGCATACTTTCCCCAAAGTAAAAAAAATAAATAAAAGTTGGGCTTGGAGAGATAGTACAGAATGAGGCATGTCTGTATGTGGCCCCTTCAAAATAAAACTTGTTGAGTTCTTTTGGTGACCTAGACTGTGCTGCTGTTGGGCAGAATATTCTGTGATCTCTGGGTTTGTCCTACTTGGTCCTGAGCTTCTTGGTTTCATATCTTTCATTAAATTTGGGAAGCTGTCACTCCTCATTCTCCTTCCTTCTTCCCAGATTTCCACCATGTGTATATTGCACTTGCCACGTACTTGATGCACCACTAGATCCTTGGACTAGGTTTACTTTCCTCCTTTTATTTTCTTGTTTGCTTTCAGACACAATAATTTCAAGTCTTGGGTCGGAACAGTGCTACAATGGGGAAGGTGTCTGCCTTGTCTTTGCCTACCCAGATATGATCCCTGGCATCATATGGTGCCCCAAGCCCTGCCAAGTATGATTCTGGAGTGCAGAGTCAGAGCTAAGCTCTGATCACTGCCAGATTTGGCCCGAAAACAGAAACAATAATAATAATTTTAGTTTTCTCTTTTCAAGTTCATTGATTCTTTTTTCCATGTGCTTTTTATTTTTGTTTTTGGTTTTTGGTCACCCACAGTGGTGCTCAGGACTTACTCTTGGTTCTGCACTTGGGGTCACTCCTGGAGGTGTTTGGGGGGCCAGATGGGATCCAGGGATCAAACCTGGGTCGGCCTTGTGCAAAGCAAGTGCCCTACTTGCTGTACTATATTTCTGGACCCTCTTCTACTCACTTTAAATATGATCTGGGGGCCAGAGCGACAGTACAGCAGCTGGGGCTTTTGCCTTACAAATGGCCAAACCTGAATTGGATCCCCAGCAACTCATATGGTACCCTGAGCACTCTCAGGAGTGTTTGCTGAGTGCAGAGCCAGAAGTAAACCCTGAGCACTGCCAGTGTGGCCCAAAACAAAACAAAAACAACAACAAATCTGATTTGGAACCCCTGTGGTGTCGCTTTTATTTCAGATTTTATACTTTTGAGCTCCAGAGTTGTTTCATAAATTCAGCTTCTTTTATTTTTTTTCTACATCAATTTTTTTTTGCCTACTCTTAAGTTTTCCTTCAGCTTTGAGCAGTTTAGACAGTCTTTTTGTAGCCAGTTTATCATCTGGGGTTTTCCAGGTATGTTTTCCAAGGATTTATAATTTTGAATACCTAAAACTCTCGGCATGATTTCTTTACATCCACTGGAAGCTACTTCTCAGCTGCTTCTGGTTGAAATAATGTCAACCTGCTTTCATGACCCACCTCAGACATCAAAGTTGCAGCACCATTCTGATGTTTAGATGAGATCATTATTGCCTAGTTTGGCTATCTCAAACGGCACGAGAAAATGATTACCTTTCCTTTATCCACCTGCCATTGTGCTGGGTTTCAGGGATAGGTAGGTACCTCCAAACTGAGTGCCAAAATTGGATAAAATTGGGGTCATAGAGATAAGGTGGGCAAGGTGCTTGTTTTGTATGTAGCTGATCGGGATTTGATCCCTGGCATCCCTTACGGTACCCTGAGCCCTGCCAGGACTAGGCACAGAGTCAGGAGTAAGCCCCAAGCACTGTGGCTCAAAACCAAACCCCCCCCAAATTAATTTTTTTAAATAAAATTATCTACAATTTGCCAAGTAAGCACTCTCCTGGAAGTTACATTTTAACAGACTCCAAGGTCCTCAAACTAGGCACTCCAAGGAATTTCTGCCAGTGTGGTAGAGAGAGGATTCCTAGCACTGTTCTGCCTGGAATCTTCCCTGATTCCATAGCCTGCCACCCCATCTTTTTGTTCTTCTATTTAACTTGCTTTTTATTGGGAACCCTCAAAGTTAGATTGTTCAGTTAATCAGTTCTCTCACAGCTTCTTCCATTTTAGAATTCACTTGTGTCTCCCACTAGATTGTGTCTCACAAGTGCAGGAACTATTTATGTCATGCTTTCTGCTCTGGCCCCAGTTGTGGCATATTGAGAATATATAAAAAGCGTTTTATGGGCCAGAGAGATAAAATGGGAAGTAAGGCCTTTGCCTTTCATGTGGCCAACTCTGCTTCAACCTCCTGCACCAATTGAGCCTCCAGATATGGCTGGGATGACCCCAAGGGGGAGGGGGAGAAGGGCCAGAAAGATATACTATACCTTACATGCAGCAGACCCAGATTCAATCCCTAGACCCAGATTCATGGTCCCCTGAAGCACACTAGTATTGATCCCTGAGCACAGAGCCAGGGGTAAGCCCTGAGCAACGCCAGGTATGGCCAAAAAACAAACCAAAGGGGCTGGAGAGATAGCACAGCGGGTAGGGCATTTGCCTTGCACGCGGCTGACCCGAGTTCAAATCCCAGCATCCCATATGGTCCCCTGAGTACGGCCAGGGGTAATTCCTGAGTGCAGAGCCAGGAGTAACCCCTGTGCATCGCCAGGTGTGACCCAAAAAAAAAGCAAAAAAAAAAAAAAAAAACCCAAACCAAAAATAAAGCATCATGAATAATGGAGGGAAAAGACTTAACCAGAAGTACTCCCAATAGAGACACTGGTTTTTATGATGATGTATAGCATAGTACAGTGCTGCCCAGGCAACAAAAGAGCTGTGATTAATGGTTCTTGTGGTGAGCTGCTACAGTAATCACCACCATATGGGTTCTGCCCTGTATAATTAGGAGAGAAGCTGTCCGGGCCAGAGACTAGGATCCCGCAGGCCCCATCTCTTGAGAAATGAATTGCTGCTCACCTGTTGTTTTATGGCCAGTAGGCCTCTCCTAGGACTGTGACATGGAGGGACATGAAGACATGACCTCTCACTCAGAAATTGGGTTGGGTTTCTCTCTCATCTGCCTAGGACCAAGCGCACAAGCCATGCACAGTGGTCTTTGACCTCACAGACCTTGAGGCCATCACTGAATCCACAGCTGAGATTCTCGACTGCTTTGGCTATGTGGATGTGCTCATCAACAATGCCGGCATCAGCTACCGTGGTGACATCATCGACACCAGCATCGACGTGGACAAGAAAGTCATGGATACAAACTACTTTGGCCCAGTTGCCCTCACTAAAGGTGACCATCTTGCATTTTAAAAAGCGAAGCAAAACCAAACAAACGGAAACATTGGTATGATATGTTGACATTCTTTTTACGCACTGGTTCCTTTCCAGCCAGACATTTACTGTCCTTCTCCTGGATTTGGTTTTGCTTGCTTTTTTTCTATTTTATGGCTCTATCTATTTTATGGTTTTAAATCAAGATGCTCCCCTGAATAACAGCTTTACTTGCAGAATGTTGCCTCCATTTCTTTTTCAGGGTGCTTGCAAACCCCTAGAAAATAGGGATAGTTTGGAGCCAGAAAAATAGTGTAGTGGCTGCGGCCAACCTGGTTCATTCTCCTGCACTGCATATGGTCCCCCAAGGACCACCAGTAGTGATCCCTGAACACAGAGCCAAGAATAATCCCTGAGTACTGCTAAGTATAGCCCCAAAACAAAACAAAAACTTAATTTAAAAGAAAGGAAAGTGGCTGGAGCAATAGCACAGGGGGTAGGGTGTTTGCCTTGCACGCAGCCGACCCAGGTTCAATTCCCAGCATCCCCTGAGCACCGCCTGGAGTAATTCCTGAGTGTAGAGCCAGGAGTAACCCCTGAGCATCGCCGGATATGACCCAAAAAGCCAAAAAAAGAAATAGGGATAGTTTCATTCGGAGAGAGTACAGGGGTTAAGGTGCTTTTCCTTGCACACAACTAACCCGGGTTCAGTTCCCAGCACCCCATTGGTCCCCCAAATACTGCTCAGTGATCTGAGCATACAGCCAGGGCCCACCTCTCTCTCCTTGCTCTCCTCCTTGCCAGGTGCAGGAAGCCTGAGTTCCCACACACCATGTTTTCCTCCCTGGGAATCCCACTGTCACCCCTTGTGCTCTGAGAGGGAAGGACTCCCCTAGTGCGTTGCAGGAGCAGAAGACAAGGCCCCTGCTAAAGCCTCTGCCTCTTTCCCCAGCACTGCTACCCTCTATGATGACACGGCGGCAAGGCCACATCGTTGCCATCAGCAGCATCCAGGGAAAAATCAGCATTCCTTTTCGGTCCGCATGTAAGTACTTTGTCTCCCTCTGACAAATGCTTGCATTGTTTCCCCCCTCCCATTATAAGAACAGCACATACAGAATTCAGACCTTAGAGCAGTTCTCACTACAGAATGTGAAAGAACATCATCAGAATGTGTTCTCCGAACAGAATGCCTCTGTTCAAGTTCCAGCTCCACCCTTTCCCCTATGTGTGACCTTGAGCAAATGTCCCCATCCCCCTGCACCCCAGTCCTCTGTCAAGTGGAGACAGGGCAGCCGCTCTCTTGGAGGGCTCCTGGAAGGTTGGTTCCCTGTGGGCGCTGGGTGGAATGCTGGAGCAGCTTCAGGCCTTATACCAGACATGTGTCAGCTGCTACTGAGGCACTGTCAATTTCCCAGGCAGCCCACACTTGAGGCACTTTATCACTTTGTTGCATGTGTCTCTAAAGAGTTTCCACATAGACCAAACATACAGTTTTGTGTCTCTTTTATTTCACTTACATCAGAAAACAAGAGCTCCCTTAATCCTTTGAAGTGATATACATAGCTAATTGTTGAATACATGTAGTATCATTTGCTTATGCATTTTCCTTAAGGTTTTCTTAAGGTATTGGGCCATTAGAAGTGATGTGCCTGCAGTGGGTAGGGCGTTTGCCTTGCACACAGCCGACCCAGGTTTGATTCCCAGCATCTCATATGGTCCCTTGAGCACCGCCAGGAGTAATTCCTGAGTGCATGAGCCAGGAGTAACCCCTGTGCATTGCCGGGTGTGACCCAAAAAGCAAAAAAAAAAAAAGGAAGTAATGTACCTGCCAGAACCATCTCTGAGCACTCTTGGTGAAAGGGCTTCCTCAGTGCACAGGCCCCAGGTGGAAATATTAGGTAGGAAGAAAACATTAAAACTGCAAAACTGACTTCCAAGTGACACTCCTTCATTGCAGAGAATGGTGACACTAACATTTTATTCCGCTGTCTGCCATCAGGTTGCAGCAACAAATAAATTGGGCTCCACCCAGCAGTCCTCAGGACTGACTCCTGGCTCTGCTTTTAGGAATCACTCCTGGCAGACTCAGGGGAGCCTATGGGGTGCCAGAGATGAAACCTGGTGAGGAGTATGCAAGGCAAGCACCTTCCCCCCTGTACTGTGTCTCTGTCCCCAGAAGCTAGTTTTGTTCTTAAAATATTATGAAGGTTGGGGGTAAAGAGATAGCACAGTGGGTAGGGTGCTTGCCTTGCATGTGGCCAACCCAGGTTTTATCCATGGCAGCCCAAAGGGTCCCTGAGGACTGCCAGGGATGATTCCTGAGTCCTCATGTGAGTACTTTGTCTCCCAGAGCCAGGAGTAACCCCTGAATATTGCTGGGTGTGATACAAAAACAATAAAACGGAACAAAACTATTCCAAAGGTAATTTTTCAGGCTTCACAGTAATTCAAGTCCTGGCTCCTCCTCTGGAAGGAAGGATTGTCTCATGGCAGAGGAAGGCGTGGAGTGGAGCCCCACTCGGGAAAGACAGACCAGCATCCAGTTTGCTGACAGGGCGCAGCCAGCTGAGCTGAAACTGCGACAGAAACCACTGCCTGTCTCAAGGCAGCAGTTCCAGTTTGGGTCTCGTATTTCTTGGGCAAGTTGCCTTTAATTCATCAGACCCTCTCTTTTCATGTTTGTGAAGTGAGATTTAACAATCATCATCCATGTTCACAAAACTGCCTTAAGGGTGAAGTGCAAAAACTGGAGATGATGTCTTTTATATGGGGGCTGGAAAGATCATGCAGCAGGTAGAGCACTTTCCTTGCTGACCCGGGTTCAATTTCTAGCACAACATATGGTTCCCTGAGTCTCTCCAGGGGTGATCCCTAAGCACAAGAGCCCCAAGGGAGCCATGAGCACTGCTGGTGTGAGGAAGGAAGATGGGAGGACCTTTATAAAGTGTTCATATTTGTTTCTGTAGTTGCTGTTTCCCTGTTTGCCAGCTGTTTCAGCTCCTTTTTATTTTTGAACTTTTTTAAACTTGGGGGCACACCAAGCAGTGCTCAGTGCTTATTCCTGGCAGGCTTGGGGGACCTTACGGGGTGCCTGGCATAGAACCTGGTCTGCTGCGTGTAGAACAAAGGGCAGTATTATTATTCCAGTCTCTCTGTTTCAACTCTTGACTCCGAATACTTTAATATGTTCCCTAAGAACAGGTTATGATACCCGTCTAAATGACAAAATGGATCTTGCTATAATACTATGATCTTAGAAAGTTTGTTTGGTTTTGGTTTTTGAGTAATACCCAGTGAGGCTCAGGTGTTACTCCCAACTCTGCACTCAGGTATTATTCCCAGCGGGGCTTAGGGGACCATATGGGAAGCTGGGAATTGAACCCAAGTTGGTCGTATGCAAGACAAGCATACCTTACCCACTGTACTATCTTTCTGGCTCTGTTTTGGTTTTGTTTGGGGTTGGGGGGATGGGTGGGTTACACCCAACTATGCCCAGGGCATATTACTCGCTCTGTGCTCAGGGATCACTCCTGATGGGATTCAGCATATTTGGGTTGGGATAGGACAGCTGCATGCAACAAAGTGTGAGGTTTATTTATTTGTTTGCTTGTTTGTTTGTTAATTAAAAGAGAATAAATGGGGAACAGAGAGATAGTATAGCAAGAACAGTGTCTTGTTTGGCTGATCCATTATTGATCCCCTGTATCCCGTATGGTCCCCTAAACCCTTCCTGATTGCAGAGCCAGCATCACCAGGTGTGGCCCAGAAGCCAAGCACTACAAGGGGGAAGAGGGGAAGGAAGGGAGGGAGGAAGAGAGGGAGGGAGGGAGGGAGGGAGGGAGGGAGGGAGGGAGGGAGGGAGGGAGGGAGGGAGGGAGGGAGGGAGGAGGGAGGGGAGAGAGAATGTGAATGACTATATGGGCTTGTTCCAAACCATGTTCCACGCCATCTCACTCATGTCCCTTGCCCCCGCTTTGTAGATGCAGCCTCCAAGCATGCAACCCAGGCGTTCTTTGACTGTCTGCGTGCAGAGATGGAGCAGTATGGGATCGAGGTGACTGTGATCAGCCCCGGCTACATCCACACCAACCTCTCTCTCAACGCCATCACCTCCAATGGGTCCAGATACGGAGGTGAGGTCAGGGTTCTCCTCAGGGAGGAGCTATCAGTTACCGAGGCTGAGCCCTGTGCCTCTTGCCTGAATGACTGTTTGGGCTCTTCTCATTTGGAATCTAATTTTTAAAACAAAAGAGCACGAGTGTCAGAGGCTTCTGCTGCGGCTCATCTTCCTAACCAGGAGCATCACCACGGTAGCTCTTAAGAGGGTTCCCCAGAGACCAAGTCCCCAAGTCAGAATGCCGCCAGACTAACCTGGCTTTGGTCAATCAGCCTCATGAAAAACATGGGTTTCGTGGCCTAAGAGGCTCCCTGCACAGAGCATGTGTGAGAAATAACCAGGTCACTGCCCTCAGAGTAAATGGCCCTGTCTTAGGGGCACACCAGCTGGTATCCGGCCAGAGCCAGCATGCGGCTGACCTGCAGTCATCCTCGTGGGCTGAAGGCCTGGCCGAGCCTCTGCTAGGCCACAGAGACAAGACCTAAGAGTTGACGCTGGCATGAGTGGCCCTGGCTCAGGTTTCCCAAGCTCAGCAAACCCTGCCCACCCCACTGTGCAGAGATGGAGGCAGGAACCTGGCACGTCCACACCTATTTTTACCTAGAGGAAACTTTTAAGAAGTTTCCTCTATGGCATTTAAAAAATAGAAACCAACTAGACTCCTGTTCAAAAAAACCACAAAGAACGGATGGGTGGGGGGGTGTAGGGAGCTATAGTACTGCACTTGCCTTGCATGTAGCTAACTCAGGTTCAATCCCTGGCATGGCGTATCACGTATGGTCCCCCAAACCCTGCCTGAGTGCAGAGCCAGGAATAATCTCTGAGCATTACCAGATGTGGCCCAGAAACCAAGCAAAAACAAAACAACAACAAAAAAACACTGATGGGGAAGCTCAGGCCGCTTGGAAGACTTACAAGTTTTCTAATGGCCCCTGCTCATGACTGCCAACTGGTCCTGTCACCAGCTGAACTGTCAGATTACTAGGGAAGAACCACCAGTTGCTAAACTCCCAACCAGTCTTTTCTGGAATCTGAAACAAACGGAGGACTCTTCCAGTTCCTGTCGTCAGTACGCACCATCTGGAAGCTGCACTTCTACTCTCACCTCTCCGCTTTCCCTCCGCAAGGGCCTAGTGCTTATGGGGTCATGGTCTCCTCCCGTCCCCAACCTGGCCCCCTACAGAACAGCCTGTCACTGCCCGCTCCAGTGGGCAGTCTCCCTGGGCGAGAAGCACCTCCCGGACTCACACTGCAGCCTTTAAGGACAGGCTGGCTTGGGCTCTGAGCATTGCCGTGGACACGGTGTCCCCCAGTTCCTGGACCACCCCAAACTAACAGAATCAGGGATGATGTATTCTGCTGGCCCACCGCCCCTGCCCTCCTCGGGAGAGGGAATTCAGTCTCCATATTCATGTGTCCCCTTTGTCTATTTTAGTGATGGACAAGAACACAGCTGAAGGCCGAAGCCCCAAGGAAGTGGCCCAAGATGTCCTCACTGCTGTGGGCGAGAAGAAGAAAGATGTTGTCTTGGCCACTCTGGTGCCTTCTCTGGCCATTTATCTCCGAACTCTGGCTCCGGGGATCTTCTTCAGTCTCATGGCCTCACGGGCCCGCAAGGAGCAGAAACCCAAGGATGCCTAGTGTGACAGCCAGTGGGGAAGCGATGCCTAGTGTGACAGCCAGTGGGGAAGCGACCTCTCTGTTGTAGCCAAAGGAGCGAGGGACAGTTGTATGTGCTGAGACTTGACAGAAAATCTGTCTCGGGGATGGGGTCAAGGATGGATACATGCCCTGCAGCTCTGCAGACAGGCCCTGCGGGTACCGCACTAAAAAGATCACCAGCCTCTCAGCCTCTCCCTAGCGCTGACCGTGACGCTGAAGGAGGAACTGCTGAACTGGACTCCAAGGGCTTTAAGATAATGAAATAAATTCATGTAGCAGGAAGAGTCATAATCCTCAACAGTTACTAGAACCATCCTTGACCTCCAGGCTTTGCCTAGAAACTGCTTCTCTTGAAATCAGGATCATTCCAACTTCACTTGGCCCATTTGTTCTCATGCCTGGTTTATCCAAGATCACTCACTTACTGTTTCTATGGAGTCACCCCAGGGACATGAAGATATCATTATTCATATCCACCTCCTGGGCCTCACTCAGAACAACAAATGGGCCAACATGGTGGGGCCTGAAAGATAGTACATTAGATAAGGCACTTGCCTTGCGTGCAGCCAACCCCAGTTTGATCCCTAGTACCTCATATGGGCCCCCTCAGCTCCACCAGGAGTGACCCAAGTGTAGAACCAGGATTAAGCTCCAAGCATAGGCATGCGTGCCCCACCCCCATCTCTCAACGGGCTAATATGGTACTGGTTATTTGACACAAGTGACTCCAGTCTTGGGGTGGAGCAATAGCACAGTGGGTAGGGTGTTTGCCTTGCACACAGCCAAGCTGAGTTCAATCTCCAGTATCCTATATGGTCCCCTGAGCAATGCCAGGAGTCATTCCTGAGCATAGGAGTACCCCTGAGTATCATCAGCTGGGGACAAAGGGAAAAAAAAGCCTTACAAGTGACTCCCTAGGTTCCCTGCCAACTCTTACCCTGTAGGACACTCTAAGCAGATGAACTTACTGAAGAGACAGCAGCCAACAAGAGGGGAATCCCACGGGTGCCACACGTCTAGAAAGAGGCCAATTCTAGTCAGGTGGGGCGTGGTACTAAGGCAGTGTCAGCTCCAGTGGGGAAACATCCTTGCTTTAGCTGTGACAGTCTGGAGCGCAGCCAGGAAGGATGTCTGCTTCCACCTTTTGGATTCATTCAGATACAGGGTGGAGGTTCCCTAGGTCAGCCTTGCTGACTGGCTCCTTCTGTAGGTCCTACTGTACAGATACTGACCTTTCCTGTCAATTGGGGAATGCTAATTCACCACCTGCATCAAAAGAACATCACTGTTATTGATATTGTTTTGGAAGCCAGTGACCATGGCTGGGATCCACCAGTCACAGGTGTCAGCTGTGGCATAGGTAGGCATAGCTTGTGGTTCGTGGCCACAAGCTATGGTCATCCAGGGTTGTTGAAGCTGGATCCTGATGTGCTGGATTGAAACAGAATCATAGTCTAGCTGTCTGTTGAGAACTGTCTGAGGCCCAGCTGCTGTGGGTAGAATGGTGCACTCACAGCACTACATGCCCTCCTGGCACCGAAGCATGGGACTAAAGGATATCATTTAGTGTTCATGTGCACACAAAACCTTGAGTCTGCTGGGTGTTTGGGTACAAGGCTCCCAAGCTTCTGGAGGGAGGCATCCCAGCAGCGAACATGGGGCTGGAGCAATAGCATAGCGGGTAGGGCGTTTGCCTTGCACGCAGCCGACCCAGGTTCGATTCCCAGCATCCCATATGGTTCCCTGAGCACTGCCAGGAGTAATTCCTGAGTGCAGAGCCAGGAGTAACCCCTGTGCATTGCCGGGTGTGACCCAAAAAGCCAAAAAAAAAAAAAAAAAACAACCCAGCAGCGAACATGCTGGGAATTAAATTCCTTCTGTTTCTTTTTCTCCTCTGTCCTCAAATGTTTTCCCTTCCACCCTTGCATTCTGCTAGGGAAGTTGGAAACTGATGACTGTGCCGGGGCTTTGCTGTCAGATAAAGTTGAGACACTTTTCATCTGACTCTCCAGCCTCGGTGATTCTCTGATGCCAGAGTGCTCCACGGCAAAATCAGAACGGAAAAACACAACCAGCGTGTTTCTGCGGTACAGCACTGCACCTCTGTGCACTCAGCAGTACGGGCAACTCACACGGGCACACCATGCCTGTCCCATCTCCACGAGGGACCCCAGCTGCTGAGCCAGACGAGAATGCTTTGGAGGGGGGCACGGAAAGATAGGACACTGGGCAAGATGCTTGCTTTGCACGCTAAGACCCGGATTTGATCACCGGCATCCCATATGGTTCCCTGAGCACTGCCAAGGGTGAATCTTGAGTGCAGAGTCCCTCAGTCAGGAGTAAGCCCTAAGCACCACTGGGTGTGGCAAAAAAAAAAAAAGATGCTTTAGATGCTTTAGAGGGAACCGACAAACTACCAACTACAAATTGACCTGTATGTCCTTTGACATAAAGCTCTTTTTTGGAACTGACCCTCTTAAAATTAGGCTGGGACAGGCAGTTAATTACATGACCCCCTCCCCAAAGCCACATCCAGGGCTTATATGAATGGGCTTTGCAGAGGGGAGCCTAGTTATGGTCCCTGAGTGCTCTGGTGGGACATAGTGTTTCTTCAGGGTCACGGTGGCAGCTTACTGGTGAGTATAACCTACTTGCCAGCGATGCCTAAGGGAAGGTGGCAGAAATAGATAAGCCACTGCTAACTGAAAGGCCACCCATACTGGAGCTGGGGACTGTCTTATTCTCCTTAGCCATCTAGGCACACCTGGCACACAGAAGCCCTGCTCTGAGGCCCAGAGCCCCATCACAGCCTGTCTCTGGCCACAGGACCTGGGCTGGTCCACCTCACAAGAGTCCTTCTGTTCACAATAGTGAGCCAGCCGCTTGGCCCTGGTTCCTACTTCAGATGAGCATGTCTCAGCTGATCTGAGAGCCCGTCTATCTGTGCCCAGTCACCACCCCCCTGAAATCTGGCGTGCAGGCTGAGTACAGCTCCCTTACCCAATCTGGACTGTTGATTACAAAAATACCTACCATTCTTCCCCTCTGCGCGAGCCAGCAGTCAGATGCCTGAGGGCCTGTGGACACGGCCATTGTTGCAAGGTCTGTCTGGGCTCACGATCAGCACACCCGTTCCAGATGGCCAGACTGTCATGTAAATAGTGGTGTGTACCCAATGCCATTTGCCACCCGGCACTCAAATGAATGATTTAGTGTAGGGCCTTGGGATTTAATCCGTTATTTCTCAAACCTGTAAGCCACAGCTCCCTCTCAGGTCTTAAGTCGCTCCAGATCTTCCCCTTTGGCTAGAAGATGCCCAGCCATCCCTGATCCCTTCCCATCCGGCTCCACTCTCTCTGGGGCTAGACCTTCCCAATGGGGCCCTTCAAGAAAGGGGAATCAGAGCTGTTCCTGCGACGGGCATCAAAGAAAGTGCTCCATTGCTCTTCGGTTCAGGGACCTCTGTGGAGGGGTCATTTCCCTTTTCTCCAGCGCTCAAGGAAGACCACAAGGTGCCCTTTGGTGAGAGGCGGGTAGACTCAGTTCGTGAGGGGTGGGGGCATGGGAGGTGCGACAGAGGGGACCTTTCTTTGGCCAAGGGCAACAGCTTGAGAACCTCGGGCGCTTCAGAAAGAGGAGGGCTTTCTAAATCAAATCAGAACCTCCAGAGATCCTCGGTGCCAGTTCTCCCTGTGAACCCGAGTGGCTCTATCCTCTGTCCCCAAATCACTTAGTGGGGCTGGCCTTGTAGATAAGGCAAAGGACAAATGAAACTGCCCGGGAATGGGCCTGCCACGGGCCTGCCTCCGCGGGCAGGACTGTCACGGTGGCTGGGGAGCCAAGACTGAAGACACCAGGCGTTGAAATTCTCATAATTTTAATGGTCAATAGCTTCTGGTTGGCTCTGAATGGTACAGTTAAACAATATACTTAAAGCCCCCCTCCCAAGCACGGTCACACCCCCTCAGTAGCGCTGCTTCCATCCAAGTCCCGCTGCCAGGTCAGACTTCCACAGCCTCAGATCCTGCGGGTCAGAAACCCACATCTTAGTGTAATGAGTCGAAAAACCCTTGGTACACTTGTGATCTGTGTTACTTTTTTTGCTTTGTTTCTTTAAAGAACAAGTATTAAACCAAACAGCTTCCCAGGCTCCGATGGCTCTCAGAGCTAAACTGTTACTGTGGCAATCTGAATACTCGTGTCTGGTGGGCTGGGTTGCTTGCTTCTCTCCCGGTCTGTGGGTCCTACTGAAATCATACGGAGTAGAGTTCGTAGACCTTCTTTACACAGTACACCAGGGCGGCCAATGCTATCGTGTTGTGCAGTCTCTTTCTGTGCAAGTCGTCCTTCCGGACCAGCACCACCGGGGTGGAGGAAGTGAGTGTGTGCAGGGGCAGGCGGGACAGTTTATAGGCATCATACTCCACCTGGTACTTGCAGCAAGGGTCAAACTGCCACGAGATGCCGTAGAGGGTGCAGCAGGCTAGGCTTAGCACACCAGCGGGCAGGGAGATGTAGTGGGAATAATCTAAGGGCAGTGCCAACGGGGTGAAGAGGCAGGCCGTGCCCGCCAGCACGGTGGTCTTGTGCAGACAGTTGCCCACGGTGATCCAACGGGCGGTCTCGTCACCGATGCGGGTGGGCTCAATGACGATGTACTTGTACTGGGCTTCCAGGGCCTGCTCCAGCTCATACTCAAACTGGTCCTGGGCATTTTCCCCATTGTAGATCTCGTGCACAATGTAACAGTCTGTGGCCGACAAGCTCACCCTGGTTCGGGTTGGGGGGGACACGAGAGGGGGGTGATGAGAAAGCACAGTTAGTCAGGCTGAGGCATTTTCCGTTTCTCTGCTGAGCTGCCGAGGCGAACCTCGCATTAGGGTTTTTATCTCCCTTGGAGCCCAACACCTGATAATCAGTAGAAGCACTTTCTGAACATACTGAAATCTACAAACAGGAGCACCCTGGTTCCTAAGATGACAGCCTACAAGACAAGCCGGGCTAGGCAGCAGACACGGAGTCGGATCAGTTAGTTACCAAAGCACCCCAAGGCAGAAAGAATGACTTCACGGGAACACGCCCAAAGCCCCAGGTCAGCAGGATGAAATCACTCCCGGTTAACCAGGCTGGCGGCAAGAGGCCTGACTGACTGACGGAAACCAAGAGGCCCCCTCTCCCCCAAGAAAAACGCCAGACACCCTGCCCTTTGCACAGTCCATCCCAGGCCTGCAGACGAGGAGAATAAATGGTGCAGACTTGACCGTGAGCAACAGACAAGGAACCCGAGGGAGCCATGCTGCACCTCCCCGGCTCCACAGCACCTCCAGGCAGAAGGCGGCTGGAGGTGGAGTCTGCTAGTGCACAGCGGAGAAAAAGCAGGGCTTCACTCCTCCAAGGAACAGACACCAGGGATCCCTTCACACCCACTCCCCCCACACACCCAGACACAACTGCCGCAAGCCCCCACACAGGAAGTCCTGTCACAGACCCACCCGATGCCCCCACTCTGAGCCCCAAACTAGGGATGCAGTGACACCGAGTCAAGGGGCCGATGTCAGCAGTTACAAGACTCCTCTATGCCTCACCACTGCAAACTGCCCTTCCCTAGAGCAACCCCCTCCCAAGGGACTCCTACCCTAGTGGCAAAACTGAACACAGCCATGTCGTGTGCACCTGGTTCGTTCTGGCCTGCCCTGGCCTTCATCATTCAGCATTTTCTTCCACTTTTGTGCAAGTTGCTCATCCCCCAGAAAAGTCTGATTTAGAGGGATGCCGGAGACCCAGCCCTTGCAGCTACACCTGGCTCTGAAACATAACTGTAACCGTGAGGAGGCCGAGTGTCGCCCCGCACGTCTCAGATAACGCAGCCTTTTTCTTGAGCAACCCTCGTCTCCAGACTGGTTCACTGTCCAGGGGAGGCCCCCGCCAGCCTCCCAGAGATTCCAGATCCCTCTACGTGCCTCCCACCAAGGCTCAGCCGTGTGCCGGCCTCTCGGGTTGGGAGACCCCGCCTGAGCTCCCCCAAGAAGCCTAACGCTAAGTGCTCAGACACAAAGGCTCAACCAGCTGTGATGGTGACAGGCTGCGCTGCCTGCCTGGCTTCAACAATGAAAGGTTCACGGTGCGACGGGTGCGGGTGCTGGGTCCTCTGGAGCAGATGAAGGGGACAAGCCACAGAGCGCTGTGCTCCCCAGGGAGGTCTCCCAGGAGGACTGGCCCCGTGCAGGCTCCTTGAGCACACAGAGGAGAAGCTAAGCAGCAGGGTTCGGAGCTGAGTGCACAGGGAAGTTCCCGGGGAGGCACTCAACTCCCAGGTGGGAGCCAATGTGCTAAGAGCTGGGCTCAGGACTCAGGCCTGGAAAAGGCAACGGCAGCCCCTAATTAGATCACAGTGGCCTAATGACACTGGGCACTGGGGAGAACCCAGCCCCAGGGGAGGGACAAGAGCCTCCAAACAAGGCCACTGCCAACACTGCAGCCTGCTCCTGTGCACAGTTGGGCCAGGAACTGACATGCCACTCAGGCTCCGAGATACTACCCAAGTCTAAGAAAAGGTAACTGCAGGCCGTGAGCTCCTCCATCTGGTTCCAAAGCCATGAGAGGGGGCAACTGGGTACTGCCACCTACAGGGTTTAGCACAGTACAAGCCACTTTCAGCAAATAAAGTCCCCCAAAGGCCTGGGTTTCCTTAGTCAGGAAACAGGCCGAGGGCCTGTGGGCAGGATGAGGCCATGGCTGTGACGGCGCCCAATGTGTGAGCCAGGGCTGGCCCAGAGGCTCCCTTTGTGCTGTTCCAAGGGAGGCGGCAGAGGGATCCAATCCTGTGCCCCTCCGGCATGCTGCCATGGCAAGTGGCCTCATACCCAACTCAGAGCTTTCTGGCTACCCCGAGGAACACTCAAAGCCAAACATGGGAATCGGGTGGGGAATTCTGGACCTTAGTGACCCAATACTGGTAGGTACAGCAGGAAAATGCCAGTTAACCCCAAACCCTGAACTGTCCACCCCATCACCTCAAAAGATAGAGCCCACTGCTTCCAACCTCCTGTTATCTTGTCTCTTTCCAGCCCCCAGGTTGCCAAGGCCCTAACTTCTGTCAGCCCAGGGCCACCACATCCTCGGGAATGGGAGAGGATGCTGGGATGTCCTGCCATCAAGGCTTCCCAACACCACTCATCTGCCCCAAAGGCTCCTTCTGGGTCCTCAGGCAGTTGCAGGGGCAAGGTACTTCTCTGTGTGCAGACGAGTGGTGTGGCCACGGGCCCTAGAAGGAAAGGCCAACACCCGGGGCCAAAGCGACAGTGTAACAAGAAGGCACCTACCTCACATGTGGTAACCCAGGCTCAATCTCTAGCCCCTGAGCACGGTCAGCAATGACTCCCGAGGGCGGAGCCAGGAGTAACTCCTGAGCATGACTAGGTATGCCCCAAATGCCTCCCCACCCCCCAAAAACCTGCCAGAAGCATGCAGGCAGGCGAAGGTGCACCCCTGATGGTACAGGAAGCCCCCTGTCTGTAGCCCTCACAACCATTATAGCACGAGGTGCCGCAGCAACGCCATTCTCACCCCCAACAGAGGCAAACCCAAGCAGCTTCCAAGGCTCCCAGCACATCAACCGCAACACCCACGCCAAAACTCCTCAGGCCCTTGTCTCAGCAGCAGCCCAGCCAGGTTTGCCACACACAGCCCAGAAATCCCAGTGCTGCTACTACACTCACGCCTGACTAGGAAGGGATATTGGTTTCCACCAGAGAAGGACAACACCCAAAGCCTGAAGAACCTGATTCATGGGCTGGAGGGATGTAGGTTTTGCATGCAAGAGGCCCAAGTTCAATTCTGCAACACTACATGGTCTCCTGGCACTGCCAGTGACCCCCAAGCACCAAGCTGAGAGTAGCCCCTGAGCACCACCTGGTGTGGCTCCCGAACAAAGAAAAGGACTCCACACAATGTATCAGATGGAGACAAGATTCGAGATGAACCACAAAATTTGGAGATAGGAACCAGCACATGTCAGGCACAACTAACCCCAGCAGTTGGCACCCACAAGCTGTGTCTGTGTAAGTCTCTCTAACACCAGGTGCTGAAGCAGGGCCGACAGCTCACCTGTGACCCCTCACACAGCACAGGCAGGAGCTGCTGACACACGCAGATCTCTTATGCTGTAGATTTTTAATTAATTTTTGGCCACTGTGTGTTCAGAAACCTTTAACTCTTACCAAATTTGTTGTGATCAACACGTTCAGATACAGGGACCCCTCAAAGGGTCACAACCCAGTCTAAGCTAGGCTGTAACATGGTGTTTCTGAACCTATTGCCAACTCCACCCCCCTTTCCCCTCCTGGGATCCCATGCCGGCCAGTTGGCCCCCTAGTCCCCTGCTGTGGCTCACTGCCAGTCTTCACCTGTGTCGCTTAGAGAAATGCTCCTCTAAAAGGCTCTGGCTCAGCTGCATACTGGTGCTGTGCGCTGGATGTTTGACTTTAGACACGGGGTGGGGTGGGGTCTAGTCAGTGCCTCACCCCCAGACACTGTCCAGCACTCCATCCGGCCTGCTCCTGCTGCTAGATCAAAAGTAACAAACCCACTTAAGACATTGCCTCAAGGGCTGGAGTCATAATCCAGCGGGTAGACACTTACCTTGGTGAGGCCAACCCAGGTGTGATCCCTGGCATTCCATCTGGTCAGTCCCCTAAGCACAGCCAGGAATAACCCTGGGTACCGCCTGGTGTGGCCCAAAACACAAACCAAGCAAACAACACCCCCGAGGGTTCTGCATGTGCGGGATGCTAGCATCTCTAGCCTTTGACATACCTAAGCACCAAACTCACTTCACAGGGAACTCCACAGTGTGATGGAGGGTTGCTAGGGGACAGAACTGGGCTCTCACACGCAGAGCATACACTCCTCTCCTCTGAGCTGTTGCCCTGCTCCTGATTTAACATATTTATCTGTGGTGGCCTCCCAAGCAGTGTTCCGAGGATGTCTGGCATCACATCCCAACAGTCTGAGGATGCAATGCTGCCCAGGTCCTACAGTGAAGGCAGCCTGTACTGCACCCTGCAATGTTGGGGAAACCACAAACATTAATGCTAGGAACTAAACCTGGGATGGGAATATGCCTTAACTACTATACCATCTCTTGGCAAGTATACACAGATACATGCATATACACTTGGGGGAGGGGGGTGCTTTCTATGCACAGAACCTTTCTTCGCTGAGAATTATGACTGTTCCAGGAATTATGACTGTTTGATCGAAAGACTTTGTGACCCTTATAAGTTTGCCATATTTGCAGGGACTTATGAGATGGGGTGACCAATGGAATACAGACACCAGGAATGTGGGGCCTGTCCGCAACCCATCATCTGAGGCCTGGGGTCTGCAGGGCTGAGCTGAACAGAAGCAGCTCTGGGGGAATCATCAAAGATGCACTTGGAGCTGACTTCTGGTCAAAGGAAACCATAATGAAGAACTGCCAGGCAACTGCCATCTTCTGGCAGTTTCTTTCTTTTTTTTTTTTTTAAAGTAAACTAGCAGCTTTATTGTCTGTCTTCACTTGAGGAGGTTTCAGAGTGCCTGAGGAAGGAAGACCTGTAAAAAATGATGGAGATCAGGAAAGAGGCCCTGAGAATCTTGGGCTGGGGTCACCGTGAGAGTCTGGTCTGCAGGGGAGGCAGACACCACAAAGGTGAGGGGTGGCTCGACCTCGGGGCTGCAGCACTGCCCGGGCCCCTCAGTTCCTGGGTTACCAGAGCCTCGGTGGCCAGCCACTGGCCCCAGGCCGGCACTGCCCTCACCCCCGTGCCCGGGTCAGCTGCTGCAGGCGCCTCCGGGCTCGTCGCCACCCTGCCACACTCGCCACAAGTGCTCGGTGCGCCATACACAGCCCGGCAGTCTCCCCAAGGATCTGGCCCCACAGTCCCTGTACGGCTGTAAAGTTCATCTCCAAAGACTTGGGGGTCAAATCAGTAGTTTCAAAAGTAAGGCTCCTGGGGCTGGAGTGATAGCACAGCAGGTAGGGCGTTTGCCTTGCACGTGGCCAACCCAGGCCAACCCAGCATCCCATATGGTCCCCCAAGCACCGCCAGGAGTGATTCCTGAGTGCAGAGCCAGGAGTAACCCCTGAGCATCACCAGGTGTGACCCAAAAAGCAAAAAATAAAAAAATAAAAAAAATAAGGCTCCTCCAAAGTCTGGCAAGAGTACCCTCAGAGCCACCCTCAAGAGAAGGAAGTTCTGACCTCCTCCAGTGTGGAAACCAACTTGGTATGACACACCGCCAACTCACTTTCACAGGGTGGGAAGGGTTCTGAGAGCCAGCACTCCACCCACATACTAGGAACATGCCACATGGGATGAGTTCTTGTGTGTTGGGAGTGGGGACACACACACACACACACACACACACACACACACACAGAGCAAAGACAAGCAGGATATGACAGTGCCTCAGGATGATGGTGTCGGTTCACCCGAGCTTCCTTTCTCCCCACAGGCCTTAAGGGCTGCTTCGTGGAGTCACACATTTGGCTGTGGTGTCAAATACGTGATTGCAGCACACCAGTGACCACTTGGGGGCTGGGGACAAAGTCATAGTCTCATCTATGAAAGGCAGATTTATTAGCTTTAAAGGCATAGTAAAAATTCCTTAAAGCTAAACAGAATTAAAAAGGCGTGGTATACTGAGGGCCAGAGAAATAGTACAGCCGGCAGGGCACTTGCCTTGCAATGCAGATGACCTGGGTTCAGTTCCTGGCACTCCATGTGGTGTCTGCAAACCCTGCCAGGAGTGAGACCGGAGCGCAGAGACAAGAGTAAAGCCTGAGCACCACTGGGTGTGGCCTCAAAACAAAACCCAAAAGCAAAAACGAAAAAGGCATGGTGTAAGTAAATGCATTCATTCCTGCGCAGCTCTTCTTGAGAATTTGTTCATCTTGCAAAGCTGAAATTAAAGCACTGTACCCCATTAAACCCCTCCCCAGCCACCACTGTCTCTATGAACCTGACCGCTCCTTGTCACCTCATATATTCAGTCATGCCGTTGTTATCCTTGAATCTGTGACTTCTTTCATCTGGCACTATGGCCTCAAGGTCGGAATGACCTTGTCTTAAATTTCTGGTTTGGACACCACACCCGACAGTGCTCAGGCATCATGCACCGCCAAGAACCAAACCCAGTCTCCTACATGCTCTTTGTCCAGCACTAGAATTTTCAACCTTTTAAAGAAAAAATTTCTCCTCTCTGGCTTGGGGGAGGCCTCCTAAGCAACCTTCATGAGATCCTTGGGCCACTCCCAGCAACACTCTACCAAGCCAGACGGTCAGTGCGAGGCCCAGGGATGCAAAGATGCTCAGGCTAGCATTGCTGGGAGGACGTGGGGACCACTGGGTCATGGGGGGTGGGGGGTGAAGGGGCGCGGACACAGAGCCCCTCCCAGAATGCTGGGGGGGAGGAGCTCATACCTTGCATATGTGAGGGTTGCTCCCCAGCACTCCCTCGACCCACAAACCTCTGGGCTGGAGAGTTCAATGGACTGTGTGTAAAGCCTGGGTTCGAGTGCCAAGTCAAGAGTAACCTGAGCACCACTGGGTGTGGCATCCAAGCCAAAACCAAAACAACTGAGTCTGATTTTAAATCTTTGGGTAATACACCTAGAAGTGTAATAGCTGAATCATACACTAGTTTCATTTTAGCTTTCCGAGGAGCCACCTAGCAGCTGTACCGTTTTCTAGTCACACCCAGGTGCACAGGGAAGGATTCTGCCTTCCCTGCATCCTGGTCCTCATCTGTTCTTTTCTCCTTTGTTCTAAAGAGCAGCCATTCAAATGGGTGTCAGGTGGTGTATCTTATGTGGGTTTGTTTATTAGTACTTGAAAAAATACCAGTTTTGGGGATCAGAGCAATAGTATTTCTGGTAGGGTACTTTCCTTGCATGCAACACACCCGGACTTGCTGCCCAGTATGCCATGTGGTCACCTTTCCCTGCCCCCAGTCCCACTGGAGTGATCCCTGGCCTCAGAGGCAGGAGTAAGCCCTGAACACAGCTGTGTGCAGCCCAAAAACCAAAACAAATAAATGAATAAAGTATGGGGGCAGGGGAGACAGCACCCTGCACGTGGATGACCGGGTTCAATCCCTGACATCCCATGTGGTTCCCCCAGCACTACCAGGAGTGATTCCTTAGTGCAGAACCAGGAGTAACCACTGAGCATCACAGGTTGTGACCCAAAAACAAAAACAAAAATAAGCACAATGGGTAAGGCACTTTCCCTGCACCTGATCAAATCAGGTTCAATCCCCAGCACTCCACAGAGCCCTCTAGGAATGCTCCCTGAGCACAGCCAGGTATGGCTCCCAGAAGCACCGAGAAAAAAAAATCTAAATATCTACTTTAGATGGAATTTACATGCCACAATGTGGCCAAACCCAAACTCACCACACACAGCAATAGCACAGTGGGTAGGGCATTTGCCTTGCATGCGTCCAACCCAGGTTCGAATCCCAGCATCCCATATGGTCCCCTGAGCACCGCCAGAGGTGATTCCTGAGTGCAGAGCCAGGAGTAACCCCTGTGCATCGCTGGGTGTGACCCAAAAAGCAAAAAAAAAAAAAAAAAAAAAATCCCCACAAATAGTCCATTTTCACCCAGCCCTCCTGGGCCTCGGAAACTACCGATCTACTTGCCCCTAGTGAATCTGCCTGTTCTAGACATCTTCTATGACAAGCATATGACAGGTAGTCTTTGTGACTTTTCTGAACAGTTTTTGAAAATCATGTATGACAGCAAGTTGATGACTTTTCACATGTTAGATGTAAATGTGTGATATGTTTGTTTTTGTTTGGGGGGCCACACTCAGCAGTGCTCAGGGGAGCATAATATGGTGCCAGGGGGCAGTAGCTACAAGTGCAATTGGGAGACACTTTATTTGCTAAAACAATGTAGACCTTCAAGGGGACACTGAATGGTTTTGTCTGAAAAGGAGGCATTAGGCCAAATAGAACTGGGCACCTCCGCAGAACCAGAAGAATCAGCCCAACTGAAGCGGCAGTGCTCGCTGTCGGCCCGCTGGGCTCTGAGACACAGAAGGGGGCTTGGGGTTTGTTTGATGGGTGTTTCGTTTCGTTTTTGGTGTGGTGGAACAGGGGACCGTTGGGGCGCACCCAACCTCCCAAAGGTGCTTGGGGAACCATGTGGTGCCAATCCTGAGCCCCTTGAAAGCAGCTGCTTCCCCTCGCGCTCCTGCAGCACAGGGGCTGATGGCAATAGGATCCCAGCAGATACCATGGAAATACATTGTATGAGGCATGTCAGAGAGAAATAATTACTATGGCAATTAGGAGAATCGGTGGCTGAAAAACTCAAGCAGGTACCTAATATCAGGTGAGGTGAGAAGTGCCACCTCTCCCCCACCTCTGGCCTAGGGAAAGGCACTTTTGACTAACCCAACAACGGCTTCTTCGGGAGCCGAGAAAGCTGCAGGAGGAAGCGGCAGAATTCTACCCAGCCAACGGGAAGATCAGTTAGGACCAAAAGGCACAGGCCTGTAGTCCCAGGTATTGAGGACAGTTCCAGAACAAGGTACTCCCAGAGCACCTGACCCCCTCAGCCGAGCCAGAGCGCCAAGTGCAAAAACACTCTTCTCTTCTGTGTAGGCAAGTGAGCCGCTCTCGTGCTGTGGGAGCAAGAACACAGTGCTGCAGGTGTGGGAGGCCAACGGCCTGGGTTCAAGTTCCCTCTCAGTTACTAAGTGGCTTTATGTGGTGGGCACCACCCCTGCTGCCCTGAGCCAGAGTCCTTCCTGCGTAATGGAACAAAGGCCCAGCGCGCCCTAGAGCTGCAGGGAGATGGGATGGGGATGGTGAGCTGACGGGGACCATCTCCTCCTGTACCAGCCCAGGCCTGGCCTCAGCCCCTCTCCACTGCCCTGGACACAGGCATATTCCTCGCCCTGTATCACTGTATCTCTGTCGTCCCATTGCTCATCGATTTGCTCGAGCAGGCGCCAGTAAAATCTCATTCGTCCTTGTCGTGTTCAGGGTCAGGGGAATGAGGTCCATTACAGTTAGGGAAATGTAGTGCTACGGGCAGAATCTCCTAGGCACAGCTTATTCCAATGAGAATCCAGACTGCTTGGAAAGAAACTCTAGGGACGGTCAAATGTGAAGATGAACTAATCCCAGTAGGGTCTGACCCTCAGTATACCATTCTTGGGCCCCATCTTCTGAGAGCCAGCTGAGTGGAACCCGTGATCCTCAGCGTTAGGTACCCACAGGCGGCTGTGAATATCTGCCTGGCCCATGCAAGGCCGGGTTGGGGTGGGGGTGGGGTGAGAAAAATGACACACTAGCATCAAAACAGATGCCTTGCACGAGAAAAATAACCCAAACACTAAGGATTCTGAGCTCTAAAAAGAAAGGATCAGCCAAGAACCAGGGGAATACCACTCAAGGAGTTTTAGGCCCTGCCCGCGTGGCTGGCAGGCCATGTGTTCTGCTGGGCAAAGGACCAAGCAACCCCCTCACCGAGTCCAGGACCACAGCCAGGCAAGCCCCAGATGAGAGCAAAGCCGTCCAGGATGAGGGAGAGCGCAAAGGCGTGGATACAGGTGTGAGGCCCCATGTCCAATAGCCAGCACCATACACGCTTCTCTACCAGCAGACAAGGGTAGCCTGTAGACACACCCACACACATGGCACACACACACTGATCTGTCAGGGTCACAGTGTTGGACCAGGAGTGGCCTCTGCCCCCCAGCCCCAGTACCACTTGGGCTGCCTCTATTTAAAAAAAAAAAAAAAAAAACCCATCTATCTGAATAGGCTACCCCGAGGCATACATAGCTGTTTCCTCTTTTCCTTTCACTTCTAAACATCTTTGCAGTATACTATTTCTTAATAAAAATCTGTCACTATCCTATTTAAAAAAAAAAAAAAAAGAAAGCAAAGCCGTCCAAAAGGAGGACCAAATCCTGTGGAACTAAGCAAGGTGCAAAATAAAATGGAAATGACCCACAGAGCAGGTTTTTAAATGTGCTGGGCAGACGGCTGCCCCATCCAAGGGAGAGGAAGCCACAAAAAAGCAATTTTGCCCTATGGTCTGTCTGAGTATTAGGTTCAGTGTGCCGGCCCCTGGAGCACCCGCACCTTTCATCAGAGCAGCTAACCTGGCATCAGTGTCAGAGTCAGATCAAGCACATCTTCACGTAAGGACAAAAACAGGAGCTAAGCGCACACGACTATACTCACATTCCAACAATCACGGAGACTCCCAGATGCTCAGGGGCCCCGAGAGAGCGAAGATAGCAGCCCAAGTGGGACAGGAGGGGCTGTCTGTGAGCCGGTCCGGGTTGGCACCCAAGTGGCAGAACACACAGATACCTGCACTGTGCCTTCCTAGATGGGCAAGTGTGTCTCAAAGACGCCGACAGGACAAGTGGCAATCTGTTTCGTGTGCTTGCTGCCAGTGTGCTGAATTTTGGACAAGAATTCAGGTTACAGCTCAGAGTCTGATGTTCTTCATTACAAACACTGTTGAATCCCTAGATTTAATGGAGTGGAGAGAAAAATCAACATGCAAGCAGCTATTATTTTCCTATTTCCTCCCCTCTCCTATTTTAGTCTAGATCATACTGACCTAGGAACAGTAATTTCTACAGTAATGGAAATGTTCTCTATCACAGCTGCCCGGTTCGGTGGCCACAAGTGGCTCCTAGGCGTCTGAAATGTGGTTAGTTTAACTGAGGAGCTGAATATTTCATTTAATTTTAATTAATTTATATGTAATTTCCCCATATGGCTAAGTTGCAGCTGCATTAACACTATTTCAGAGTGTTAATGAGTGGGCACCCTGGCATAATCCCTGATGTCACATGCTGTCCTTTAAACATCAGGAATGCCCCTCCCAGGCCCCTCTTTCCCAAAAAACACTACTCTAGATTCAAGCACAAGGTAAAATAAGAAGTCATTACTGACACATAGCTGACAACAGAAACTCTTTTGGACAATCTGGCACCAAGAAGAGCCTTGAAACATAAGGCATGCTTTGGAGTCTGTAGCGCTGGCAAACCGCAACGTTTGCCCAAAGTGTTGCTCTGCTCTGGTCCCTGACCCACCCCAATGTTCCCTTAAACCAGCATAAATCGAGACTCCAACCAGGCTGTCAGCAACTCCGCAAAGTGGTCTTTAGTAGCACTGGAAATGAAGCCGGCACAAAGGTGACAGGGGACAAAGTCATTTCAAAGCGGCATAAACTCTTCAGGCATAAGCGCCAGTAATAAGCTCAAACAGTATAGTCTACAGTGCAGGGCAATCAATCCAGCCTGCCACACCCAGTCTCCCGGCCACCAAGCCCAGAGGAGGTAAGCCCAAAAGCAGCTGGCTAGCCCCAGCTATGTTTCCATTCCCTCCCTGCATTCCCTCCCTGCTCTGCGTGGAGGACCTTCAGGGTAGGAACTAGGTGCAGGCAAATCACTTCCCAAAAGTGTTGGCTTAGTCCCACTATAAAAGCAAGCAGGGGGCACACCTGTTATCTGGAAGGAGGGCAGATGGTGCCTCCCACACCACAAAAACCAGATGACCCACTCCCAGCTGACACATGATACCTGCCCAGCTGAGCAGAGCTTTCAGTTCCAGGGCAAAGGTTGCAACCCGAATATGTAAGGCGAGCAGGCAGGTTGAATCAGTCAGGTGAGGCAGGATGTGCTTAGAGAGCACTTGCTCCGACCGAAACAAGCTGACCACTACCGCTGTTCAACAAGCTTTCAGTGAAAATTCTTCATTCATCATGTTGGCAACTAAGTTATAATCTCCTTAAAAAACCAAGAACCTAAGGACTGAGTTCAAAGTCATCTGGGATGAGTATTTGTCTCAAGCCAAAGAGAAAACGTCCCATGTATCTAATTTCTTAGATCAGTAACAACTTAACTTTGCTGGCATTTTCCCTAGAAGTTGTCTAGCAAATACTCATCTGGTCTTTCAGTTGTTTTATCCAAAAAGGAAGACTCCTTCCTCATTAACACGGAATTTTCTAAACTGGTTATTTCCTATCACTAAAGAATTTGTTTGCATTAAAGATCTGGAAAACACCTGAGAGTTTCTAAAACCATCTATGATGATCTAAAATATATATACCAGGAGTTGCGGGAAAAAAAGAAAAATAACCTGCTTGGCGCTCCTGCTTTTTTAAGAGGAAAGAGAAAATACGGAATAGTGTTAGATAATACTCAGCTCAAGAACAAAATGCAAGCTAAAGGACCTGTCTCAAATGCCAAATAGGAGATGTCTTCTGGGTTGGAAAACCACCTGCAGGCAACAGCAATGAATATATTGATGGAGTCAGTAAACAATAATAACATAGAGTAGTGAGGAGGGGGAAGAAAAGGGAGGGAGAACTTTACTGCTGAACTATCCTCACCAAAAAGACAAAGACCGGAGAGAAAGGGGGGGTGGGGGGAAGCAAACACAAAACTCTTCTTTCTCGTGGGTCTCCGCTGCACCCATCGGGCCACAGCAGGACGGGCAAGGCGATCCCCGTGAATCTGGGACGATCCCACCCAGACACATCCTTCCCTGAACTTCCACTGACCGGAGAGCTTCCAGCGCTTTCCACTAGCGGAAACTGGCTTCCCAGGGGCAAAAAACAATCGTGATCGTAAATCGAACACGACGCAGAACCGGCACTCCGACCTCCCGGCCTCGCCAGCGGCTCCCGCGACGGAGCCCCCCGGGAGGGCCGTGCTCCCCGCTCCTGCCCGGCTCCCGTCGGGAAAGGTCACCTGGAAGGACTCGCACGCAGGAGGCTCGCGGGCGGAGGGCGGCCCCGGCAGCCCCTCGGGGACGGCTCCCGCGGGGGGCTGCCGAGCGCCGCCGGCCCCCGCACGCGCCCGCGCCCGCCCTGCCCGGGAAGGTTCCTCGCCATGGCGCGGCCGCGGCCTAGACGGCCACGCGCGGCGGGAGCGCGGCCCCCGCTCCGGGCTCGGGCAGCCCGGCGGCTCCCGGGCGCGGGCCTGCGGGGCCTCAGCTGGGGCCCCACGCCGCCCGGGCCACCTCGCGGGGCCCCGGCGTCGTCCCGGCCCAGAGGCCCGAGGCCGAGGCCGCTCGGGCCCGGCCAGCGCGAGCGCCGGCTCCCACCCGGATCCCGTATCGGCCCGGACTGGATCCCGCGTGCCCGGCGGGGGAACGGGGCGAGCCGGCGGGCGGGGGAGGCCGGGGACAGAGGCAGGGAGAGCACTGCAGCGCCAGAGGGCCGCGGAGGCTCCCCGGACACCGAGCCGCCCGTCCTGGGGGAGCAGCAAGTGCCCGGATCTCACCTCTCTCGGGAGCTGCCGCCGCTGCTGCCCGGGCCAAGACGCCTCCTTCCCCAAGCGGCCATCTTGGAGACACTCGGCTCGCAAATGTCTCGCGCCAAGGCGGCCTCGGGGCAGCGAGCGGGCACCAGGGAAATGTAGTCCGGCCCGCCGCCCCACGCGGCCCTAGAGGCGGGAAGCGAGCCCGGCGGGACTACGACTCCCACGATGCACCGGGCCTCCGCGGCCTTCGCCTCCTCGCGCCTGCCTGGGGGATGTAGTCCTCTGCCGGGGCGGAGGGCACGGGGACGGCCGGGCAGGAGTGCCGCGACGGGGCTCCCTTGCCGAAAGTAAGACGCCCCGGGAGCCGTAGACTAGGAGTCACAGTTGCCACCGCTTATATGGCGCCGGGGTCGGGAACAAAGAGCCGGAGGAGCGCGAAAGAGAAAACGCCTACAATTCCCAGAGCGCCGCGGGGCAGCGTCGGGCGAGGCCGCCTCTGAGGGGCCGCGGCGCTCCCGGGCCCGGCGCGCCGCTTCCCAGGCTTGCCCGCGCTCGCCGCCCGCCCGCCCGCCGCGACCCACGGAGGTCACCGGGGCCGGGCGCCGACGCCGAGCACGTGTCGGGCTCTTGCCTTCTGCACCCGAGTTCCCAGGGTTCGAGAGAGGGCGACGAGACCCGGCGTCCCGGTCCTCCCGGGGGTCCCCGCTTGCCGACTGGAAGGGGAGAAATCTGAAAGCAGGGAAGGAACGCGACGAGCTGCGAAGGAATGGGAGAGGAGATCCTTTCGGAGGGGCGCGAGGCTCCGGGACCCCGGCCGCACCCCCCGCGGCCCCCGCCCAGCCCTCGGAGTTGGGGGCCCGTAGCGGGGGCTCCTTTGCAGCTTTCCAACCGCCGCTTTCCACGGGCGACATTCCTAGAATTAGTTGCCCCATAAACGCTTGAGCAGATCTCTTATACCCAAATCGGCCTCGGACTCAGAGACCGGATGCGGCCCAGTTCTTAAAAGCTCACGTTCTCCATTTGGTTTATATATACCCGTCCGGGGGCATAAAACCATAGGACAGTGGGTAGGGCACGCTGCCAACTCGGGTTCGATCCCTGGCACCGCGTATGATACCCTGAGCACAGGCAGCGCCAGGAGTAAGTCCTGAGCACCACAGGGTGTGTCCCCAAAACAAGTGCATCAGTTCTCTCTCCATCCTTCTTGACCTCCAAGACACAATTTAAACCCACAGCAGGTACGGCAGTTGCCTTGCACGCGGCGGACCCGGGCTCGATTCCTCCGTCCTTCTGGGAGAGCCCGGCAAGCTACCGAGAGTATCCCGCCCATGCTGCAGAGCCTGTCAAACTATCCCTGGCATATGCCAAAAACAGTAACAAGTCTCACAATGGAGCTGTTACTGGTGCCCGCTCGAGCAAATCAGTGAGCAGCGGGAAGGGACAGCAGTGCTATCATAGTATGGAAATGGCCCACCTCTCCAGTTAAAACTGTCTCCTGCCCTCCTTGGGCCTTCCAGGCAAACAAATTTCCAAGTTTCTCTCTTCCCAGATGTCCCCAGCTGTGCCTATAAAGCCTTTCTCTCCAGACCAGTTTTGGTGCCTGTAGGCCTTGAGACTTGGGCCTGTTCGATTCCTTAGAAATGTTTTAGGTGACACAGGCCTCCTCTACTTCAGTGTGTTCACAAGTTGTGGGCTTCTGTATTGGGCCTTGATCTCTTGCTATAGCCTACAGTCCTGTTACCTATAGATCCACATGCTGGTCCTACAGTAGCTGAGATTAAAGCTCCACAATTCTGGGGGCTGGAGTGATAGCATAGCAGGTAGGGCGTTTGCCTTGCACGTGGCTGCCCAGGTTCGAATCCCAGCATCCTATATGGTCCCCTGAGCACTGCCAGGAGTAATTCCTGAGTGCAGAGCCAGGAGTAACCCCTGTGCAGGTATGACCTGGTATGACCCAAAAAGAAAAAAAAAAGTTCAGTTTGTTCAACTGAACAAACATTAAAAAAAGTAATAATAAAGCTCCACAATTCTGTATCCCAGCTTCCTTCTCAGCTTCCTTGTTCCGAGATGGGGTCAGTATTGGTATCTCTTCTCAAAGGATGAGTACTACATAGGTTTGTTGTCTTCAGCTGTTACAGACTGGCAGTTTGATCAGACCAGGAAGAACCAAATGCTTCTCCACGAAGGTTTAGAAGCAGGATTTATTCATACAGGCAGACCCAGCCTGAGATCGTGTTCAACAAACTGGTCCCAGAACGAAGGCACGAGCTCAGTTTTATAAAATGGCTACAGGCAGGAGAATACAGAAGCAGAAATTCCTAAGCCTGTGGGGTCAGAATGATAGATAGTACAATGGACCAGGAATTTGCTTTAAGTATAGACAACCCGAGTTTGATCCCCAGCATCCCATACGGCCCCTGAGCCCTACTCTTAGTGCAGATCCAGGATTAAGCCCTGGACACTGCCAGTCATGGCCCAAAAAACAAAAGAAACAAAATTCCTAAACATGTTACTTACAAAGCAAGATCAGCACCCTTCAAGGACACTCAGGCCTCCTCTGCGGTCACAAGGCAGAAGATTATCTTGTCCGCTTGCACATCCCGTGGTGGCAGTCTGCTTCTGGCAACCATTCATATCTCTGGCTGCTCAGCTAATCATGATGGAGACGGGGGGCGGGGGAGGGGTAGCAGGGACCTAACGCCTTCATTCTCAGAGCTGGCAGAAGTCTCTTTTCCTCATCACAATCACCGGTCCAGAGTGGGACCAGTGAGCAGGTGTGGAAAAATTGGAAACCACCACCAGAGAGAACAGTGGGTAGGCCACTTAATTTGCATGTGGCTGACTTGGGTTCTATCCCTGGCACCCTATATAGTCCCCCAAGTCCCATCAGGAGTGATCCCCGAGCACCACTGGCCTGCCGCCTTCATTACAATTTCCAGTTCAGGGACCAGTGTGCAGGACAGGTAGGTGTGAAAAGGTTGGAGGAGTCTGCCAGGGGATACTGGTGTGGAACTTAGAATGGCAAACAGATCACAGCAACTGCTCAACTCCTAACAGCACAATAGCTGGAATGCTTGTGACCCATGAACTAGAAGCTCCTGGTGAAATCCCTGAGTCGCTAGGAGAGAAGAACCAGTGACAGAGGCAGAGCCTAACTGGTACTCAGAAACAACCACTTCTGGGCGAGGAAGAGAGCTAGGGACGAGAGCCCATGCTCTGAGTGCCTCTGGGAGTGACTCTTGAATAATCAGTGGGAAATTGCCTCCAGCACTGGTGGTTGTGACCCAGTTTTTTACAAAAGGAATAAAAGTAAAAAAATAACTGTTTCCTCCACAGCTCTTTCCATTCATTCATTTTTTTTTAATTTATTTATTTGTTTTTTGGGTCACACCCAGCGATGCTCAGAGGTTACACCTGGCTTTGCACTCAGGAATTACCCCTGGCAGTGCTCAGGGGACCATATGGGATGCTGGGAATTGAACCTGGATCGGCCGAGTGCAAGCCAAACGCCTTACCCACTGTACTATTGCTCCAGCCCCTCATTCTTATAACAAATACCTGCTGAGTGTACATAGTGCCAGGTACTCTCCGTAAGAGACATACCCGTTAGTAAGAAACACTACCCACTCTGGAGGGTTTTCCAGGGGGGTGAAGAACCAAGAATGTATTTTCAGAGCTCAGTAAGCACTTAGAGCATGGGGGTTGATTAAGAGAGCAAAGATTACAGGCGGTCAGAAAAGATCTCTTCCAAGATATACCATTTGAAGACAAAGTCGTTTGAAGAGGGAGAGAAAAAAACGCTGAAGAGAAATTATATCCATGTGCAAAGCTGGCGACAGAATGCTCTGCACGGAGACAATGCACGAGAAGATTCTCAGGTGCTGAGTACTCCTGATGTGCTCAGTAACAGGACCAGGACAGCTGGGGCTGAGAGGGAGAAGAGGGACTGTGTTTGCCTTCGGTCATGGCAGTTTCTTTGAATTTCATTTTCTCAACTGTAAAGAAGATGCTTTAATTAGGAAAGGCAAGCCTTGGTATTTCAAGCCAATGGACTTTAATGGCACATTGCTTTTTGGGTTTTTTGGGGTTTTTTTTTGCTTCTGTTTATTTTTTTATAAAGTGTTCACTGTATTTGTTTACATTTAATATTCAAACACCAATACCAGAACCATTACACCTTCCTACCACCGTATTTCAGATGTTCCCATCCTGAACCCCAACCCCTGCCCCAAAGCGGAACCGGAATAATTTATTTTGTATTTTTTGTTATGAAAAACCACTGAAAATGCTACAGAAAAGTTCCCTTAGAGGAAAGAATGTGGAGATTGTTGTATTTCACTCAGAGGCCATTAAGCCCTTCTATGAGAGATCACTAACGTGTTAAAGGTTGAGCCTTGTGTGCTTTCATATTTATGTATATATATGTATAAATGTATATACACATATATAATATCTGTAAAAAATAATTTCCCTCTAAGATTGGTTGTCTCCTACTTTAAACCCCATCAAATGTGGTGTGGTACTCTTGGAGTATGGGTGGTGTGAGATATGAGTGCGGTCCAGGAATAGGTTCACTCATGGATCAGGCTTGGCTCGAGTATCTGGAGAGCGGCCATGAGAGTTCTGGAGGTTTTCAGCTCTTGGGGCTGGGTCCCTTGGGGCAGGGAGGGGTCACACACACACACACACACACACACACACACACACACACACACACACACGCACCCAGGGCACCAATGGCACATTGTTGACAGGGTATCACAATGGCAGGGAAGCAGGGCCAATAAGGATGCCCACAGACAAGTATTGGAGAAGCCCCTCTGTCCCCTCTCCAGGCAGGAAGAGTGAAAGGTAAAACAATGGTTTCCAGAAACTGTGATTCTTTGGCCTAAGCAGGAACCGCCCTCCAGAGCATCCCTGAGATGGTCCATTGGTCCATTCTTCAGCACCCACTTAGGTATAGGAAAGACAAGGGTGCTCCTAGGGAGCCCTGTGCACACGCCCCCATCACCAAAGAGAAAGCTATGTACCCAGTGTTATGGTTTGTTTCTTTTCTGGTTTGTGGGCCACACCCAGCAACTCTCAGGGCTTCCTCCTGGCCCTGCACTCAGGAATTAACTCCTGGCAGGCTCAGGGGACCATCTGGGATACTGGGGATGAACCTGGCCAGCTCCGTGCAAGGCCAGAGCCCTGCCTCTCAAGTTTAGAGCATGAAGTGGGAGGGGCCCTGGCCACCTCTCATTCGTCAGGGTGGAGGCTGACAGCGGCCAGCAGGGTGGTGAGACCTCTGGCAGTCCTAGAACCTCCTTCCCTGGTGAGGGGAAAGGAGTTGGCCTTGCCTGACAGTGCTCAGGCTTTCTCCTGGCAGAGCTCAGGAATGATACAGATGCAGAGAATCAGACCCCCTCGACCATGTGCAAGGTAAGCTGTATTATTTCTCTGGCCCCAAATTTCACTCCTTTTTCTGTGGCCAACTAACACTCCACTGGGTGAATGAACTTTGGTGTGTTTAATACCTCACACCCCATATGGTCCCCCAAGCACCACCAGGAGTGATCCCTGAGCACAGAACCAGAAGTAAGCCCTGAGCACCACCAGGTATGGTCCCACAAGAAAAAAAAAGAAAGAAAACCCAAAGGAAGTTAATTCTGACATATGCTAAAATGAGGGTAAACCTTGAAAATATGTGGAATAAAATGAATCAGTCACAAAATGAAAAATAGCGTGAATCCACTTATGTGAGTTGTCCATACTAGGCAAATCCATGAAGACAGAAAAGGGATCATAAATGAGATATTTTTAGTTTATTTTTTAATACAGAATCCTACAAACTCTGGAGTGTAATTTTGCATTCAAAGCCCTTCTCATTGCAAATCAAAACAACAATGAGATATCATCTCACACCACAGAGACTGGCACACATTCAAAAGAACAGATGCAACCAGTGCTGGCGTGGATGTGGGGGAAAAAGGAACACTGTTCCTTCACTGTTGGTGGAAATGCCAACTGGTCCAGTCTTTCTGGATAACAATAAGGGCAGTCCTTCAAAAACTAGAAATTGAGCTTCCATATGACCCCACAATACCACTTCTGGGAATATATCCTGAGGATACAAAAGAGCACAGTAGAAATTACATCTGTACTTATATATTCATTGCAGCACTGTTCACAATAGCCAAAATATGGAAACAACCCGAGTGCCCTGAAACAGATGACTGGTTAAAGAAACTTTGGTACATCTACACAATGGAATAAATACTATGCAGCTGTTAGGAGAGATGAAGTCATGAAATTTGCTTATAAATGGATAAACATGGAGAGTGTCATGCTAAGTGAAATGAGTCAGAAAGAGAGGGACAGACATAGGGGGACTGCACTCATTTGTGGAGTATAAAATAACATCACATGAGACTGACACCCAAGGACAGTAGATACTGTCTGGGGCTGGGTCCCTTAGAGCAGGGGATTGCCCCATAGCTGGAAGCCTGCTTCATGAGCAGAGGGGAGAAGGCAGATGGAATAGAGAAGGGATCACTAAGAAAATGATGGTTGGAGGAACCAGTTGGGATGGAAGATGCATGCCGAAAGAAGATAATGGACCAAACATGATGGCCTCTCAGTGTCTGTGTTGCGAGCTATAATGCCCAAAAGTAGAGAGAGAGTATGGGGAATATTGTCTGCCTTAGAGTCAGGGGGAGGGTGGGAAAGGGGGGGTATACCCGGGATATTGGTGGTGGGGAATGTGCACTGGTGGAGGGATGGGTGTTTAATCATTATGAGATTGTAACCCAAACATAAAAGCTTGTAACTATCTCACGGTGATTCAATAAAATTAAAAAAAAAATTTTTAAAGCCCTTCTCATTCAGGACAAGAATTTTTCATCAGGAGTATGTGATCTGTATTTAGATGTTCAAAGTGTATAGTTTCCTTGTACCCAAGTAATTTGTAATATAACAAATGGTTGCCAGTAACCTAATTGAGTGTCTGTTTTAACATTTGCATTTCAACACGTTAGAAGGGGACTGAGAATTCAGCTGGTCGTGCAAGGCTTCCTCGGGAACTCTGGGTTGGCTTCAGCTCTTTGACTCTGGGCAGGAAGAGCAGAAAAGCTGGGGACAGCAGGGGACACTGGCACAGGCCAGAAGGGTACTGGGCTGAGAGATGACTGCAAACAGGAAAGTCCAAGACGTGGGAGCACTGTGGGCACCTCTTCTGATCCTGTCCTTTATTGTACCGGTGCCCTGGAGCCCTGTGGGCTGATGTGACACAGGGGCTACCGTCCTGGGTAGAGAGCAGCTTAGGGTTTGGGAGGGGGAGAGTGAAGGTTGTGTTGCTCGGGAGTGAGCCCTGGACTCACATTAGGGCACATATAGGGGGGCCCCAAACTCATGCTATGGAGAGGGGGCAAGTTTAGGAAGGGGGGAAGCTGGATTTGCCTCTATGTCTGCTGACATCTAGAGATTTCCAGAGGACTTTGAGCAGAACCTCAGGGGCTTCCAGCCACCCCCAGGTTCTTTCAGGGCACAGAGTGAACCCCGCCGTATCTACAGTGCCCCATAGCCATCTGAATCGGGGCTTGCCCAGGGCTCCTGTCCCAGCCCCTCCTTGCCCATGTGGACCCGTGGAATGAAGAGAGAAGGGGTGATGGGGAGGGCATCTCATCTACTCAGATTTAGGCTGGAGATAGGAAAAAAGAGGAGGAAGGCCAGGCCTGGAGAGATAGTCCAGCAGTCAGGAAGCTTGCCTGGCACATGGTCCACCTGGGTTCGATCCTCAGCATCCCATATGGTCTCTGGGCCATTGGGAGTGCAGAGTCAGGAGCAATCCCTGTGCACAGCCAGGTGTGGGTCAAAAATAAGGGAGGCCAAGGCTGCTGACCCTCCTGTGTTTATGCTCCTGGGAGAGACAGAAAGAGAAAGAGAAAGAGAAAGAGAAAGAGGAAGAGAAAGTGAAAGAGAGAGAAGATTTATCTCCAGCCTAAATCTGAGTAGATGAGATGCCCTCCCCATCACCCCTTCTCTCTTCATTCCACGGGTCCACATGGGCAAGGAGGGGCTGGGACAGGAGCCCTGGGCAAGCCCCGATTCAGATGGCTATGGGGCACTGTAGATACTGGATGTGTGAACAGGGATGGAGTCAAGGCTGGAGCAATAGCACAGCAGGTGGGGTGCTTGCTTTGCACATGGTGCACCCGGGTTTGATCCCCTGCATCCAATACGGTCATCCCACCTGCCGGGAGTGAGTCCTGAGTGAGAGCCAGGAATAATTCCTGAGCACTGTCAGGTGTGGCCCAAAAAACAAACAATAAAACCAGGGATGGAGTCACGGGGTGTAGATTCCAAGACTTTAAAATCTGGCACCAGCCAGTGAGTGACTCTGTATCATTTTCCTGCAGTCACTCGAGAGTGATGGGCTCTTTCTGAGCCCCAGCTTGGAAATCTAAAGAGGGGCTGGTCATGGTATTGGAACAAAGGCAGACCCGCAGACCAGTGGGACAGGGTGGAATATCCCTACACATAACCTCAAATGTATGATCATCTAATCTTTGATAAGGGAGCAAGAAATGTGAAGTGGAACAAGGAAAGTCTCTTCAACAAATGGTGCTGGCATAACTGGACAACCATATGCAAAAGAATGGTCTTAGACCTCGACCTGACACCATGCACAAAAATCAGATCAAAATGGATTAAAGATCTCAACATTAGACCACAATCTATAAGGTACATCGAAGACAAGGTCGGCAAAACCCTCCATGATATTGAAGCTACAGGTATCTTCAAAGATGATACGCAACTGACCAACCAAGTGGAAACAGAGATAAACAAATGGGACTATATTAAACTAAGAAGCTTCTGTACCGCAAAAGACACAGTGACCAAAATACAAAGGCAATCTACAGAATGGGAAAGGATATTCATCCAATATCCATCCGATAAGGGGTTGATATCAAGGGTATATAAAGCACTGGTTGAACTCTATAAGAAGAAAACATCCGACCCCATCAGAAAATGGGGCGAAGAAATGAACAGAAACTTCTCTAAGGAAGAGATACGAATGGCCAAAAGGCACATGAAAAAATGCTCTGCATCACTAATCATCAGGGAGATGCAGATCAAAACAACTATGAGATACCACTTCACACCACAGAGAATGGCACACATCCAAAAGAACAAAAGCAACCACTGTTGGAGAGGATGTGGGCAGAAAGGGATTCTTCTACACTGCTGGTGGGAATGTCTACTGGTTCAGCTCTTTTGGAGAACAATATGAACGCTCCTCAAAAAATTAGAAATTGAGCTTCCATTTGATCCAGCAATACCACTTCTGGGAATATATCCCGTAGAAACAAAAAGGTATAGTCGAAATGACATCTGCACTTATATGTTCATCGAGGCACTGTTTACAATAGCCAGAATCTGGAAGAAACCCAAGTGCCCAAGAACAGATGACTGGTTAAAGAAATTTTGGTTCATCTATACAAAGGAATACTATGCAGCTGTTAGAAAAGATGAAGTCATGAACTTTGCATATAAGTGAATCAACATGCAAAGTATCATGCTAAGTGAAATGAGTCAGAAAGAGAGGGACAGACATAGAAAGATTGCACTCACCTGTGGAATATAAAATAACAGAGTAGGAGACTAACACCCAAGAATAGTAGTATATAATACAAGGAGGTTGGCTCCATGGCTTGGAAGCTGGCCTCACATGCTGGGGGAAAAGCAGCCCGGATAGAGAAGGGAACACCAAGTCAAATGTGGTTGGGGACCTTGCGTGAGAAGAGAGAAGCGTGCTGAAAGTAGACTAGAGACTGAACATGATGGCCACTCAATACCCCTATTGCAAACCACAACACCAAAAGGAGAGAGAACAAAATGGAATACCCTGCCACAGAGGCGGGGTGGGGGGGGGACAGGATTGGAGGGTGGGAAGGATACTGGGTTCATTGGTGGTGGAGAATGGACACTGGTGGAGGGATGGGTTCTCGAACATTGTATGAGGGAAACACAAGCACGAAGATGGGTAAATTTGTAACTGTACCCTCACGCTGACTCACTTATTAAAAAATAAGTCTGTCACTGTCACTGTCATCTCATTGCTCATCGATTTGTTCGAATGGGCACCAGTAACGTCTCTCATTGAGAGACATATTGTTACTGTTTTTGGCATATCCAACACGCCACGGGTAGCTTGCCAGGCTCTACCGCGTGGGCTCGATACTCTCAGTAGCTTGCCGGGCTCTCCGAGAGGAGCGGAGGAGTCGAACATGGGTCGGCCATGTGAAAGGTGACCGCCCTATCACTGTGCTATCGCTCCAGCTCCATTAAAAATAAATAAAGAAAAATAAATAAAGAAATAAAATAAAGAGGGGCTGGAAAGATAGTATAGCAGGTAGGGTAACTGCCTTGTGCACAGCAGACCCAGGTTCAATTCCCAACACTATGTATTGTCTGAGCCCTGCCAGACATAAGCTCTGAACAAACAGCAAAAGAAGCCTACAGATGAGGTGGGACCTTGCCCAGGTGACCGTGAGGGGTTGCTACTTTTGGGGCTCTTTCTATTCCTCTGCCCTCTTGGGGTGCAGGGCTCTTTCTCATAGGATGCTGGGAGATGAGAGCCCATGCTCACAATCCGGGTCTCTTCCCCTCAAGATCCATCACTAAGAGCAGGAATAATAGCACTGTGGGATGGGGGTACAGCTTGCACACGACTGACCTGGGTTCAGTCCCCAGTGTCCCATACAGTCCCCCAAGCCCACCAGGAGTGGTCCCTTAACATAGAGCCAAGAGTTAACCCCGAGCACCACTGGGTGTGGGCCAAAAACAAAATAAAAACAAACAAACTAAAAGATCTCTCACCTGCTCACACATGACAGATTCCACATGAGCAGGCATCCTTTGCTTGGGAGGTGGACATACTATTTGACAATTACCTTTCAAGCCAGTCACTGCAAGTGACAAGGAAGAGGTCATGCCACTCAACCCTGAGGGGAGACTTCAGGGGTGCCTTCCCTAGAGCAGCTCCTGTGTGGCAGCAAGGGTTCTGGGCTGCAGAGAACTGCCCCCAGGGATGTCTGAGGTGAGGCCTGGGGGAAGCTGGGCCAGTGCCCGCAGGAAACTTCCAGACCCGAGGGTGAGCTGCTGTATACACTAGGGCCTTTTAGTTCTCTGTCTTCGTTGACCCACAAATTGGCATAAATTTTTGTTTATTGATATAAAATGATATCTCTAATGTGAAAGCTTCAAAGATTTTAAGAAAAATTATATTTATATATATGTGTTGTTTCAGTGTATATTATCAGTAATTGACTTTTGCTCATTTTTATTTTTTAAAACATATTTCTAGGGGCTGGAGCGATAGCACAGTGGGTAGGGTGTTTACCTTGCACGCGGCCGACCCGGGTTCGATTCCCAGCATCCCATATGGTCCCCTGAGCACCGCCAGGGATAATTCCTGAGTGCAGAGCCAGGAGTAACCCCTGTGCAGAGCCAGGTGTGACCCCCCAAAAAAAATAAAAGCAAAAAAAATAAAACATATTTCTAGTATTATTACAACATCATGATTTACAAATTTATGCTGTTCTGAGCATACAATGTTCTGACACCAATCCCACGGCCAGTGTGACTTCCCTTCTCCAGTGTTCCTAGTTTCCCTCCCTTCCCAAACACATAACAAATTTACTTCACATTTCTTGCCAGAACAAAATGGCAAATGGGATTATCAGAAAATATATCAATAAAAGTCAATTTGTGATGACAGGAGAAAAAAAATACAACCTTTCAGCAGAGGCCTCCAGTGCACCCTCTGGGTCCTGCCAGCCAAGGTTGCCCCTCCCCAGGCACAGGGGTCCCTGTTTGAATCCCCCACAAGTTTGTTCTGCCACTGGGAGCCACGGGGCTCAGAATGTCCCAAGGCCCCAAGTTCAGAATCAGGGACAGGCAGGCCCCTGGGCCTTGCTGCTGTGAGGACAGGGAAGGGGAAAGCTGGAGGCTGAGGCTCTGAGGAATCTGCGCTGGAGGTGTGGTCAGAGGGACAGGAGGTGGGGGTGGGAATGAAGGGAGCCCCAGGCCCAGAAAGATTGGGGAAACCAGATGGAACTCTCCAGATAAAGTTCCTGCCACTAGTGAACTCTATTCCTCTGGCCAGCCTGTTCTAGAGGGTTCTGAGCAGTGGCTGGAGGGATTACTCTTCAAAGTTGTATTTCTATTCACTGTAGGGCCTCGTGAGATAAGATGGGTTGTGGGACAGAGAAGAAGCCGGGCGTTCTGGTGAGCAACGCGGCCAGAGAATGCTCCAGGACCCGAGACCGGGCCAGCAACACCGGGGATCCAGACGGATGAGGTGCAGCCAGCACACCTTCTCCAGATGGAGCCCCGGTGACACTGAGCAGCAACTAACACGGCTCTGGGATGCGGGACTAGGATAGCTCCGAATCGCGTGGCCGCTGCGCGACCTTTTCTAAAAACTGAAAACATACAATCTTTTAATGGAAAACTAATTATCAAATGCTTTCTTGGGGGGAAACTCCAACAACAATAGTGAGTTTTGTGTTGAAATATGGAAAGTAATCAAGGTAAAGAGAAAATGAAGTGAAATTCATCAGTTATACAGTTGGGGGTGGGGGCGGGGGGTATACTGGGGTTTTTGGTAGTGGAATATGGGCACTGGTGAAGGGATGGGTGTTTGAATACGGTATAACTGAGACATAAACCTGAGAACTTTGTAACTTTCCACATGGTGATTCAATAAAAATTAAAAAAAAAAAAGATGGGTTGTGGGGAGTGTGTGTGTATGTGTGTGTGCGCGCGTGCATGCTTGTGCTCACAAGCAAAGTTAACTGAGGCTTTTTTTCAGGGGAGGAAACAACAAAAAGTAGTGCTGGGGGCTACTCCTGCTGGTTCCAGGAACAAAGTGGGGACAGCTGCATGCAAGGCACCTTTATGTTAACAGCCTAATGCTGTTCGATAAACTGAGGCTGAGTTTCTCTGAACCACACCTGGCTGGACTCAGGGCTTACTCCTGGCTCTGTGCTCAGGTGGTGCTTGGGGGACCATATGTGGTGCTGGGGATTAAGCCCAGATTGACCACATAAAGGCAAGTACCCTACGTGCTGTACTTTCTCCCTGGCTCTGAACTGAAGCTCCACGAAACCCTTGCTTCAGGGACAAAAAGCATTTAAAGAAACAGCCACCAGAGAAATGGCCCAGTTTCACAAGTGACCTCAGAGAGACGCAGGCAGCTGAGTCATTCCAGGTAGCCAGCCGCTGGGTCCAGATCTCTGGAGCCTTAGCTGGGTGGGTGCAGAGTGAGTCTCCACCCTGCCAAAGGCTCAGCACTCCCCCCACCCACATCCTAGGGAAGTGGCCCAGCTTCATGACTGATCTCAGAGAGATAATAAGCATGGGGCTAGAGAGATAGCACAGCGAGCAGGGCGTTTTCCTTGCATGCAGCTGACTTGGGTTCAATCTCTGGTGTCCCATCTGGTCAGTTCCCTGAGCACGGCCAGGAGAAATTCCTGTGTGCAGAGCAACCCCTGATCATTGCCAGTTGTGACCCAAAAAGCACCCCCACACACACCGAAAAAAAAAAAAGCAATATAAAGTAAATTATTTTGTGCCTGCTAAGAGAGCAGGCTGGTGGGGCTGGGGAAACTGGGGACACTGGTAGAGTGAAGGACACATTGATGTGGGACTAGTATTAGAACACAGAATGTTTGAAACAACTGTATTCCAAACAACTTTGTAAATAACGATGTTAAAATAAAGTTTCATACCAAAAACATTAAAAGGGGTCTGGTACTTTTAACCTCTTTCTAATTAAAGGAATAAAATAGTATATTGCTTATTCATTCAACAGTCTCTCTTTTTCACTCCAGATAGGAGTGCTTGCTCTGTGGGGTCCTATGTGTGCCACAGATTGCGTGAGTAAATTGGTGTAGAACTGCAGGTGCTTCAGCAGGAACGTGAACTCCTACGAGCGAAGGGCCCCCTTGGATGGCAGGGCTTCTGTGATCTCCCTCCAGAGGGTCCTGTTTCCTGCTCTTGGACTATTCATCCTGCCACTTGTCATGAGACCCTTGGATAGCTCTGGTGGGGGGTGGTGTGGGAGCCCGTCTCAGCACCTCCCCTTACCACCTGTCCTGCCCACAGAAAGCTGTGACCTCAGCAGGAACTCTGGCCACTAGGGACGTTTCTGGCAGCAGGCCGTGCACTGGAGCACAGGCCCCGGAGACCTCTCTGGCTCAGGGCTGCAGGCTGGAAATATGTCCCTATGCTTTTCAAGTGAGCACTGGGCAGAGACTGTGCAGTCTGGGTCTGGTCTCAGGCCTGCACACCTGTCCCTGCACCCTGCCTGCTCGTTCAGAAAGGAAACTGGGCCTGACATTTATGCCCAATCTTAGTGCGCCCTCCATATTGCTCTTACATTGGGCTCACTCTTGGGCACTGAACTTGTACTTAAAAAGGAAAAGAGCATCTACGTGAGTCTTGAGCAGGTCACTCTAAAAATGAATTTAGGGGCTGGAGCGATAGCACAGCAGGTAGGGCGTTTGCTTTGCACGCGGCTGACCCGGGTTCGATTCCCAGCATCCCATATGGTCCCCTGAGCACCGCCAGGAGTAATTCCTGAGTGCAGAGCCAGGAGTAACCCCTGAGCATCTCTGGGTGTGACCCAAAAAGCAAAATAAATAAATTAAATACAAATAAATAAATAAATAAAAATGAATTTAATAAATGCACTGCCCCAAAGGTTATTCAGTTCTGTTTGAATACCATCATGCCCAGAGACCTTGGCTTGGGCCCCAGAGGGCTGGAGGAATAATAGACATACAGACCCGGTGCAGAGCCCTCCCTCGTCCCCGGGAAGGTGCCTGGCCCACTCAGTTAGGGGCTGCCACTTCACTCTGGGCTTTGCGTCACTGGGGCTGAGAGCAGCCAGCCTTTGAGGGGACACTAACCCACACTGAGAGTCACACCAGGAGCTCACTCACACTATGTCCACAGACCCCAACTTGGGTGGGTGTCATTTTTGTCCTTTTTGGCATTTGCATAGCACCAGGCAGTGCTCACAGGCCACTCCTACTCTCTGCTTAGGGACCTGGTGCAGTGCTGGGGCCTCCTGCTCGCAGAGGCTGTGCTCTGCCCGCCCGGCAATCTCTCACCCCGGACTGAGGACAATAATTTTCCTTCTGCCCATCCTAGTCTCAGAACTTGGCTTGCTTTTCCTTTGCCTGGATGTGGCAGAAGGATTTGGCTGCTGCTCCTCACTTGAGGGGTTCTCACAGAGACGCCCGGGAGACCCTGTGATACCCCAAGAAATCAATGTCCAGACCCATGACGCCTGGGTTTGAGGTCTGACTCTGGCACCATGGCAGTCAGAGGATTATTGTATTATTTACTTGTTCAAAAAATATTTCTTGGCCCAGAGATGAACCAAGAGCCGCGGCACGAGAAGCAGAGCCTCCCGCCTACTGACTGTGATCCTGAGGTCTCCTAACCCATTTTGGCAGCAGAGCAGATTCTTGCAGCCATGCATTTTGACTCTGAACTGAACTACAACCTCGTGCAGCCCGGGGAGGGATTTTTTTCCCTCTCCACCCCATTTTTCTGAGCGAAAATGGCGGCAGCGGCAGCAGCCACGCGGTGAGAGCCACCCTCTAAGACCCCTCCACCAGGAGGTAGGATTCTCTTTAGTGACGTAGCCTGTAGGTGATCCTGGGAGGGGAGGTGTTCCCGGCGCGCCTTCCGCCCAGAGATGAACCGGGAGCCGCGGCACGAGAAGCAGAGCCTCCGCGCCTACTGACTGTGATCCTGAGTCTCCTAACCCATTTTGGCACCAGAGCAGATTCTTGCAGCCATCCATTTTGACTGTGAACTGAGCTAAAATATTAGAAACCCAAAACCGCAATAGCGGCCGCGCGGACTCAAAGTCTTCACTTTTACCAAGGAAGAGAAATTATTAGATGATGCTTATTCAGCAGTCCTGATTGTTGGGGAAAATTTTCAATCAACAATAGTGAGTTCTGTATGGAAATATGAAATGTACTCAATATATATAGAGAATAATGGGAATATCATTAGGTACTTAGATGGGGGGTGGGGTGGGACGGGGGTGTATTGGGGTTCTTGGTGGTGGAACGGGTGCACTGGTGATGGGATGGTGGTTTAATCAGTATTTGACTGTGACTTAAACCTGAAAGCTTTGTATTTTTTTTCTTGTTTTCACGGTGGTTCAATAAAATATTTCTTTAAAAAAAAATATTTCTTGGGTCTGGAGCGATAGCACAGCAGGTAGGGCATTTGCCTTGCATGCGGCCGACCCAGCTTCAATTCCCAGCATCCCATATGGTCCCCCGAGTACCGCCAGGAGTGATTCCTGAGTGCAGAGCCAGGAATAACCCCTGAGCATTTCCGGGTATAGCCCAAAAAAACAAACCAAAAAAAATCAGAAACAACAAAAAGCTCACCCCAACAAACAAATACTCAGTGAGCATTTACTATGTGCAAGAAACTGTGCCAGGGCTGGGTGTTCAGCAGAGAATAAGGGGCGTGTGGCCCTTCCTGAATGTGGCTTTCATTGCCATGGTAGGAGAGGGTCAAGTGATTTAGCACTACAATATGATGGGATTAAGGAGGTAACATTTGATGAGGGAAGTCAGGGAAAGCCATAGTCACCTTTAGTTTTCTCTGGAATATGGGTGTGATAGCTAGAGGTGCAGCAGCCATTTTGTAACATCAAGGCAATAACATGAGGGCGAAACCCAACATACTTAGGATGTTGCAAAGGGAAGTGGCAGAGAGCCTGGACCTTTGGCAACCTATTGCACCACTACGTGAGCTCTGGACACCTTCGTCCTCCACACTTTCTGCTAAGGAAAATAAATGAAAAGTCACTGTGAATTGGCTTTTTCTAGCAGTTAGACACAGGGAAAAAGTCAAGTAGACCTAACAGACAAGGGTTTTAAACTATTTTAGATAGAGGGAAGCAAGTATAAAGGCCCTGGGGCAGGAGCAAGCACAAAGGTCCTGAAGCAGGGGCAAATGCACAGGTCCTGGGCCAGGAGCAAGTTGGAAGTGTCTGAAGAACAGAAACAACAGTTCACTAAAATGTGATCAACCAGAGGATGTGCTGGGCCATCAGAGCTGTATCAGGTTTCCTTAGTTTTGTTTTGTTTTTTTGAGACCACACCTGGCAGTGCTCAGGAGTAACTTCTGACTCTGCAACACAAGAATCACTGCTGGTGGGCTCAGGAGACCATATGAGATGACAGGGATCAAACTCTTGCTGGGTCGTGTGCAAGGCAAAAGCCCTACCCCCCTGTGCTATTGCTCTGGCCCTTTGTTTCATTTTTTTTTTTTTTTTGCTTTTTGGGTCACACCCAGTGATGCTCAGGGGTTACTCCTGGCTCTGCACTCAGGAATTACCCCTGGCGGTGCTCAGGGGACCATATGGGACACTGGCAATCGAACCCGGGTCTGCCGCATGCAAGGCAAACGCTCTACCCACTGTACTATCGCTCCAGCCCCTTAAATGGTTTTTATTGAGAGTTATTTAGACAAATGTTAAGGAAAGAAGGATATTCAAGAGAGAAAAGCAGGTGGAGCTGTGGGCTGTGAGTATAGTTGGTGTGTGTGTGGGGGGAGAGAGAGGGAGGGAGGGAGGGAGAGAGAGGGAGCCTGCACTTCTCCAGAGTAGAAACAATAAAGCAATGGAGCAGACACTGGCAAGCAAGTGAGTTACATTTTCCAGCGAGAATGGAGCTCGCAGTCTCCTCTGCTTTCCTCTTAGCACCATAGCAAGGCAGCTGGGAGTTCAAGGAAGGGGAAAACATGGTCTAATTATGATCTTAAACTTTTATTTAGTTCTTGGTCTTCGAATCACACCCAGTGATGCCCAGGGCTTACTCCTGGCTCTGCACTCAGGAATTACTCCTGGCAGTGCTCAGGGGCCCATATGGGGTGCTGGGGATCAAACCCAGTCCGGCCACAAGCAAGACAAAAGCCCGAGATGCTGTCCTATCGCTCCAGCCCCCTGATCGTGATTTTATTTATTTATTTTTATTTTTTTTTTTTTGCTTTTTGGGTCACACCTGGCGATGCACAGGGGTTACTCCTGGCTCTGCACTCAGGAATTACCCCTGGCAGTGCTCAGGGGACCATATGGGATGCTGGGATTCGAACCCGGGTTGGCCGCGTGCAAGGCAAACGCCCTACCCGCTGTGCTATTGCTCCAGCCCCGTGATCGTGATTTTAGAACGACCTTCCTGCAGGTTTGTAGAGAGCTGGGCAGGTGGCTGAGAGCAGGGGGCAGACTGGAAGTTCAGGGTGAGGGTTGATGGCCCTGGGCTGGCTTGGTGGTGGTAGCCATGGAGTCTTGGCGGCCGATATGCAGATGCACCTCAGCACAAGGCTCTCTTCCACTCAGAGAGACTCAGGTTCAAGTCCTGACCTGCCACTCTCTGTTGGAGGGCTCTGGGGCACGCTATCAAAACCCCTTACTCTTTCTCTGTCTTGCACTGCCCTGTTGTAGACCTGAGGCTGTTCTTTCTTACCTGGGGTCTGCTCTTCACACCTGCTTTCCTCCCCTCCCTCCCCCTCCAACTCAAGTCATACGCATCCTACTAGCACACACCTTGCACTTGACCAACTTTGGTTCAACATCCAGCTCCTGGGGGCCCCCAAGCACCACCAGGGGAGCCTACATAATCCCAGGCAACTAACAGGCCCACACAGCACCGAATCCTTGGGCTCTTGCATTGAACCACCAGCCTGGTTGGCCTGGAGTCACTGGACATGGCCCAACCCAGCTGAATTATTGTTTATTTTATTTTTTGCTTGGGGGCCATATTCAGTGGCACTTCCGCCTGACTCTGTGGGACAGAGGTTACTCCTGGCAGTGCTGACGGACTATACGTGGTGTCAGTGATTGAACCAGAGTTGGTCATGTGCAAGGCAAGTGCCTGAATCTTTATATTGTTTCTCTGGCTCAAACTAACATTTTCTGTTTTCTTTTGGGAGATGTTTTGGGCTTATACCAAGTCACGCTAGGGCTTCTCCTGACCCTGTACTCAGTGGTCATTCCCAGAGATGCATGTTGCTGGTGTTAGAACTGGGGTTGGCCAAATGTAAGACAAGAGCCTTAGTCCTACACTATCTCTCCCCCGACCCCTATCCCAAACTAAAAAATCAAAAAAAAAAAAAAAAAAAAACCCTGATGTCCAGGAAGGTGACTCAGAGGTGGAGCATATGCCAAACATGTATGGGGCCTTGAGTTCGATACCTGAGTCTTTAGATTAAATAAAAAATGTATAAAACAACAAATATGAGCTTACTTCTTTGCTGCTTATACCTGCCCAAGGCTCTCACTAACTCTCAGCAAAGTCTAAATGCCTGACCATGACACTAACAGAGGCAGAAGTATTAGTCAGGCTCACCCCCGGGGTTGGGAGCTCTCCTGAGCCCAGACAGGCCCAACTGTCCATGCTCATAGACCTGCAGAGTGTGGACCGCTTGCCAGTGAGTTTAGCAATGGAGTGGTCTCCATTGCCCCTTTCTTTTTTCTTTTGGGCCATACCTGGCTGTTTTCAGCTCTTATTCCTGGCTCTGCATTCAGGGATCACTGCTGGTGGGGCTCAGGGAGACTCAGGGGTTGCTGAGGAGCAACCGTGGATTGGTCACACGCAAATCAAAGCCCCCTACCCGCTGTCCTATCTCCCTGACCTCTCTACCACTCCCTTTCACATGCAGCCAGAGAGGACCCGCCCCCCACAAAGCCTCACTCTACAGGGCTGCAGAAGTGTGGCCATGCGTCCAGCAGGGCAAAAAGTGTATTTCTGAGGGATCAGTGAGTCCCTCAAGAGTCTGTCCTCTGGCAACTGTGTGTGGTTCCCCTCTCCGCACTCACACCTGCCCCAAAGACACTATCCACCCCCCCTTCCCTCCTCTTGCCTCCTAGTCCCTTGCTTGTTGGGCCACACCCAGTGATGCTTAGGGCTTACTCCTGACTCTATCATCCTGGTGGTGTCAGGGATCAGCTGCAAACTCGGCAAGCTATCTCTCTGGCCCCTGCGGTAATTTTCACTTTAACTTTCTTTCTTTTTTTTTTTTTTAATTGAATCACACCGTGAGAACAGTTACAAAGCTTTCAGGATTAAGTCTCAGTCATACAATGATCCAAAACCCATCCCTTCACCAGTGCACATGTTCCACCACCAAGAACCCCAGTATACCCCCTTCCCATTCCCCACCCTCCCTGTGTGGCAGATGGTTTTCACTTTACTCTGTCTTTACATTGATTACATTCAATTTTCGACAGAAAACCCACATTACTATTTGGAATTTCCCCCCCAATAGTCAGACCTGCTGAAAAGGCATCATTGGATCATTTGTTTTCTATTGCTGATAATGAAGAGCATATGATGTTGCACAGCCTCAAGAGCGGCCACATGGTTTTGGAATTCTGGTATTTTAGTAATTAAGCCCAGAGGTATTTCTGCTAGCAGCCACTGCGTTCTTCACAAACACTGAGATTGGTTTGTGAGCCTCTGGGATCATGGCTGTTAGGAGTGGAGGAGTTGTTTGTGGGCAGTCGCTCGAGGTCTCATTTGGGCGGGGAGTAGGGCCGGTTCTGCCCCCCCCCCCCATCATTCACTTTAACTTTCTTTGTTCGTTATCCACAATCTCTGTGGCCAGCAGCCTACACATCTGCCAGCAACCTGAACAGTTGGCTGCAGTGTGGACCAAGTGGTCTTCACTGTTGGACGAGGCCTCTGTCAGCATCACTGAGGGAGTTTTAGGGACCTCTGTCACCAGCAACCTTTCTTAGTTTGAGTTCCTGCTATTTGGAACCCAGTTGTCTTTTCCAACACTGAAGGCCTCAACCTTCCTATGCCCTTTTACCTTTTATTCTGTCTGAATGTTCCTGCTTGTGGGTGTGTGTCTCCTTGTCACCCTGGCTGTGAACCGAAGGACGGTCTGAGCATCACAGCCGAATCCTCGCTGCCATTTTAAGCAACACAAACCTCCTGGTCTGTCCTGTAAGATACTGCAGGTAATGGTTTAACAAACATTTAGATTTTCATGCTTTGTTTATAGGGAGTGCTCCCTGCAATGTTCCAGGGATCAAACTCAGAGCTTATACTAAATAGTATAAGCTGCCACATCCCAGCCCCCCTTTTAAAAATAACTAATTTTTAAATATTATTTTAGTCACTGTGGTTTACAAAACCAGTAAGGGTAGGGTTTCATGCAATAATATATTCCAGTACCCCACCCTCTACCAGGGTGCTATCCCCGTGTGTCCCGCCCCCATCCTACCCTTCCTGTGGTTAAGTTCCTACTAAAGACCAGTTCTTAGTTTCTGCTGCTTTTGGGCACATACAGAAGCAAAGGCATTCCTACTTTGATTCTTTGTATTCTGTGTATGAGAGAGATCAGTCTGTGTCTGTCCTTCTCCTTCTACCCAACTTCACTCAGTGTTCTACTCTCCAGATTCATCCACAGAGTAGCAAATTGCATGATTTCCATCTTCTAGTCTGTGTGTGTGTGTGTGTGTGTGTGTGTGTGTGTGTGTGTGTGAGAGAGAGAGAGAGAGAGAGAGAGAGAGAGAGAGAGAGAGAGAGAGAGAACGCCAAAGGTGTTTAGGGCTTACTTCTGGATCTGTGTTCAGGTATCTCTCCTGGGGTGCTCGGGGAACCATATGTAGTACTGTACACAAGTTGGCTTTCGTACATGACATGTGCCCTACCCACTATACTGTCTCCCCGGTTTGATTTCATCATTTCTTAAACTACTGAGTAATATTCCATTACGTATTTGACCTGGGTGTTTCCAGATTCTGAATGGTGCTTCATTGAACATAGACATATAAATGTCTTTTCTGAATAAGTTTTGGGTCTTATGGTAGATGCCCAAAAGTGGATTTGCTGGGTTATATGGGAGCTCAGTTCCTGTTTTTTTGAGGAAATCCCATACTGTTTTCCAAAAAGGTTGAACCAGCTGACATTCCCACCAGCGGTGAATGTGGGTTCCTTTTCCCCCACATCCATACCAGCACTGGTTGTTCTTGTTCTTTGTGATGTGTCTAAGTATCACTGGTGTCAAAGACAGATTACTGATAATATCTCTTTTGGTCACTTAAATGTGTCTTTTTTGAGGAGGTTTCTGTTCATCTCTTCTCCCCATTTTTAAAATGGTGTTGGTTGTTTCTGTTTTTCTTGTAAAGTTCTACAGTGCTTTATGCATTTTGGATATTAACCATTTATCAAATAAGTGGTGGCAAATACTTTCTCCCAGATGTCTTTTTATTCTGCTCATCATTTCTCTTGTAGTGCAGAAACTCCTTAGTTTGATGCAGTTCCATTTGTTAATCTTTGCTGCCATTTGCTTGGCCAATGGCCTTGAATCCTGAAGATAACTTCTAGCTTCAGTGATATGAAGTGTACTGCCTGCATTTTCTCAATTTAATTTATGGATTTATAAGAGGTCTTTAATTCATATTGATTTGACTTTTGTGCATGGTGTTAGAAAAGGGTATCAATTCATTTATTGCATGTGACTGGTCAATATTTCCAACACCATTTGTTGAAAAGGCTTTCCTGTTCCACTTCATACTTTTTACTCCTTTATCAAAGATCTGTCTCTGGACTCTCAATTCTATTGTTAATTATACTTTTCATACATATGGACTCTCAATTCTATTCCATCGATCTGACTCTATCCTTATTTCAGAACCACACTGTTTTGATCACTAACACTTCATAGTGCAGTTGGAAGTGGAGAAATGGAAGCCTCTATTCTTCCTTTTCCCTAGGATTGCTTTGTCGCTTTGGGGGGGTGGGGGGGTTACTACTCCATATAGTTTTAATAGCATTTGATCTATGTCTTTAAAAAATGTCATGGCACTTGTCTTGCACATGACTAACCTTGGTTTGATTCTATATGGCCCACAAGCCCTGCCAAGGGTGATCTTTTATATTTATATATATGTATATATAATTTTTATAAAGTTGTTCACAATAGTTCATTACAAATAATATTCAAACACCAATCCCACCACCATCATGCACCTTCCCACTACCATAAGAGGAAAATATGTGGAGATTGTTGTATTTCATCCTGGAGCCATTTAAGCTTTTATATAAGAGATTACAAAAATGTGTGCTGCAAATGTGTGCTGCTTTTGGTATGTCGGTGGACTAGAGTATAAGAGGTCACTCCAGAATGTTCTGTGTCACTCGTTCTCTTCCAGAAACTTTATTTCATAGTCTCTGGATCTCAGCCATTGATGAGATTACATGGTGCCAGGGCAGTTTGTGGGTGTGACTGCCAAGCTACTGGAAAACTGGGGCCCTGTGGGGAGGAGACCCAGTCCTGTTCTGAGCAAGCTTGGAGTCACGGGTCCTGCATACCTGGGTTTTTCTGCAGGTTCCCTCATAGGATTGTCTGAGCTTGTGGGAAGTGGCCTTGAGCACGGCCATGGCTGGGTTCTGGAGGTTTTCAACTGCTGGGGTGCTGCTTGGGTGTGGGGGGGGTGAAATTCAACCTGCCCCGCCCCCCAAATTTCCCCAGAGAAGACAGCCTGGCACGGGGTCAGCACATCAGGGGTGATCCTGGAGCACAGAGAAGTAAGCACTGAGCACTGCCGGATGTGACCCAAAGTTTTAAACACCCCCACCCACCAAGAATGCCATGGGTATTTTCATAAGGATTGCATTGCATTTGTATGGTGCTTTTGATGTAGGCCGGTAGACATTGTAAGGCTGTCAGCAGTGAAACTTAGGTCAACAGAACTTCTGGGAGAAAAATCCTGAGTCTGACCCACCCTGTGGATACAGAAAACAGATCCGATAAGACCTTCAGCAGACCCTGAGGAGGTTGGGCCCCTCCCCATGAAGTTCCTCAAACCCTCAGACCTCTCCCTTAATCTGATTAAAATGTGATTCAGCCCCAGAAGACTCTGGAACTTCGGATCAAGACAGCCCAAGAAGAGCCTATAAAAGACACCTTGAGCAAAGGAAGGGCGAGCATACGCGGCCCGAGCCTGAGCCTGTGAGCTGTTTGCGCCCTCGTGGCTGAGCATGTGTCGCCCGCATCTCCCCTCTTGAGATGTGTACTTTCATGCTTTCATTTCTAATGATGGGATTTGTCTAGGGGTTCTCTCTGTCTTTGGAGAAGCCTGGGTTCTCTCTTGAGTGCATTTCTCTCTCTCTCTCCCTCTCTCTCACTGCTTGTCTACTCCTGAAATTTCTTTCTGCGAGCGAGACAAGAGCCCAGTAATCTGGGTCCCGGGTGGCAGAGGCGGCTGGGGAGAAAGTGACCATCTTCCTCCTCCCCGTTTCATGTAAGTCATCCATGGAGCCCACCAACATCACTTTGGGGGAAGATTGCTGTTTTGACGATGTTAATCTCTCCAATCCATGAACAGGGTATTTGTTTCTATTTCTTTTGTGTATCTTCTTTTATTTCTTTTAGTATTGTTTTATGGGCTGGAGTGATAGCACAGCGGGTAGGGCATTTGCCTTCACGTGGCCAACCCGGGTTCGATTCCTCCATCCCTCTCGGAGAGCCTGGCAAGCTACCGAGAGTATCTCACCCACACGGCAGAGCCTGGCAAGCTACCTGTGGTGTATTCGATATGTCAAAAAAAGTAACAAGTCTCATGATGGAGACGTTACTGGTGCCCACTTGAGCAAATAGATGAGCAATGGGATGACAGTGTGATACAGTGATTATTTTATAGTTTTTGTTGTAAAAGCTTTTTGTTTGTTTTGTTTTGGGGCCATACCCAAATGCTCAGAGTTACTCCTGGCTCTGCACACAAGAATCACTCCTGGTAGTACTTGGGGGAGTTAGGGGATGCTGAGGATCGAACTCAGGCAAGTGCTTTAGCCTTCAGGCCCTATTGACAGTTTTTTGTTTTTTAATCATGAATGAATGTTGGGTCTTATCAAATGCTTTCTCTGAATCTACTGATATGATCATATATTTTAAGTTTTTGTATGTATATGGTCCATTATGTTTTTTGGCTTGCATATATTAAACCATCCTTCTATGCCCAGGATTAACCTACTTGATCATGGTATATGATCTTTTTGCTGTATTGTTGGATTTAGTTTGCTAATGTTTTGATGTTTTGTTGAGAATCTTTGTATCCATGTCATCAGCAATAAAGGTCGATAGTTTTCCTTTTTTTTTTTTTTTAAAATGCCTCTTGTCTGCTTTTGGTTAGCACCTTCACACTTCTTGGAAACCCACACACAGAGTTCTTGGAACTCTGTTGTTCAGGAGTGGGCCGTGACAGCTCCTGACAGTGAGGTCCTGGTGCATACCTCCAGTGCTAAGCTGAGAGATTGGGGGCCCACTGGGTGGTGTTGGGCAAAGTCGTGTGTCTTTCTGAGCTGGTGGGCAGTGAAAGATTGCAGGTCCAGAGTCCAGCATTACTGCCCAGCTGCCTGGATACTAAGCCAACATGGAAGATACTTCAGGGTTGAAGTGATGGAAATGCTTGCCAGTGCCCTGTTTGTGCTCACACACCCCGCTAAATCAAGTGCTAAAACAACCACAGAGGGCAAGAGACATGGCCTACAGGACTGAGTGCTTGCTTTGCCTGTAGGAGTCCCAGGCTCGATCCCTGGTACTGCAGCCTGAGCCCTGCTGGGGGTGACCCTAAGCATGGAGTCAGGAGTCATCCCTGGGCACTGCTGGGTGTGGCACAGAACCTAAACATAAGACCTGTTACAGGTGATGGCTTTACTCCAGCTAGTGACTCAGGGCCCCAAGTTCTGTAGAGTCATAGTTACCTGCCCCAAAGCCCTGCGTAAGTGGTATCGTGTGCTGGAATTTTGTAGTGAGAGAGCCCTGGGGAGCCTGAGTCACTGTCACACAAGCCACTGCTTATTACTCACACCTAGGGCAGGCCAGACAGGACAGGCTGCAAAGAGCAGTGAGGTGTTGTTTGCAGCCTCAGACACACCTCATAGTTCTTAATCACCTGACCCCAGCCACCTCTCCAGGTTGAGTCTCTGATGCTCCCATCTCACTCACATGCAACCTTGGGATTCCACGAGCAATCTCCCTGCCAGGCCCGCGCTCACGCTACAGTCTACTTGACTCTGGAGGACTTTGTTTGGTTTGTCCTCGGGCCACACCCTGTGCTGCTCAGGGTCACTCCCAGCAGTGTTCGGAGTACTATGGTTTCCAGGGATCAAACCTGGGTCTATGGCATATTCTCCCTGGCCCCCCTGAAGCCCTCTTTGCCCTCACAGTTCCATCCACCCATCCATCTGTCCATCCATCCTGCCAGATTTCTTGACCATCTGCCTACTCATCTAACAAATATATTTCTTTTTCCTTTTTTTGCTTTTTGGGTCACAACCCAGCGATGCTCAGGGGTTACTCCTGGCTTTACACTCAGGAATTACTCCTGGTGGTGCTTAGGGGACCATATGGGGTGCCAGGGATTGAACCCGGGTTGGCCGCGTGCAAGGCAAACGCCCTACCCGCTGTGCTATCGCTCCGGCCCCAAACAAATATATTTAAATATTAAACATGTGCAGGCACTAAAGTGTTGGGGATATCACAGTGAACAAAATAGAAGATAAACTCCTGTCCTCATGGTGCTAATGCTCCACAGACAATAATTAACAAGACCAAAGAAACAGCTATCCAGACCATGAGGACATGGAGTTTATTCCAGCAAGGCTGGAAATAAGCGATTAGAGGAAGGACTTTAGGGGCAGCAATTTAAAGCAAGGTGGCATCTGAGAAAGGTGAGAGTCCCAAGAGGTATGGACAAAGGGAACTGCATGTGCAAAGGCCCTGAGGTAGGAGTGACCCTATGTGCTTGAGGACAGCAGGGAGGCAGACAGGGTTGAAAGAGGGTGGATGGCAAGGTCAGAAGTTATGGGGACCTTGCGGTGCAGGGCTGGGAGTCTACCTGCACTGGAAACACCAATCAGCTCCCTCCCCTCTCCCACACACTTAAAAAATTTTCCTCTCTTCTCATTGCTGTTGAGATGGGTGGGGGAAATCTCACTCACTCACTCACACACACACACACACACACACACACACACACACGCTATGGTCCTTGACGAGGTGACACCTCAGGTCGTGGTGTCCACTGAGGTTTGTGCTCCGTGAGCCGAGAATCTGGTACACAAGCTCAGCAGGTCTCTTAGTTGAGGCACAGTTTTGGTTCTGGGGCCACACAGGGCAGTGCTCAGGGCTTAGCCCTGGATCTGCGATCAGGATTGCTCCTGGCAGGGTGACCATACAGGGTGCTGGGACAAAACTGAGGTCAGCCGCACACGGCAAGCACCCTACCCACTGTCCTCTCTCTCTAGCCCAGAGGCCCAGTTATGTTGTGGAGTGTCCCCGGGGTCACTGCCATGCTCACACCTGTCCTCACACACATCATGCTCCTGCTTTCCGGCCGTGAAACAGTACATCTTTCTATTGTACTTGCTCCTTAATGATGCTTGCCTCTGGCTGTATTGTGGCCCAATAGCACTTGTGGGGCTGGGGATCAGTTGAGAGCTACTAGGATCAAATTTGGCCGATCCTGTTGCCTGGAGCCTTACTATGTACCTTCCCCTCAACTGTGGGTCCATGAAGATGACCTCATCTCCTTTGGCCACCTCATATTCCCGCTGAATACATGACCGGTGCTTACTGTGGCAACAGGGCTGGCTTTCTGAGCAACCCAGCGTCCGAGAAGGAAGGAGAGGTCTCCCCTGCCACACAAACACACCGAGACACTAAGACAGATGACTTGGATTCCTGACCTAGACTGCCGTTAATCTCTTCCTCTTCGCTCTGTCTTGCCAGATCACCTTTGGGAGTGCTGGAGATCAGACCCAATTCAGGCACGTGCAGAGACAGCCCCTCGCCTGCTGCACTACCCCTTCAGCCTTTGCACTGCTACACTTCTGACACCAGCCATCACAGCGGTGCAGGTGACGGCCAAGGGCTTCAAAGGTGAGCTGCTGTGTCTAGTGGCCAGGCTGAGTGGGGCCCAGACATTCTCCACTGTGCGCACCTCAGCCTCCAGCAGAAATGGATGAGCAGAGATGGGTTGGGATCATGTTAGAGATCCTTATCCAGCAGGCAAAGATATTCCCAATTAGTTTATCCAGATGACTGGTCAGCAGGTGTTGACACCCCAGCCTGAGTACCCTCCCTGTGCCTGTGAGAACCAGATGCCGTTCCCACATCTCAAGACCCTCCCCAGGAGCGGCCCGTCCACTTCGGCCTGTGGGAGGCACTGGGGGGGGGGGGAGACTGGGAGTCTCTGGATGTGGGGTGGTGGTAGTTAGTGGTGACGGCAGCAGGGGTCACATACTCCTGGGTTTGGTTCAGGCCCCAAGGTCGGCTGCGCCGCATCGCATTCCTAGTTAGGCCAAAGGCAGTTTCCCGCCCCAACAGCCTTTGCTTCTCTCGTCCTTTGGGAGCTTTTGTGTGTGTGTGTGTGTGTGTGTGTATACACCATTGGGTGTACTGCCCCCCCACCAAAGGCGGCACCTGTATCTCCCTACTCTCTCCAGCCCAGCTGCCCTGTTTGAAACACTCCATTTGCGCGTGCCTGGCTGCAGCTGGCAATCCAGGAATGGGAAGCTAGTAGCATTTTCCAACAAGGCCGCCTGCAGGTCCCTATCCTGCGGGATGGATGGGAACACAGAAACGTTCCCTTGCCTCAGAAGTGTTGGTGAAGGCTCCCACCTATGAAAGCTCCTGTGGGTGTTAAGTACATGGGGTGAGACCCCACCCGGGTCTAGGAGATCGGGGCTGCTGTGGGGACGGAGCTGAGGGTGGGGTGTGGCCGCTGCTCTGGAGTCGGCAGGAATGAGAGGCACAAACCCACGAGGCATCTCGGCAGCCAGTCTCTTTAATACCCTGCGGCTGAGATACCACCATGCTGAAGGGGGCTTCATGGGACCCCGCAGGTCACAGAGTGACTAACTGGATTCACAGACTCACCGGACCTCCCGTGTGGAATTTAGGAAATGGGGTTTGGAAGGAGTGGGACCCTGAGAATAGCAAAGGGGACGTGAGCATGGACTAGAGTCCGGCCAAGAGGCCTGAGCCGAGAAAGGAAACTGCATGTGCGCCGAGGTCAGGCATTCTGGTCTCTGGTCAGCACCTCCGTGTGCGTGGCACTGCCCACTTGACCAGCTACCCTGCCTTCCAGGAAGGCAGCCCAGGACCTGGGACCTCCCAACATCCCAGGTGTGTGCTCGAGTGCAGATACAGCATCGCTGCAAAGAGGGTGGGAAACTGCGTGGACCCTTCCCGCTGGCCTTCCTGTGGTGGGGGCTGCAGCTGTGACATCCCATCCTCTGCACCTGAAAAACTGGGACCAAGAACTGGGATTCCACAGCCCTGCCATGCTCCTCCCTGTGGGGCTTCAGGGCCTCCCCCGCCCTCACTCTCCCGCCAGGCCCAGCAAGCTGCCACCCCTTCCTCTCTGACACCACCCAGAAGCCTCACAGGTGGAGGGTGCCGTGGCGCTGAGATGACATGGTTGGGCAGGATGGCCAGGACCACTCACGGCTGCCTGACGGCTGCCACGCCCACTTCCTCCACACACCCTTGCCTCAGTCTCCTGTCGACATGGATTGATGTGGGGAGGACAGTGGGGGGAGGGGGCTCCCCACAGCAGCCCAGTGGGGGAACAGCATGACCGCCATGGCCCAGCGCCCACGTTGACAGGTCCTGAGTAGGAAAGGCACATGAGCTGCCACTGAGCCTGATGGGCAAGGAAGAGGGTCCGGGCCCTCTGGGGGAGCGGCGGTAGGGTGAGTATGCGGGTGAGGGGGACCCCAGGCGGGGTAGCACCGAGGCTGTGGGGCACGAACAGCCGTCTGCAGTGAAGTGGGCGGAGGCATCTTAAGGCAGCCTCAGGGAGCCTGGGGGCCACCCCCGGGAACTGGGGATGAGTTGGCCTAGGGCCTAGGGCCACACAGGATGCCCAAGCTCCCTGTGCCTCGAGTTCAAGTCTCTGTGTTTGCGTGCTGGGCTGAGCAGGCCCCCTCACAGCTTGGAGGGCCAGAGGTTCAGGGGTGAGAAGTAGGAGGGCTGCCACCCCCGCTTGCTTGGGGGCCAGCCTGGAGGCCTGTCACTGCTGAGGGCACCGTCCCATGCACAGTGGCCTCCTGGCACTGGGTCATCTGCCCCATAGGGACACCTCAGGAGCTGAGCAGCAGGGAGGTCTCAGGACTGGGGCCCCACTCTGCCTGGGGCCAGCATGGACAGCTGACAGACTGGGATGGGAATGGGGACTGGGGGGCTGGGGGTGGGGGCTGGGGGTGGGGGCTGGCCGGGAGCGGGGCCCGGGCCTGGGGTCTATGACTCATTCTTTTCTTAAGCAGCACCGGGAATGGGGCAGCCCCAGCCTGCGAAGGGCCTCGGCAGCAGAACTCACCTCCTTCCAGCACTTTCCTCCTGTTCCAGGGTTCCCTCAACAGGGAGGGCCCAGGGGTTCCTATGGCATCTCGCAATAGCCCTTTGCCCAGAGTGGAGGAAGCACCGTGGGAGGAGCACCATGGGAGGGAGGGGGGCGCCCGGCTCCCCAGGGGCCAGAGAAGGCCGAGAGGGGCTGGGACCAGGAAGGGGGTGGGTGATGCTGCCGGTAACTGGGCTGGGGCACTCCCAGCGGGCAGCCTGCCAGGCCCTAGTCTGTGTGGCTCTCAGTGTCCCTGCCCGAGGCAGGAAAGTGTGTGCACAATGTCCGGGAGTGGGGCCCATGACCTGCTGCAGGGTGTGGGGTCAGTGTTGAAAGAACAAAGAGGTGAACGGAAAAGTGACAGGAGCCGCCTGGGCAACCAGCACCCCAGCCCCCAGTCCAGAGGCAGCTGCAGCTCCAGGCCAGCAGGGGGCAGCCCACTCAGCTCTGACGGGACCCTGGTCCCCAGTACTCAGGCAGGGACCCCAGGAAGGTCAGCGCACTGATTAAGGGGTGCCTAGCACACTTCCTAGGCCCCACCAGGAAGGCTGGGATGGCAGGGGTGGGGGTGCCTGAAGCCCAGACAGGTGACGAGAGCCCTGCCCCAGGTTCACCCCGAAAGAGAAAGATGCTCTGTAGCTGCTCAGGGTCCCTGCCGCAGCGCGGCAAGGGCACTTTCCAAGGGGAGCCAGCCCCCAGCCCTGTCCCGAGGGTCTTCAAGCTGCAGGGCTGACATCAGTGACAGGCTGCCCCTGGACCTGGCTCCTGGCTGATGGGGGCAAACTGGAGCCCTGGGCTCCTGTAGGCTGGACAGAGGGGTGCGCCTCCCTCGGGTGTGCATGGGGGTGTGCGCTGCGGGCTCTGGGCAGCACCCTGGCTCCGGAGCATGGGAGCTGGAGGAAGGGGCGGGGCAGCGCTGGTGGCAGCCACAGCCTGGCGCACTGCCCCTGTGAAGTTGGCACACGAGGTTTCGTATTGCTCCTCTGGGCTCGGGGAATGGCCTCCCAACCTGCAGGGAGGAGGCTGGCCTGGCGGGGCGGTGGGGAGCAGGGCCGAGTCAGGCCTCACGCTCCCAGAACACGGCTCGCTGCAGGCGGGGCTGGACTAGGGCCATACCGGGCTCTGCCATGTCTCTGCGGAGCGCGCCCCACTCTGGCCACAGTGGCGGGGGCATGCCCACGCCGGCCACCGCCTCCAGGACCCGCAGAGCAGCGTTCTGACAAAAGAACTCCGAGTCCGTCCCTGGTGGGACCAGGTTTCCTGAGAGCTCGCTGGGCCGGCCGGTGGTGGCCGGAGCAAAGGTCTGGCTCAGCGCTCAGCTCCGTGGCGGGGCTACGGCTGCAGGTGCTCCAGGTACTGTGGCAGGGGGTTCTCTTTGACATACTTCTGGATGTACCAGCACGTGAGATGGGCCTTCAGGTCCTCCTCCACCACAAAGTCCAATGCAGCCTGGCCAGGGACAGAACGAAGCAGCGTCAACATCCTGGGGTGCCACCAGGAGCCTCAGCTCCCAGGCTGCTCTATAGGGACTGAGTGGACTGTCCATCGTGCAATGAGGGAGGGAGGCCCTGGCACACACCAAGGCAGAAAGTTCTAGAAGGTGGCCCCAAACCACAGCATGTTAGAGAGCTAGCATGCCCATCTGGACCCAGTGTGAGGACAGCCCCACCGGAGCTGCCCCGGCAGAGAGGGTAAGGCACAGTTCCGAGGTGCAGGATGGGACGGGGAAGAACTGGCCTGGGAGCCCTGCCCGCCCAAGTGGCCGCCTCCTGTCTCCCTCCAGCTCTTCCTTTCCACACATCATGGAAGTGGCAGCTCACCGGAAGCCCAGCGCATTCCTTCCTACTTTTTTGGGGGGCGCTTTTTGGGTCGCTCCTGGTGATGCTCAGGGGTTACTCCTGACTCTGCACTCAGGAATAACTCCTGGCAGTGCTCAGGGGACTGCATGGGATGCCGGGGATAGAAACCCGTGTGGCTGCTTGCACGGCAAACACCCTACCCACTGCCCAATCGCTCTGGCCCCGGCCTCAGCCCCTTCCGCATCCGCAGGCCACAGATGGTCGTTACAGGGCTCCTAAAGGCAATCGGGGGACACACCTGGGCGCCTGTGTTCAGAGGCCCCTGAGGACTCCAGGTGTGCTGTCTGGCCTGGTGGAAGGGGGGCAGCAGGACCCGAGCACCTTTTCCACGCCTGCCAGCAAATAACCTGGCACTCTGACTCTGCGGTTCTGCCCTGAGCCTGGGTCACCCCCAGGCCCTCCCCTGTAGGCTCCAGTGCAGGCGCCAAGCCGAAGGTACAGGCAGAGGAGACGCTGTGGAAGCACCAAGGGGATCGCCGAGTGCCCCAGGCAGGCCGGGCAGCTGAGGGGTCACCCCAGCCCTGCTTTTACCTGGGGCAGTAGCCCTCAGGGGGTCCTCCTTGGTCACACTGGGCTGAAAGGAGAAGGCAGCCACTGCCTTACCCACAGCGCGGGCAGCGGCCCCAGCAGGTCTCCGGCCCTTCTCAGTGCCAGGCTGCTCCTCTCTCAGAGCACCAGGCTCTGGGGTGCTGGGGGCGTGAGGAGGGGCACGCGCCAGCACACTCCATCCAAGGACACAGCGTGATGCCGAGAGCAGGGTGGGCAAAGCACATGCCTGGCACCTAGCTGGCATACTGCTCCCAGGGGCACCACCTACCTTGGCAAGGTGCTTGGCAATGCCGCGGCCACGGTAGGCGTCGGGGACCTCAGTGTGCTGCAGGTCCACGGTGCGCTTGCCCACGTACTCATAGAGCAGGACAGCCCGGTCATGGCACCCTGTGGGGGATGGAGGTGCACAGGTGAGGCCGGGGGAGCCAGGGTCCGGCCGGGCAGAAGTGGGGCAGGCTCACCTCTGTGACCAGGCTGATGGCACTGCACCTTTGGAAACCTCTCTGTGCCTCAGTTGCCTCCTTCAGAAAGTGGGGAGGCAGGAGGGCAACATCACATTCCTTCTCGGGGATCATTGAAGTGGCAGTTTGGGGAGGGCACTGTTAGTCCCAGCACCACCAGGCAGAGTGCCTGCCTTGCACATGGCCGACCCGGGTTCGATCCCCAGCATCCCACATAATCCCCAGAGCTGCCAGGAGAGGTTACCGAGCACTGCCAGGTGTGGCCCCCAAACAAAACCTTTTTAAAAGATGAAGGGACATGAAGGGAAGGCTGAGAATAGATCAGAAGAACAAGTTCACAGCATGGCAGGAGAAGACAGGGTGCCGAGACACAGGATCTTGTAGAGGAGCCCCAGGAGTGGCCTGGGGGAATGGTGTCTTAGCAGAGAGAACCAAAGCAAGAGCTCTGAGGTGGGAGTGTGGACAGGAGAGGCCGGGCACCAGGGGTCACGGGCACCAGCCTGACTCCTCTCATGGGCTCCTCAGTGCTCTGAGAACATCCTGGGGCCAGAGCAGGAAGAGCAGGAGGGTGGGGTGGGGTGTGGCTGGGACAGGGGGAAGGGAGGGCTGCCAGTGTGTGGGCACAGCAGGCCGACTGCTGGCGACTCGGCCGAGCAAGTGAAAGGGAGTGAGGCCAGCAGCACGGAGCTGGAGGGATGCGGGCACTCAGCAGCAGCAGCCAGGGGGAACCCTCCCACGAGAAGCCCGGAGCAGGAGACTGCTGTAGGGGCAGCAGGAAAAGCACAGGAGAGCCTGGCTGGGCAAAGGCCCTGGGGCTGGTCTTCAAAGGCACATTAGTGCCCACATCTTTCTCTGCTCCTCAGGAGGCAAAAGGGGCCAGAGAGATAGTGCAGTGGGCAGAGTGCTTGCCTCGATTGGGGCCAACCTGGGTTCAATCTCCTGAGCCCCACCAGGAGAAAAAGCTGAAAAAAAAACATCTGTTTTGATTTTTTTTTTCTTTCTGGGTCACAGCTGGCGATGCACAGGGGTTACTCCTGGCTCATGCACTCAGGAATTACTCCTGGCGGTGCTCAGGGGACCATATGGGATGCCGGGGATCGAACCCAGGTCAGCCGCGTGCAAGGCAAACGCTCTACCCACTCTGGCCCCAAAACATCTGTTTTGACATTAAAAGGCCATGAAGAATTTGTTCTTTGGGGTCCCTGGACATCAAGCCTGTCAGCTGTGTCAAAGCAGAAGAGAGTGACAGATTAAAGTCTCCAAGAAAATCTGACACAGAGGGGGGGGGTCCGACCTCAGCTGGGGTTCCTCCCAGAGCACCCCCAGGCAGGCACAGTCCATCACCCTCTCTCCGCACCGGACACTAAGGTACAGTTTGGCAGAGCACGGGAGTCCAGGTGACCGCGGGGCCTAGCCCTTTGCCTCCTGTCTGGCCCCGCTCCCTGTTCCCAGAAAACCCACCCTCTTCCAAGACCCACCCAGGTGCCCAGTTCTGCCCCCAAGCCCCCAGCCTCGCCTTTGGAGCCTGGTTCTGCCACAACCCCCCACCCACTGGTCACTCTGCTCCCTGCCCGGCACAGCTCCTGCGTCCATGCAGGGGAGCAGAGACCAGGAGCTCTTGTGAAGGCCTGTTCCCAGGCCCAGAGTTACTCAAAATCTCCTGAGGGCCCCCGTGGGACTGGCAGGGTTCTGAGTGACAAGCCTGAGGTGGTGAACAAAATGGACCAATTGGCCCCAGTGGCGGGAGCCAGGAAGAAGGGCAGCTACTGTGGCTTGACGCAGCCACAGAAGCCAAATGCGAGAAACACACTGGCAGTTTCACTGTGTGGACGCAGCGGGTTAAATCTGTCTCTACCCCACACCTCAGCTCCAGGTTGGACAAACACTCTGCAGGGCCCATCCTCCTTGTACATAATGCCAGGCTCATAAGCGAGGAGCCGGAGCACAAGGGAGTAGAGAAGGGGGCGATGTGGGCTACCATTCAGAGGAGAAAGCACAGATGTGGGGAATGGGAGGCACCTGCAGAGGCCCTGAGGAACCTCCCTGCTGCAGGAACAGCAAGAAGGCTGCCGGGGAGCGTGCATGCTGGAGGGCCCAGGGCCAGGTCACACAGTCCCTTGCACACCACTGAGTGGCCCTCAGCCTTTGTCCTGCCATCACCCACACGCTGTGGGGAGGTGAGGGACCCCAGATCCCTGCAAAGTGGCCAGTGTTCCTCCACTCACAAGTCTCACCCCCTCAATACTCCTGTAAGGGCAGGACAGATAGTGAGAGCTCAAGGTGCCTGCCCTGCTCAGGGCCCACCCCCGCAGCACCAGGGCCAGGAGACAGCCTGGCGCACAGAGCCAGGAGGCACTCTGAGCATTGCCAGGTGTGGCCCAATCCCTCTCAAGCCCCCAATATTCCTGGATAACCTCTGACAAGGCTTGGGGTCCTCGATGGGGGCCCCCTTGAGCTTCTCACACAGACTCAGTCGCTGCCATGTTCTCGATCCCTGCCCAGGGCAGACATCCAAGAAGTATCTGTCCCAGACACGTCGTGAGGTCTCCAGGCTGGCCCCGCTCTCTCCACACAGTGCTGTGAGTGCTGGGTCACAGGGGACACTGGGCAAGGAGCCTGGAGAGGTGTGGCATGTCTGGCTCAACTGAGAAGGTGGTTCGCTGATGGGGTTGGTTTGAGAAAGGGGGCTACCCTCTCCCCACTGCCCGACCCCACACAGGCCTGGGGAGGAATCGGGACCCTTAGGAACTGGAGTAGAAGTGCTGGCCTGTGGCCTGGCCCTCTGGACCGGGGAAAGCCTGAGGACATGGCGCAGTCCCAACTGCCTGCACCTGACAATGGCCCGAGCCTCCCTCTCCCACACCTGTGGGAGCCCCCAGGTGGCCCTCCCACCCCCACGCTCAGGCCGAGACGCTTGTCCTCTTGCTCTGTCTTCTCTCACACTCTGACCAACCCATTGGCAGGCTGAAGGGCACTGTGACCCACTTGGGCCTGTAACCTGGCCACTAGAGACCACTCCGCAGCCCCCCCCCCCCCCGTGTGTGCCTGCAGATGTCAGCTCCTGCCTATCCTGGGAGCCCGACAGTGGTACCAGCCTACCAGCCTCACGGCTGCTACACACACACAAATACACATACGCACACACAGATACAGAGACACACTCAGTTCTGACCTCTCAGGAGCAGGAGACCCACTCCCAAGGCTGGTGCTCAGTGTTCAAGGTGACCCAAATCTTTTCCTGAGGGCATCAGTGGAGGTGGGGGCAGTGGGTGTCCTGGGTCCCTGACGCATGGCGACCCCATCCCCAGCATCCAGCCCCAAGGACATCACTACTGCACCCAGTTTCTGACCTGGGCTGGGTTCTGGGGGCAGCCAAGAACCCCAGTGTCAGGCTGGCAAAGAGCGGCAGTGCTTGGCCCTGGGTGGTCACAGGAGTGCTGGGCCCAGCTCTCCAGGTGTCTGACGTGCCCGAGGGCACTTGCATGTTGGAACAATCACAACCCCTCCCGAGATCAGGATCTGGAGTCACCTTCTCCTCTGCCCCTGCTCGAACCAAAGGCCCCAGGAAGTCATCCAGAAAAGTGGTCACCGAAAAAGTCTTTCTGGGGACCAGGGTGAGGGCTCAAAGGGCTGGAGCATGTTTAGCCCTGGCACTGCACGATGCCCCCAACATCAACCTGCTCAGGGCAGGCGGCCCCCAAGCCTGCAGGCACCTCCAGGCCGGGCTGGGACACGCCAACCACAGGCAGCTCCTGTCGTGGGATGCTCAGTCTTCTGGCTGCAAGAGGGTCATGGGTGTTGAGAGCACCGGCTTCTAGGACCTCCCTGACCCCCCGCAGGTGTTTTGGCAGCAGCTGAGAAGGGAGCAGAAGACAGAAAGGGGCTGCTGGTGGGGCCGGAGCAATAGCACAGCGGGTAGGGTGTTTGCCTTGCACGCAGCCAACCCGGGTTCGATTCCCAGCATCCCATATGGTCCCCTGAGCACCACCAGGGGTGATTCCTGAGTGCAGAGCCAGGAGTAACCGCTGTGCATCGCCAGGTGTGACCCAAAAAGCAAAAAAAAAAAGAAAGGGGCTGCTGGTGGGAGCGTGCATCTACCTCAGTTCCCTCTGCTGTGAGCCTCGGTTTCCCCACCAGCCTAGCATGACCTCCCCTTCAACTCTGAGTCCTCTGCACTCCCTACCTGGATGAGCGGATGGCCATCTCCCTGCTCCTGACCCTTCTGCAAAGTAGAGCCAAATCTGCTTCGGACCCTTCCAAGTGCCAACCTTTCAGTCAAAGGCAAGTGCTCGGAACAGCTCCTGGGGCCTCCCCACACCTCCCACCTTTACCCATGCAATCCACCTCCCTCTACAACCCCACTCCCTGTCATTACAGACAAACGGTGGGGAAACACAGGGCCTTTGCACCTGCTGCACCTCCAGCTTCATTCAGAAGGCTCATACCCCCAGCTCCCTTCCCTGCCCTCTTTTGGTCTTCTGGTCTCTGGGTCGTACCATACCCAGGGTGGTACCTGGACACTTGAATGGGAACAGGAGCCTTTTCCTGACATGTCCCTGTTCTGCTTCCTTCTGCCCACATTTTTTTGTTTTGATTTTGAGCCACACCTGATGATGTTCAGGGCTCACTCCTGGCTCCGCACCCAGAAATCACTCCTGGTGGGGCTCAGGCGACGATAAGAGAAGCTGGGGATTGAACCCAGGTTGGCTGTGTGCAAGGCAAGCACCCTAACTGCTGGACTATCACTCTGGCCCCAAAGGCCCACATTTTCTAAGACACTTTTCGCCCAAGCTTAGTCAGACCTGAAGTCCCACACCTGGACACAAGCTGGGCACATGCAGGTGCTAAGGCCCCATGGAATGAATCCCAGTGCCTCCACCTCTGGGGTAGAGAATCCCCCACCCTGCCTCTGCCTCATCTGTAAAATGGGAAGAGCAATTTTCCTGCCCACACCCCAGAGGATCATATGGCTGGACATGCCAGGGGCCTGCCTGGCACTCAGCCAGCCACCTCCCTCACGAAGAACCGGAGCCTGCTGGCAGCTCTCAGCCTCTCAACCATGGGGACAGATTGGCACACAACCGTGGGACGGCCCCAGGCCACTGGACCTCTCTGTCCTGCTGGGCTCCGCTCAATGGACACAATGAACCCGCCTCAGGGTCTGCCTTGCAATGCAGGAGGTCCCCAGGTCCCAGTGGTGGCAGAACTGAGACCAGAAACCGGTTCCCTCTACCCCAGTCATCAGCTTGGCTGCACGGTGCCCTCCTGGCATGCTGCACAAGGGCTGACCAGTGCCTGAAGCATGGCTGGCAAATTAGGAGCCACACCTGGTGGTGCTCAGGGATCATTCCTGGCGGAGCTCTGAGCTGGGACCCAGGCCGTGGCTGGTCGGAGCTAGGCAAGCAGCCTCACCGCTGTCCTAGCTCTCGGACTACCCCTCCCCCACTCAGTCCACTTTAAGAGTTAGCCAGCCGGGCAGTGAGTTCTGGAAGGGGGCAAGTTGAGACATACGAATGGGCATGTCCAGCCCTGACCACAGCCACCTCAAGAAAGGCATACTGGAGCTGAATGCATTTGGAAGAGACGAAAGAAAACCACAAACATTCCCTTTCTCTTGTGACTGAGTTCTAAAGGGCCTGCTGAACACCCCCAGGAACCAGAAGTTTCTCTGGACTCTCAGAAAAGAGAATCTGGCCTGAGGGTCATGGCCAGCCGGGCCCACGTGGCGACGCACTTAAGGACTGGCTGGTTAACTCTCAGGAGGAAGGGGCTTGTGCGGGATCAGCTGGTCGCCTTCCAGCTCCGGAACTGGGAGATGCCCGCAAGTTGCTCCTTCCCCGCAGGCCCAGATCTCCGGGACTGTTGGGACAGATGGGCGGGGTCTGGCTCAATGCCCAGCAGAGCCCAGAAGGGTCTGAGCAAAACCCCAGGCCCAGCCCCTGCCCCAGCCACTCCAGCTACAGCCAAATGCCAGGGGTGGGGGAGTCTGGTTCTGGACCAGATCAGAAACGACCCGCTCCCAGCCCTGCCCACCTTACGCCTCAGGGGGGCCTTTCCCTTCCCTGGGACTTCTCAGAAATGGGCACAGTGGCCTGAGGCACCCTTCTGGGTTGCTCACTGGCACAGGGCACCAGGCTGGGAGCGAGAGAAGTGATTAACGCAGAGGGGTAAGGAATGGAGAGATCAAGGCTCTCGGTTTCTTTGGTTCTATTTTCCAACTACCCCCCCTCCCCGCCCCGTAGGTTTTCTGTTTTGGTATCTCAAATATAGACCCAAAAAACCCCAACAAGCGTTTCTCTGGCGTGCAAGTGGGGAAGAGAAAACAGAATCACGCCTCTAAGAAAGTGGAACCTTCCTTTTGCAGGAAACGAAGACCTGACTTTGGTTTTCGCCTCTACAAACACATCTGTCCGCGTTCGCAGGACTCACTACGTGCCGCAACCCTTACGCTCGTCCTCACGGCGGGCGCCTGGGGCTCGCCGGCCGCACTCCCCCAGCCGAGCCGGGGAAATCGAGTCCCCGGCACGCGGCAACTTGGCCAAAGTCTCGGAGTTCTGGGGCGCGACGCGGCCGGGCCCTGCGCGCGCCTCCCGGTTGCGGCACGCCGAGCAGGTGCGGGTCCCGAGGCCGCGGCGGGGGTCGCCGCAGCTCCGCCCGCGCGCGCGCGCGCCCGCCCCGCCCGCCCCCGGCCCGCGGCGCCGCAGACAAAAGGCGGGGGCGGGCCCGCGCGTTACCGTTGAGCCGGACGCTGAACTGGCGGCGCCGGCGGTCGTGCTCCACGCGGATGGGGCAGCCCTGCTCCAGCGCGCCCGGCGGCCCCGCGGACGCCGAGTGCGCCATCTGCGAGCCGGGCGGCGGGCGGGGGCGGCGGGACGGCGGGGGCGCGAGGGGTAGCGCGCCTGCACCGGACCGCGGGCGGCGAGCCTAGAACTGACACTCGGCGGCGGCCGCCGCGGCGGCAGCAACAAAAACCGAGGAGGGGGGGCCAGGAAATCAGCTGTGAGGTCACGTGCCGCCCGCAGCCACTGGGCGCGCCGCCTTTTTGTTTTGATACATTCCTTTCGACTCTTAAAGGGGCCGCGCGCCTCGCAGGCAGCGTTGCACTCGCACAGCCAAACAAAACAACACGCGGGCGCGTGCGCGCCCGGGGGCCCGGCCACTTTTCCTCCTCTTGGTGTTTGGAAGCGGCCTTGGGACTTCTGCAAGGGTACCTTCTCTAAAGGATGGCGCACTCTGTAGGGAAATTCTAATAATCCCCATTTGGGTCACCAGGCCACCTAAGGTCGCCAGGCCACCCTTGCTCTGGGAAGGGTCTATGAATTGGCAAAGCTCCAGGAAGTGCTCAGGGAAACTTCTCATCACCAGTCTGAAAAATAGGTACGCTCGAAACTTTCAAGAGGGCGTAATAGAGCTGGGTCCCTGGGCGAATGGATGGCATGGGCCCATGTTCATCGGTGCTACTAGGAAAAAGGGTTATCCTGAGACACCTTTTGGGGAATGGGGTGAAATGTCGCCTCCCCACAAAAAGGACAGGAAGTGCCCCTACAGATCCTTCCATTTTTTCCACATATGTTAGAACTAGAGGCACAGGGACTTGCTTGAGAACACACAGGAGTCCCAGGGCCCAGACTTCCTCTTGGAAGGGGGTCTTGACTAGCGCCCCTCCGCCCAGTCCGTCTGTCCTACACATACCTAAAGCTGTCTTCCCCCCAGAGCAGAGGACTGAATCACTTGGCTCCTGGCTACTTGGACTGGTTTGTTCATTCGGGGGTAAACATGACCACCACCCAAGTCAATATACAAAACACTTGTGGTTTTTCTCGGAACCATCTAATCAGTGCCCCACCCCTTGAGGTAATCACTATCGTTGACACTGGACAGCATTGACTAATTTGCTTTTTGGAGCCCTTCCTATTAACAGGATCCTACAGTTTGTGCTTTGGGGGATGCAGGTTCCTCCCTTGGTGCTCTGATCTGTGGCAGGCCCCCGGGACTAGATTCAGTGGGGCACCAATATGGTGCTTGACAGACCCCACCTGGGGTCCGTCAGATGCAAGGCATGTGCTCTGCTACCTGCATTCTATCCCTTTTGATATCCATTTTACCTGCATTTCTTTCTCTTTGGGGTGGAGGGCCTTCCCCAGCAGTGCTGGGGTGATAGTTCAGGAAACCATGTGCATGCCAGACATGTGCTTAAGCCCTTTGAGCTCTCTTCCTGGATCCTCTCTCCTTAAAAAAAAAAAAAAAAAAAAAAGGAAGAAGAAAGAAGAAAGAAAGAAAAATCAGGCGGCTGGAATGATAGTATAATGGGGATGGCATTTGCCATGCGCGTGGCTGACCCAGGTTCCATCCCAGGCATCCTGTATAGTCCCTTGAGCACTGCCAAGAGTAATTCCTGAGTGCAGAGCCAGGAGTAATCCCTGAGCACTGCCAGGTGTGACCCCAAACAAAAAAATAAATTCAAATTTCAAAAAGATCAATCCCATGCCACCCCCCACAGCCTCTCTTCCCTTTGCTGTTGTTGGGTTGGGGGCTGGGAAAAAGACCCTTGGCAGTTGTGGCTGGGGATCTAGTGGGATGATGCGGTGCCCGGGGCAGCCTGAGGTCTGCAGGCAACTCCTTCAGCTCACCCCACCTTAGTGCCCAGTTTCTTCTGTTACACGTTTTCTCTCTGAGATTCTTCCAGATTGTTACAAGTATCTTTTCCATCCCTGGGTGGTGTTCCATTGCTTGTATATACCACCGTTTATGTATCCCCTTATTCATGGACAGTGGGCTCTGCCCATGATATGGACACTGTTATTCATTATTATTGATGATATTTGACTGTTATTGATAAGTCTGCCACAGACATGTGTTTTGGTGACTGCCTTTTGGTTGGATAGCTATCAGGAATGGATCACTGGTTTCTGTTTGTTTCCGTGCCAAGTTTCCTACCCAGGGCTGCCTACCGCAAAGCAGCGTTACATGCCTGGTCCCTGTCCTGGATCTGATAGGAGGTGTCTATTGAGTGAAATGAGAAATGGCCAGGGGCTGGAGGAATAGTACAGCAGGCCGGGTGTTTGCCTGGCACAACACTGCAGGCTACTGACCCTGCTTCAATCCCCAGCACCTCATATGGTCCCTGGAACCCTGCCTAGAGTGATTCCAGAGCATAGAGCCAGGAGTAAGCCCTGACACAGTTGGTATGACCCAACACTCTCCTTTTTACCTCCCCCCGCAAAAGAAAGAGCAAGGTTTGATTTCAAAGTGGTGGACCCACTTTGCCCTCCTAATGCTGAGTTTCACTGGTGCCACTCTCCTGGGGCTGGTTCCCTAAGCCCTCTCGTCTGTCTTACAGTGCGTGGGCCCAACAAGGGAGCAGGGCCCATGTCTCGAGGACTCGTCACCTCTGCCTGCTGCGTAACCTTCCCACATGCCCTGTGGCCATCTGGAGATCTACTTTTGTCAACGATTTGTATAAATGTTCCTTTTTCCCGTTTTTTTTCTTTGATTTTTTAAAAAAAATCTTTTTATAGTTTGGTTCTGAGCCCTTTGTGGGAGATGTTTATTGAGACCATCCTAGCACATAGTTTGTTTTTAAACAAGTGGGTGTTAAACAGCATTCAGAAACAAAACAAGGTTGAGGAGTGAGTCATAAAACAGGGAGACCAAAGGGGATCCTGAGGTCAGAGGGGCCTTGGCCAAGTGAGTCAGGGCTGCCTTGATTGTGCGCAAGCCTTCTGTGACCTTGGGATGTCTTCAAAGGTTTGAGGGTGAGGAGGGAGGTCATACTAAGATTCTGGACGTCCCATTAATACTCCATCCTATTTTACACTTAAAGATTTTTTTTTTGGCTTTTTTGGTTTTTTGGCTTTTGGGGTTGCACTAGCGATATTCAGGGATTACTCCTGTCTCTGCACTCAGGAATTATTCCTGGCAGTGCTCGGGGATCAAACCTCGCTCAGTTGTGTGCAAGGCAAACACTTTACCTGCTGCACTATCGTTCCATCTCCACCTTTGGATCTTTGCATCTAATGCTGCCCATGGGTCTCACCTCCTTTGGGAAACCCAATGTAGGTCGCAGGCAGATTGCTCTCTGTAAGCTCCTGCAGGACCTGGTGTGTACCAGGCCCAGCATAGGAGGCCAGGCTCCTGCTGGTTCTGGACTCCCTCCCTTCCCCGTACCTTAAAATGTGCATGAGCTTGTTGAGGTCTTTAAACACAGCATAAATTCCTTGTGGAACAAGACACTGGACCAATCAAAGAATAAAGGGAGCCATTATTATTTGCTGAGTTAAGTCACTTGCTCTTTCTTTCAACCTTAGAACATGCTGGTAACAGACGAGATCTTGGATTGCTGAGTGGATGTTTGAAAGCCAAACTAGGTCCCAGAAGCCTTGGGGTAGGGCCTGGGCCTATGTCTCCATATCTGGGACTTAGATCTGGTAAGTTCATATGGACACTGGGTCAAGCACGTGTGTGTGTGTGTGTGTGTGTGTGTGTCTGTGTGTGTCTGTGTCTGTGTGTAATGTTTATTTATTTATTTATTTATTGCTTTTTTGGGTCACACCTGGCGATGCACAGGGATCACTCCTGGCTCTTCACTCAGGAATTACCCCTGGTGGTGCTCAGTGGACCATATGGGATGCTGGAAATCGAACCCGGGTTGGCCGCATGCAAGGCGAACACCCTACCCGCTGTGCTATCGCTCTAGCCTCTCATTCATTTATTAACTTAGAATTTTGTTTTTGTTTTTGTTTATAGGCCACATCATGATGCTCAGAGGTAACTCTTGTTCTGAACTCAGGAATCATTGTCAGCAGTGCTTGGGGGGCGGTGGGCCAGATGTCAGGGATTGAACCCAGGTTAGCCGCATGCAAGGCAATGGTCCTACCTGCTTACTATTGCTCCAACTCCATCTTAAAAACATTTCTTGGGCTGGAGTGATAGCACAGCGGGTAGGTCATTTGCCTTGCATGTGGCCGACCCGGGTTCAATTCCCAGCATCCCATATGGTCCCCTGAGCACGGCCAGGGGTGATTCCTGAGTGCAGAGCCAGGAGTGATCCCTGAGCATCGCTGGGTGTGACCCCAAAAGTAAAAAAAAATTTCTTAAGCACCTACAGTTTGCTAGGCACTATTCCAGGGAATGGCAATAATGAACTCAACAGCCCAAACTTTTTGCCCTTCAGACACATAGGTGCTTGCAGAGGGAGAGGCAAGAAGCAAAGAAGGAAATAAGAAAATGGACAAAGGGCCTACAATGTAGCACAGAGGGTAGGGTGCTTGTCTTGCACACAGCAGACTTGGGTTCCATCTTCGGCACGCTGTATGGTTCCCAGAGTCCTGTTAGGAATGATCTCTGAGCACAGAGCCAGGAGTAAGCCCTGAGCACAGGGCTTTTGTGGCCCCACAAAACAGAAATAAAATAAATGATGGAGACATATGCCCCGTGAGGGATTCCACTTGAAGGGGTTCCAGAAAGGGATCATCAGACAAACCTCATCCTACTTGGATTTATTTTTCAACAACATGTTCACACCAGGGCTTTAATTTGTGTTAATTAAGCCACAGCCAAGTATAACCTGCTGGGGGAACGTGCTGGTGTCAAGGTGTTAATGAAAAAAAAAAAATCTTAAAGTGCAGGAGAGAGTCAGAAAATAGTGCAGAAGATTAACCGGCAGAGAGGGCAGGTAGAGAATAGGCTCTGGGTACAGTTTTGAAGTATATGAGCCTACTGGGTATGACACCTATTAAAAAGAAGCAAACAAACACACACACAGGCCTGTGTGGCCAGGCAGAGTCAGGAAGAAGGGTGTGGCAGGACCTGGTGAGAAGGAGGAGGCCCTGCGGGCCACTGTGGCCACCACAGCGGTGGCCATACCAGGCCACGATGGAACTTATGAGTGTAGAGGGAACCATGAAAAACTTGCAACAGAATTGATGCCATTTTAGGAGTTTTTGCTTTGTTTCTTTGTTTTTTATTAGCTAGGGGTAAGCCCTGGCTCTACACTCGGAAATCACTCCGGCTGGTGCTCAAAAGACCAGGCAAGGTGCTGGCGATCAAAGCCAGGTTAGCTATATGCAAGGTAGAGCTTTTTTTTCTTTTTAACAATGTTGGAAAATTTCAAACATATGTAAATAGAATAATAAGTTGAATCCAATGCACCCTGCACCCTTCCTGAGGTTTTCTTTCTTTCTTTCTTTTTTTTTTGCTTTTTGGGTCACACCGGCAATGCTCAGGGGTTACTCCTGTCTGTGCTCAGGAATTACTCCTGGCAGTGCTCAGGAATTACTCCTGGAATGCTGGGAACCAAACCCGGGTTGGCCATGTGCAAGGCAAACACCCTACCCGCTGTGCTATCGCTCCAGCCCCTCTTTCTTTCTTTTTTTATTAAAAAATTTAAGACAGTGTTTCCATATGGTGAAAATGCCCTTTTGTCATAAAGTTCTGACAGATGTATGTCCTCATATGGCCACAGCCAGGTCATTGAAATGTTATTGTCCCCAGACCCCTTGGGTCCCTTCCACAGCTCCCTGCCCCCGTTTGCTATCTCTGTTGCTTCAGCTTTTCCAGCGAGGCACGGGCACAGAGCCGTGCAGCTGTGCCTCCATGGCTGCTGCTCCCCCAGTGGGGGTGTGCCATGGGGGAGGAAGGGGCGAGGCACTGCAGTCCTGGGAGCAAGGCTATGCAGAGGCCCACAGAGGAAGTGGCCGGTGGCAGGCAGCGGGTGACAAGGGGTGGCCAGACTGTCACCCAGACCCTCCTGCCTGAGAGTGAGAGGGACTCTGTCAGCCCCCGGAGGACTCTGATCTGAACCTCCATCACAGGCCAAGAACTGGAAGAAGCCACATCTGACTACTCGCGGGGCCTGGGGCCCACGCTGTGCGGGCCACAGGTGGACTTTGTGGTGAGAGGGGCCCCAGAGCTCCCTGGAGGGACACTCCAGGACAGTGAGAGACGGCTTGGACTCCATGCGGTCATCTTCAGAGCTTCACTCTTGGCCTGTGTGGCCCCTCTCTCCTGTTTCCTCCTGCAGGAACTAGGGGGTGGGAGTGGCTTCAGGCCTGTCTGGGCTTGTTCACAAGCCCCGTTCCGAGCGGCATCTCAGCCCGGGCTTTGGTTGCCTCTGGGCTCTGTCTCTCCATCTCTCCAGCAGCCCTGGCCTCCCCACCCCGTCCCTGAGCCCCTAACTATGAGAGGCGGGGTAGGAGAGGGCGGTGGGTGGCATGTCTGACCTGGTCACCAGCCCAGCATTCTCCCCAGAGAGCCCCACCTCTGCGCCCCGTCTGGCCGCTCCCGTGCCCAGACAGAGCTCTCATTTTTACCCTCTAGTGCTTTACTGTTCTTCCTCATTAGAAACACTATGGGTGCTAATTAAAGCACTTCAGAATAAACAGAAAAAATATCAAGTAGAGAAAAGGCCCTCTGACATCTACCTCTGAGTCCCTCACTGTTCACAGTCCTGGCTGTGCGTCCTCTGTGGAAAACCTCGGTTTCCCCTCATCATTCATTCATTCACTGACTCAGCCAGTCGCTGCTCTTTCTCTGTTTATTGTGTAGCTGCTCAGGGTTCTGGACCCGGAACACAATGGTGAATAAGGGAGACAAAGCTCCTTCCCACACACTGTTGTCGCTTCTTTTTCCCCAACAAAAATGTAATCAAATCATATTCAGCTTTGTCATTTTCTCCCCTCTTAACTGTGCGCAGTTTCCTTTGTTTCTATGTAGAAAACTATGGAATTTTCCACTTAGATTTTGATTAGCTAATATATATGTTTCAAAAACTAAAAAGTGTCTTCTGGCCCTAGACTGCTGTCTCCCTTTTTGCCCTGCCTCTGTCTTCCCAGGTATCTGGCCATGATCAGGGAAGCAATTCTAAGTTTCCAGAATGTTCTACACATAAATGTAGGCAAATACCACTGTCAAGTGTCTCCCCGATCACCCTGCGAGCATGCTAGCCTATGGTGTAAGGCCACTACAGAAGGCCCAGGCCTCGGCGTGCCAGGTGTCCAGCAGCCTTGCTCTCCACACACTCTCGGCGGCGTTGCTGGATGAGTGTCTGTGACGTCATTCACAGATGTCAGCACCCTCACCATTCTCTTGGACACAGTCCTTTATTGATGCTATTTGGGTCACGTCTAAACATAGCATCTTTGTCTCAGCTGCTGACTCTTTCCCCTTGTGGATATGACAGTCATCTCACCAGTTACCATTTGCTGGAAACGTAGGGGCTTATTTTTTGGTTTGTGGATCATACGTAGCAATACTTGGGGTTATTCCTGGCTCTACTCTCAGGGATCACTCCTTTTGGTGCTCAGGGGGCCACATTGGATGCCAGGGATCAAACACAGGTTGGCTGCATGCAAGGCCCTCCCTGCTGTGCTGTCTCTCCGGCCGCTGTGCTTCGGCGCAGGTGTGGGTGTCTGGGAGAGCAAAACCAGCAGTAAGTTCACCCAGTGCTGCTCACATGCCAGCCCGTGCTGGGCACCATGGGTACAGGCCTCCTTGCTCCCCGCTCCCACCAGAGAGCAGGGCAGTGGTGAGAGCTTCCCAGAGTCCTCCTGGTAGGGAAGCATTGGAGCTGGACTGGACCCAGCGAGCCACGTGATGCCAGGCAGAGGACAAGTGCCTTAGACCCCGTACTGTCTCATGGGCCCGGAGTGATGATTTTCTATAAATGTATGTAGGTATCTAACACCACCACACACATCACATTGTTATTATCTCCAAATTTCTTTTATGTCCCTTTGGCAATTTCCTTTCTGTCCTTGAATCCCTTTCCCCATGCCCCACTTTAGGCCCAGCCCTGGTGGTCACAGATCTGGGTTTGTGCCTCTATGGCTTGGCCTTTTCTTGAACAGCATGCAAATGGGAGCAAACTCAACTTTACCTTTGTTGGCTGTTGATTGGTGTTTTGGGCCACACTCAGTGGTGCTCAGGGCTTCCTTGTGCTCTGAGCTCAGGTGGTGGTGGTGAGGGGACCATAGGCATTGCTGTGCATCAAACTGGGACCAGCTGTGTACAAGGCAAGTGTCTTACCTGTGAAACTGTCTCTCTGAACCTCTGAATATTCTTTTAATTTTATTAATTTTGGACTGGAGCGATAGCACAGCAGGTACAGCATTTGCCTTATATGCGGCCGACCCGGGTTCAATTCCTCTGTCCCTCTTGGAGATCCTGGCAAGCTACCGAGAGTATCCCACCCGCATGGCAGAGCCTGGCAAGCTACCTGTGGTGTATTCAGTATGTCAAAAATGGTAACAAGGGGCTGGAGCGATAGCACAGTGGGTAGGGCGTTTGCCTTGCACTCGGCCGACACGGGTTTGATTCCCAGCATCCCATATGAGCACCACCAGGGATAAGTCCTGAGTGCAGAGCCAGGAGTAACCCCTGTGCAGAGCCAGGTGTGACCCAAAAAGCAAAAAACAACAACAACAACAACAACAAAAAACGGTAACAAGTCTCACCATGCACAAAGATCAGATCAAAATGGATTACAGACCTCAACATCAGACCACAATCTATAAGGTACATCAAAGACAAAGTCGGCAAAACCCTTCACGATATTGAAGCTAAAGGTATCTTCAAAGATGACATGAAACTAAGAAATCAAGTAGAAACAGAGATAAACAAATGGGACTATATTAAACTAAAAAGCTTCTGCACTGCAAAAGACACAGTGACCAAAATACAAAGGCAATCTACGGAATGGGAAAGGATATTCACCCAATATACATTCAATAATGGGTTGATATCAAGGGTATATAAAGCACTGGTTGAACTCTACAAGAAGAAAACATCCAACCCCATCAGAAAATGGGCCAAAGAAATGAACAGAAACTTTCCCAAGGAAGAGATACAAATGGCCAAAAGGCACATGAAAAACTCATGTGGATCATCAGGGAGATGCAGATCAAAACAACTATGAGATACCACCTCACACCACAGAGAATAGCACACATCCAAAAGAACAAAAGCAACTGCTGTTGGAGAGGATGTGGGGAGAAGGGGACCCTTCTACACTGCTGGTGGGAATACCGACTGGTTCAGCTCTTTTGGAGAACAATATGGACGCTTCTCAAAAAATTAGAAATTGAGCTTCCATTTGATCCGGCAATACCACTTCTGAGAATATATCCCAGAGAAACAAAAAGGTATAGTTGAAATGACATCTGCACTTATATGTTCATCGCAGCACTGTTTACAATAGCCAGAATCTAAAAAAAAACCCAAGTGCCCGAGAACAGATGACTGGTTAAAGAAACTTTGGTACATCTATACAATGGAATACTATGCAGCTGTTAGAAAGGATGAAGTCATGAACTTTGTATATAAGTGGATCAACATGGAAAGTATCATGCTAAGTGAGATGAGCCAGAAAGAGAGGTACAGACATAGAAAGATTGCACTCACCTGTGGAATATAAAACAACAGAGTAGGAGAATAATACCCAAGAATAGTAGTATATAATACCAGGAGGTTGGCTCCATAGCTTGGAAGCTGGCTTCACACGCCATTCCAGGTAGAGAAGGGAACACCAAGTAATATGGGATTGGAGATCCTGCGCGGGAAGGGAGATGTGTGCTGAAAGTAGACTAGAGACTGAACAGGATGACCACTCAATACGCCTATTACAACCAACAACACCCAAAAGGAGAGAGAGATATCAAATTGGAATGCCCCACCACAGAGGCGGGGTGGGGTGGGGGGGATGGGATTGGGAGGGTGGGAGGGATACTGGGTTCATTGGTGGTGGAGAATGGACACTGGTGGAGGGATGGGCTCTCAAACATTGTGTGAGGGAAAAACAAGCACGAAAATGTGTGAATCTGTAACTGTACCCTCACTGTGACTCACTAATTAAAAAATAAATAAATTTAAAAAATGGTAACAAGTCTCACAATGGAGACGTTACTGGTGCCTGCTCGAGCAAATCAATGAACAATGGGACAGGACGACAGTGCTACCGTGCAGTGGGGTTACGCCCAACAGTGTTCAGAAGAAACTCCCAGAAGGAGTCATTTCTGGTGGACCTGGTGGGGGGTCATGCAGTATCAGGACTTGATATCCTGGGCCTGCTGCAGACAGATCTCAACTCGGCGCACTGAGCTCTCTCGGCCCCGAATGTCACCTCTGCAGTCTGGTTCTTGGAATCAGCATAACACAGGCACACCGTCCTGTGGTCTGCAGTATTTCTTCTCTTTTCTGACCAGGATCATTCCATCCATGGACGGAATCATTCGCTTATTGCTCATGAACTCTTGGATGTTCTGTTTTATTTCTGGACTTAAGTTATAATGAACAAAGCCACAATTGATATTTGCACACAGGATCTTTTCGGTGGGGGTGGGGGATATAAACACAGGTTTTCCTTTTGTCTTAGAAATGGAGCTGTTAGGTCATGGGTAAGGGCCGACCTCATAAGAGACGCTGTTTCCCAGAGTGGCTGCACCAGCACTTTCCATTCCCCCAGCACTGAGTGAGCCCCACTGGAGCCTGTCCCGGCCAGGGCTCGGAGCTGTCAGTCCTTTGAGCTTCAGCCATTCGAATAGGTGTGCAGTGGAGTCTCACTGTGGGTTTTAATTTGCATTCCCCCATGACTAATAATGCTGAGCATCTTTTCTTGAACCTGTTGGCCATCTGTCTGTCTTTGGTGAGGTGTCTGTTCAGATCTGTTGCACTCTTTTTTTTTTTTTAATTGGGTTGTTTATTTTCTTATGTTTGAGCTCTAACAATTCCTTGTATATGTCAGTGCCCTGGCCCTTTATAAGAGATGTGTTTTGCAAGCATTTGTCTCTCAGGGTTATTTTGAGGCATAAATAACATCATAAACACTCAATGAGTGGGTACGCTATCATTCTTAGTCTTATTACTGCTGCTATTTTAATGCTCTGTTTGGTCGTTGTGGATTAAACTAGGCCTTCTACCTCAGGACACGGAATTCTGAGCAGCATTTTCAAGATGGCTCCTCCTTACCCTAACCTGCCCCCCTGCCCCCCCCACGTCGTCCCCTCCCTGCTGTTCTCCCCACCTCCCCTCCACCCCCCCCCGCCCCCAGGCGCCTGTGGGCTGGATCTCCCCAAGGGACCAGCCAGCCTAGAGCCCCGGGCACCTTTTTGTGGTTGTTTATATTAGTCCTTTATCAGAACCGACCAGCTGTGCCAGGCTGCTTGGCTAAGCCGCCCCTGGAAGGGGAGGGGAGGGGAGGGGAGGGGACCCAGGAGCCTCGCCCTCCCTGCCCTGTGGTGGAGCAAAGCCCAGCTCTTCCCTGTCTGGCCCACAGCTCTGTGCATGGAGACAGGTGTGTCATCAGCCTGGCATCGGATTGCCTGCAGTCTGTCGAGATGAGATGCCGAGGCTGGAGAGGCGATGTGGCTCCCGGAGTGCCCAGCCTGGGACAGTGGCATGGGAGAGGAAGCATGACTCCTCCACAAGACCAGTCCCATTCACTCATGGCCCAGTCCACAAGCTTCACCCCCAACTCGAACAGCGCGGGCCAGTGATGACAGGTATGCTTCTGCATAAGTCTCAGGCTCCACGTGAGGGGTCTCACTCAGGGGGCAGCTTTCATATCTCTTTTTACAGATGACAAGCTGTGGCTTCCAATGCCATGTGACAACCTCCATAACTTGGTGGTCAAGTCCAGTTTGAAACCCTGGCATGCCATCTCTTCAGCCTGAGTGCTGGTGGCTGGGTGTCCCCTGCACGGGACTTTCCCGATGGCTGTGGTCAGCAGTTCTTGGGGACACCCACACCTGGGCCGTGTGCGCCCTCGCTGACCATCCCGATGCTCAGGCTGTCCCCACTGTGCGCTGTCCTTGGCTTCCACGCCTGCCCCAGCCCCTCGCCCTTCAAACTCACTGTGCCTCTCTGCCCTGCGCCCTCTCTGCACAGTGCCTCTCTCAGACCCGCTCCTCCAGCTTCCCCATGGGCATAGGCTGACTCACATCCCTGAGCCCGTGCAGCAGTGCGATGTGTGAGGTGGCACACCCAGTGCCCAGATACACCTGCAGGTGTGGAGAATGTTTGCACGAGGGTACTCATGGCAGTGCAGGGCCCAGTGCCAAGGGCGCTCTGGGTGTGGGGGGAGTCATTTGGCAGTCACTGCACAGTTGCAGACAGTTTCCCACAGGCTGCAGTGCCACCCCCAAGGCCCTGTAGCAGAGCCAGGCGAGGACCACAGTGATGCTTATGAGTGACCCTGGGTCACTGCAGCAGGCACAACTCCCGAAGGGAAGGGACAGGATGCGGGTATTAAAAGCAAAAACAAAGTCAATGGCTCAAGACCCGAGCTGCGTCTCAGTGTTATCTGTGGAGCATTTGGGAAAGATTTCCTGGGGGGCCAGGGAGATAACAGAGAAGCTCTAGCATATGCTTTGCAAGCAGACGCCCCAGCTTCGATCCCTGGCACCATCAGGAGTGACCCCTGAGCACTTCTCTAAACCTTCCATGCTTCAAATTCAAATCCCTTCACCCGCACACACACTCCTGTCTGGAAGATCGTTTCTTTATTTTAGAGGGGGGTGGATTTGGGTCTCACCCAGGGGCCCACGTGGTGATGGGAAACTGTGAGACTGGCCACCTATAAGGCCAGTGTCTCTGCTCCAGCCCAAAGGAAGTCTTGTCTGATTCCACAACCTGAGGGCCTCACTCATGAGGAGCTTAATTTTGGGGTAGTGGAGGACTGGGCAGTGGTGCCACAGTTCCTGGCAGTGCTGGGGTACCCTGCGCGATGCTCCGGATGGAACCCAGCCCAGCCCCGCTGGACCGTGCCTCTGGAGCTCTCTTTTCTACATCTGGCTGCCCCACCAGTTCTTGGGAGGGTCTTTGTACTTTGTGGGGTCAGACTAGAACCCCCAAGGGAAAGGCGGGGCTGAGACCTGTCTTAGAAGAACCAGGAGGCCACAGAGAAGGCACCCTCTATGCCCGCTGCTCCTCGGCGCCAGGACTCGGGCTGGTTTGTGGCAAGTCTCGTGGTTCTCGCTAGGCGGATGAACATACTCAGCCTTCCCCTAAGTCCCTAAAGGGGTGCTGTGCATGCCCCGCTTCACAGAGGAGAGTATAGCAGACAGTCCTGTACTAAGGTCTTCCCCACGCAAGAGTTCCTTTTCATTTCTCTTCTACTTTCCAGGAAATCACACACTTGTACGCATGCACCCACACCAGACACGCACATGCACGTGCACACACATGCTCAGACGTGTGCGTAGACACACAGAGAGAACACAGGCTCGGAGCAGATGAGGAACCCCGTAAGGCTCCCGAGGTGTCCCGGGAGGAACTGGGGGCCGGAAATCCATTCTGGAGGCTCTTGGCAGCCCACCAGGCATCCTGGCCCTCCACTGTCCCCCTTCCTAGCCTGGAAGTTTGGGGGGGTTCCTCTCTCTGACCTGGGAAAGGCTGGTCCTGGAACACTCTGAGCAGTGTGGGCAACCCAGAGGCCAGTGACCTGAGGCAGGCGCAGGAATTGCTCCGGGAGCGGGGAGGGGGTGGAGAAGCCGGTGCTGGCATCTAGCCTAGAGAGAGGCGGCTCTGCTCAGCCCAGCTGGACCTCTACCAGCACCCTCCCCTCTCTCCCCACCCCTCCTTCTCTGCAGGCTGGGTTTATCTCTGTGCTGGCGCCCTCCTTAGCCCAGAGGCGGCTCCCAGCCTGCCTGTCATTCTGCTCTGCCTTCGTTCATGCCTCCTACCAGCTCCGCCTCTTTCTCAGTTCTGGCTCCGCCTGGCATCCCCTCTGCTGCCCCCCATCATGTCTGCTCTGGCCTCCCCTGCCCCGGAGGTGTGCTAACGCCCTGACGAGTGCTGTGGGTGGTTTTGTGAAGGCCCACTGTCCATGGGAATCTATAGAAGTGGGGTGTCTGGACTCTGGGGCAAAGTTTGCTATTTCTCCCATTGGGTGAGGGCATGTGTCTCCTCCCCTTTTAAAATTGTGCATGGGGGGCGGGTGGAGAGATAGTACAGTGCATAGGATGCTTGCCTTTCAATTTTTTTTTCTTGCTTTTTGGGTCACACCCAGCAATGCACAGGGGTCACTCCTGGCTCATGCACTCAGGAATCACCCCTGGCGGTGCTCAGGGGACCATATGGGATGCTGGGATTCGAACCCGGGTTGGCCGCGTGCAAGGCAAACGCCCTCCCCGCTGTGCTATGGCTCCAGCCCCCAGGATGCTTGCCTTTCATGCACCCGACTTGGGTTCAACCTCCAGCATCCCATATGGTCCAGTAGTGATTCCTGAGTGCATAGCCAGGAATGACCCTTGAGCATTGCTGGGTGTGACCCTGAAACTAAAAGTAAATAAATGGATAAAATTGGACTTGCTCTGTGCCGAGGTTAGGGCTGACTTTCCTCTCCTGCAAAGACGAATTCCTCATTTCAGCCTCAGGTATCAGGGGTCATCTCCCGTGCCTCAGGAGCAGCTTGATGGCCATGCTGTGAGGATGCTGGGCCTTGAGCGTCCACTGCAGGTGCTCACGGCAGCTCTCCCAGTCCTGCCCCACACCGGGGCGTCTCTCCTGGCATTTGCGGGGGTGGGGCACGCAGGGGGTGGGGCATGGGGCTGGAAGCAGTCTTTGCTCAAGGCTCCCTCCCTCACTCGGTGACAGAACTCTAGCATAGGCCGTATTGTATATTGTGCTGCAAACAAAAATAAAACCTTTCACAAGCCTTTAAAACAATACATTTAAAATAATAACAACAATAATAATGATAGTCCAGAGCTTTCTGCTGGTGGTGCTCAAGGGACCATATGGGATGCTGGGGACTGAAGCCAGCTCTGCCGTGTTGGAGGCGGACTCCCTAACCCATGGGCTGTACTATCGCCCTGGCCTGCTGCTCAGTTTCTCGGTGCTTGCTTCTGCCTCCTGCCGCAGTCCCGATGCTGCTGGGAGCAAACTTCCCTGAAGACTCCAGCGTGGCCGCGTGGCTGGCAGAGGGGAGTTCCGCCTAGCTCTGAAGAGGCTGTGTCTGAAGACTGCCCCTGAACGACAAGATGACAAGGTCACAAGGTGAGCCCTGCAGCTGCCTCTGCTGTGGCACCGGCCGAGCCCGCTGCTGGGAGTCCCAGGACAGCCGAGGGATGGCCAGTGCCCTGCTGCATCTCCCCTGCCACCCCAGGTCTGAGTCAGCCTCGGCCCCAGGGCAGGGGTGGGGGCGCATAGGAAATGAATTCCTCCATTACAGCCTCAAGGACTCTCCAGCAGCCCCCACCCCTAAACAGATTCTCCTTTCAACCCAAGAATGTTCCAGCCTCCTACCTGGCATCTTCCCAAGATCAACCCCCAAAGCCCTTCTCCCGTGTCCTGTTTCTGCTCTGGACTGGAAAGGACCCGGAAACCGAGTGTTTCCAAGGAAGGGAGTTGCCAAGGCAGGGCTGGGTGACCCTGGAGGCCTGGGCAGCACCTCCTTCTCAGCCTGGCCCCTCCTGGCCCCTCAGGACACAGCCACACTTGCTTGAGAAGCTTTCTCTGCTCTATGAGGGGAGATGGAAATGGGAAACGCACCCCACACTTTTGTCTGGGGGCCAACTCAGTGTCCTTAGGGCTTACTCCCAAGTTGGTGCTCAGGGATCACTACTGGTGTGACTGGGGGAACCCTATAGGGTGCCGGGAATGGAACCCAGACTGACCACGTGCAAAGCAAGCACCTGCCGCTGTGCTATCTCTGCATACCCACATTCTACTGAAAGTGCTCTCCTGAAAGTGCTCCCCACAGGGCCTCCATGGGTCACCACCCGGGCCAGGCGGCCCGACCTCCATCTCTTTGGGGAAGGCCACTCCGAAGGGTCCTGATCCTGCCCAGAGCAGAGTCAGCTGCCCTCATCCCCCACCCCCAGGCTCTGTCCTTCCTGGCTGACCCCTTCAGGGTGGGATTGCTGGCCAGCAGTAGATGCCAGCCTGGAGTCATCATTCTCCTGCTGATCCCCTCTGGGGCCTGTCTCCTCCTGTCCAGGCCTCTGTGTGCCCCCTGCCCAGAGCACAGCCTTACAGGTGAGCAGGCTGGGGTGGGGGGTCAGCTCTGGGGCCAGCAGTCACAGCCTTCACTGACTCTTCCTGCCTCAGCTATAGCCAGGGACTGGCGGCTTTTGCCTGCTGGGTGGTGGGTCGCTAGGCCAGCCCCAGAGCCCCTGAATGATCCAAGCCTCTCACGTGGTTCCATTTTGGTGTCTGGGAGATGGCCCAAAGAGCAGGGGCACGTGCAGTTGCCCTGGTGCAATCCCCAGCCATATCCCCCTGCATGGTCACCTGAGCACCAAGTTAGGAGTCCCCTGAACACAGCACTCTCTCCCTTCCTGCCCGGGCTATCTAGACACAGGGTCCTTGTGGTGTTTCCAGAAGTTTACTTTTGTTTGTTTGTTTTTCTTTATTTTGGAGTCACACTCAGGAATGACTCTGTGCTCAAGGATGACTCCTGCCGGGACTCTGGGGTGCAGGATCCAAACTGGGACCAGCAGCAAGACAGTCTCTCTGGCCCCTACTTTTGAATGAATCACTTGAAGGAAGCCCATTTATTTAAAAAAGCTGCTGGCCTGTGGCATGAATCAAAGATGGGAGGCTGGAAATTGGGTACTATGTCTCTGGCCACCTGAGTTTACTTTGTTCGTTTGTTTTGGCCACACCTGGTGGTGCTCAGGGGCTGCGCCTGGCTCTGTACTCAGAAGTCACTCTTGACCATGCTTGCAAGATCACAGGGGACTCTGGGGATCGAACCCAGGTTGGCGCTTGCAAGGCAAGTGCCCTGCCCACTACATTATCACTCCAGCCGCTAGGTTTAAGTTTTTTTTAATTGAAAAGTAGAAGCACTAAAAAAATAATCAATTTATTGATGTTTATTAAACTACTTGTTTTAAATTTAATTTTAACTACTTATCTTAATTTTGACTTTTTTTTTTCTTTCTGGGTCACAACCAGCGATGCACAGGGGTTACTCCTGGTTCTGCACTCAGGAATTACTCTTGGAGGTGCTCAGAGGACCCGATGGGATGCTGGAGATCAAACCTGGGTTGGCCTCGTGCAAGGCAAATGCCCTACCCGCTGTGCTATTGCTCCAGTCCCTAATTTTGACTATTTAAGCATGAAAGCACACAGTGTTAAAGTGAAAGAGTGTTGAAAAAGTCAAACAGTCCCACAGGCTTATGTGAACAAGCCCCCTGCGGGCTAGGCCACACGGGGGCCAGCCAGAAGCCCGCACCTAGTGCGAGTCTGCCTAGGGCTCTGGGGTACCCAGGCTCCCCGCACTGGCCAAGGCTGCTCCTCCCAAGCTGACACGCTGGTGGAGCCCCTCCAGCCCCTGCCCCCTTCCTGCCTCTCTTCTCAGGGTCTGCTTAGACTACTCTTTCGCCTCTGTTTCTACTGACACGGGGCCGCTTCTGAAGCTGCTCTGTGAGGTGGTACTATAGGCGTGCGGGAATGGAATCCAGGGTCTCCTACTTCCAAGGCAATGCACCACCGCCTGTAGCTCCTCCCCTCCCCTTCCCTCTTTTCCCCTCCCCTCTCCTCCCCTCCCCTCCCCACGCTCCTCTCTCCTCTCCTCTCCTCCTCTTTTTCATTATTATTTTTTTTTTTTTTTGGGTCACACCCGGTGATACACAAGGGTTACTCCTGGCTCTGCACTCAGGAATCACCCCTGGCGGTGCTCAGGGGACCATATGGGATGCTGGGAATCAAACCTGGGTCGGCCCCGTGCAAGGCAAACGCCCTATCCACTGTGCTATTGCTTCAGCCCCCATCTCCTCCTTTTTTAAAGGAAGACTTGAGATATTGTAGTTTATTTTATTTGGGGCCACCAGCGATGGGTCACTCCTGGCAGTGCTGGGTGACCAATGTGTGATTCTGAGGATTGAATCTGGCTTGGTCACATGCAAAGCGGGTGCTCTACCCACTGTACTCTTGCCCCAGCCCTGCTTCCTTTACCTCTTCTCCTCTTCTCCCACCCCCCTCTTCACTTCTCCTTCCCTCTCCTACTCTCCCCTCCTTCCCCTCCCCTCTTCCCCTCTCCCCTCTCCGCCCCTCCACCCTGCTGCCCTCTCCCCCTCTCCCCTCCCTTCCCCTGCTCTCCTCTCCTCCCTTCCTCTTTCCCTCCTCTCTCTCCCCACCCTTCCCTCTTTTCATGTCTTTGTTATTTCAGAACTATGCTACTACTTCACTACTACTTCACTCATGGATCCCAGCACCTCTCCCTTAAATGCTGATCTCATTTCATAATAGTTTTTATTTTTTGAAAAGAACTTTTGTGTTACACCCAATGATGCTCAGGCTTACCCCTGGCTCTGCACTCGGGAATCTACTCCAGGCGGGCTCCAGGGACCATATGGGACGCCAGGGATTGAAACTGGTTTGGGCATGTGTAAGACAGCAAGCGCCTTACCCACTGTACTATCTCTCCAGACCTTCATAACAATTTTTAAATGCATCGACATTTTGTGTTTACAGTCACAAGACTGTAAACATTGTTTCTAGCTGAGTTGTGCAGCTCTGACAGTTAAGAATTGCTCTCCTTGGGGTTGAAAAGAGAGAATAGTGGGTAAGGTGCGTGCTTTGCATGCGTCTGACCCTGGCTTGATCCACGGCCCCACAAAATGGTCCCCTAAGCCATCAGGAGTTAAACCCTGAGCACAGCCAGGTGTGCAACCCCCCCAAAAAATTGCAACAACTGTGCATTCAGGGCTCCTTTAAATCTGAAGACTCGTGATGTCATGGTTTTGTTCTTGAAAGGGATGTCACTGGTCCTTTGCACATGTATTTAGTTCCTGCATCCACAGGACCCTCACCTCCAGAGGCAGTGCTGGCTGAGTTTTGAGGGGCTGCATGTTGTGTACCTCCCCCAAACAGCACTTCCTCTTGCACACCTAAAATTTTCCACTCTAAGTGGGGGACTATTTGTCTATTTCCCAGCTTGAACTTTTTTTTTTTTTTTGCTTTTTGGGTCACACCCAGCAATGCACAGGGGTTACTCCTGGCTCTGCACTTAGGAATCACTCCTGGCAGTGCTCAGGGGACTATATGGGATGCTGGGAATTGAACCCGGGTCGGCCACGTGCAAGGCAAATGCCCTACCCGCTGTGCTATCACTCCAGCCCCAGCTTGAACTTTTTTTTAGACTGTTCTTGACACCATCATGGATTTTCCTGTTATCTTTGTCCTTGTGACTGCTTTAAAAAATTATACTTTGGGGACCGGAGTGATAGCACAGCAGGTAGGGCATTTGCCTTACACACGGCGGGCCCAGGTTCGATCCCCGGCATCCCATATGGTCCCCTAGCACAGCCAGGAGTAATTCCTGAGTGCAGAGCCAGGAGTAACCCTTGTGCATTGCCGGATGTGACCCAAAAAAGCAAAAAAATAAAATTATACTTTGGGGGCCAGAGAGAGAGTACAGTGGGTAGGGTACCTCCCTGACATATGGTTGACCCAGTTTCAATCCCCGACATTCCATATGGCCCCTGAACCTTGTCCAGGAGTGAGCTTGAGGGCCATTCCTGGGAATACTGGACAGAATACTGAAGAATTTTTTTTTCCTTTTGGGTCACACCCGGCAATGCACAGGGGTTACTCCTGGCTCTGCACTCAGGAATTACTCCTGGTGGTGCTCAGGGGACCATATGGGATGCTGGGATTTGAACCCGGGTCGGCCGCATGCAAGGCAAATGCCCTACCCACTGTGCTATCGCTCCAGCCCCAGAATACTGAAGAGTTGAGGCTTGAATCCAGTGGTGCTCGGGTCCCCAGGACTACCCCCTGCTGTACTCAGGGGTCATGCAGTGCCAGGATCAAACCCAGAACCTCACACATGCTAGGCACAGGCTCCAGCCCTCTGAGCTGCATCCCTGACCCATCCTGACCCACTTCTGTTCTTGGCAGGACCGATTATCCAAACCTTCCTGCAGAGTTGCAGTTACTTGTACAGTTCCCTCCCCTGAGGATCTCTCAGAAGGCAGGACGATGTCTGTCTCCTGAGTGTTTTAGCACTGTGTTGGTTAAAACAGATACTCAGGAACTATCTGTTGAAAGGATGAAGGAATTGAACCTCAACATTCACAAGAGGCAAACTACAGCACAATTTTGTTTTGGTTTTGCTTTTTGGGTTTTTTTTTCTTTTTGGGTCACACCTGGTGATGCTCAGGGGTATGCAGGGGGTTACTCCTGGCTCTGCACTCAGGAATTACTCCTGGCGGTGCTCAGAGGACCATATGGGATGCTGGGGATCGAACCCAGGTTGGCCGCATGTAAGGCAAACACCCTATCTGCCATGCTATGGCTCCAGCCCCTGGTTTTGATTTTTGGCTCACACCCAGCAATGCTCAGGGGTTACTCCTGGTTCTGCACTCAGGAATCTACTCCTGGTGCGGCTTGGGGGACTGTATGGGATGCCAGGAATTGAACCTGGATTGGCCACATACAAGGCAAATCTCTCCCCACTGTACTATCACTCCGGATCCCAAACTTCAGAACAATGGAAGGAAAAGCCTGGAACAGTCTGGACTTCAGGCTGAAGGGAGACCCTGGACTAGAGCATGAAGCCCTGGTCTGAGAAGGATGCAAGTCCAGCATGGGGGCGGCTGAGAAGGGTTAAGGCTTGGCTGTGACAGGAGGCTCAGAGACTCCACAGCCTGACAGGTATTTCACACAGAACACCTCTCAGATTTGAAAGCCATCATCTGGGTGTGCCAAAGATGGGGGCAGTTCTAGCTTGCTTTTCCCTGCTTGAGTGATTTGTCATTTTAGTGGGGCTCAGAGGATGGGGGTTAGCCACTTGCCTATGGCTGCAGTGTCTCTCCTGGGACCCCGCTGATAAGATTAACCACGAGGTCCCGAGGGTTCTAGATAACCGGCTGCGTCATCCCCTGGAAGCTGCTTTGCTGATGTGGGCTTGAGGGGTTGTCCCCTTCCTGGCAGCAGGACGGAGCAAGCTGCCAGAAGCCTGGTGCCTCAGTTTCCTTGTCTGTGAGATGACAGTCTAAATTATCCTAATTAATCAAGAGTTAAATCATGGGAGTGGAATGCAAATTTATCAGTCAGTGCCTGACCCTATTCCCAGTTTGTGTGGGAAAAACTGGGGCCCTGTGGTACCCAGAGCCACCCTAAGGCAGCCACAGTGTTTTGGGGTCACCCTGCAGGGTGTGGGGCAGGACACACACGTTCCCCCACCAGCGGCAAGGCAGGCAGCTGTGGCAGGAACACAGGGGTTTTGCTTTTCTCAGGAAAGGGGGCTGCAAGCCATGTTTGGGAAGTTTGGGAAGAAAAGTGAAGAAAAGCTCTGTGTTCACCTGAGAGGTGGGCAGCCTTAAATAACCCTCTGAGCCTCAGTTTTCTTATCTGTTAAATGAAGATGATAACTACATACACTTGATGGGCTGCTGTATGCTTCTCTCTATTCCACAGTGACTCTGTGAACCTGCACCATGTGCAGGAGATGCCACAGGGACCGCAGGAGTGCCCTGGTCCTCCTGCAACCTGCATCTTACTGAGGACGCCCGAGGTTGGCCTCTGAGGGATTAGAGATGGTACAGCAGGAAGGCACTTGCGTTGCACCCTGGTTTGATCCCCAGCACCCTACATGGTCCTCCTAATCCCTGCCAAGAGTAATTCCTGAGCACAGAGCCAGGAATAAGCCCTGAGCACCTCCAGGTGTGACCCACTCGAGAGTAGCGCCTGTGATGAAGGCTGATGAGTGCTGCCCTTCCCCTTGCTGCTATCCTGGCCTGCTGCCACCTCAGAGCCGACCCTGAGCACAGGGACACACGTTTCTAGGGAAGCTGCCGGCAGCCCAGTGGGCCACCTGGAGCTGGCCCCACGTGGGAGCCATGGCACCACCCACCACTGCCAGGAAGCAGCATGACTGCCATAGCAGGCACATGAGGTCGGCAGAGAGGGGGTCCCTGAGAGGAGTGGGGGAGCTGCATATGTCCAGGAGTGCCCCCTTGCTTCCCAGCTAGGCTTTGAGAGGGTAAGGAGTAGGCTGGAGGAAGCAGCAGGCCAGGCGATTCCTGGCCCAGGGAGCAGCGGTTGCAGAGAGCTTTGGGCAGGAAACCATGGCTGGCAGTGGCCGTTCGGGGGAGCCAACAGGTTTGGAGCTTGGCCAGTCTGTGTTTCGGTGATGCCCTCTGGCTGTAAAGGAACTGGGCACGGGAAGCTCAGGGAGGAGGAGGAGGATGGGGCAAAAGAGGAGGCAGAGGAGGAGGAGGAGGAGAGGACCAACACCACCAGGGAGCCAGAGATTTCCGTCCTGCCATGCTGGGTCTGGTCACCAGAGGGCACCATTGGCAGCCCAAAGAGGAGGCAACTGGCTGAGCCCAGACACAGCCAGGCATTGGCTCCTCTCATGGACATGCCTACAGGTGTGATGACTTCACGTGAGAGCACATGCTTGTGTGTGGCACCGTGTTCCCATGTGCACGTGTATTTGGTTATTTCTGTGGGTCCTTTCTTGCGTTCTGGTGGATGCTTGCATTAGCTATGAGCTTTCCTCTTGAACACTGCTTTTGCTGTGTCCCACAAGTTCTGGTAGCTTGAGAACTCATTCTCGTTTGTTTCCAGGAGTCTTTTGTTTTTCTTGGCTTTTTGGGTCACACTGGCAACGCTCAGGGGCAACTCCTGGTTCCGTACTCAGCAGTTACTCCTGGCGGTGCTTGGGGGACTATCTGGGATTGAAATAGGATCAGCCGTGGGCAAGGCAAGCACCCTGTCCACTGTGCTATCACTCCGGCCCCATTTCCAGGAGTCTTGATTTCTTCTTTTTTTCTTTTTGGGTCACACCCAGCTTGCACAGGGGTTACTCCTGGCTCTGCACTCAGGAATCACTCCTGGCGGTGCTCGGGGGACCATATGGGATGCTAGGAATCAAACCCAGGTTGGCCGCATGCAAGGCAAACGCCCTACCTCTGTCCACTGTGCTATTGCTCTAGCCCCTTGATTTCTTCTTTGACCCACTGGTTTGTTCAGCAGTGAGCTATTTAATTTTCAGGTGTCTGAGTTATTTCTTAGTTTCTGTTGATTAACTTGAGTTTATTCTCAGTGCATCTGAAGATAGTTGATACAATTTTTATCCTCCTGACTTTATGGAGGCATGTTTTGTGGTCTGTTTTGGAGACTGTACCATGTACATTGGAGAAAAATGTGTATTCAGCTTTTTGGGGCAATTTATATATCTGTTCACACCCCCTCTCCTTTTTTTCTTTCAAAGCCAGTATTTCCTTGCTGGGTTTTAGTCTGGTTGATAGAGAAGGGCCAAAGTCTCCAACTATTATTGTGTTGCTATCAATGCCTTCCCTCAAGCCTATTAGTAGTTGTCTTAAGTATCTTACTGGTCCTTTATTTAGTGCATTTATGTTTAGGATTGTAAGCTCTTCCTATGTACACATTTCTTGATGATTAAGAAATGACCATCTCGAACTTAGTATTATACTAAGTTCTTCCCCAGCTGGAGTGTTTCCTTCCCTTTCCCTTCTCCAATAAAGCATTTTATTTACAACTCTGAAAATAAATAAATAAGTGAATAAATATCTTTTATGGAACCGAAGTGATAGTACAGCAGGTAGGGCACTTACCTTGCCTGTGGCTGACCCAGGGTCAATCCCAGGCATCCCATATAGCCTGCTGAGCCCTTCCTGAAGTGATCCCCTGAGCACAAAGCCCAGAGTCAGCCCTGAGCACCATCAGGTATGGTCCCAAAATAAAAACCAAAAACTAAAAGAGAAATGACCATCTCTGTGTATCTTGCAGGCAGCAGAAAGTTAAATTTAGCTTCTTAATCCATCCTGCCACTCTATGACTTTTAATTCGATTTAGGTCTTTGACATTGAGTGGGATTACTATCATGGAGTTTTGTGTCATCTTTCAGTAGAAGTTTGGCATGTTTGACAACTTCTTGTCTTAAAGAAGTGCGTTTAGTATTTCTCTTTTTGTTTGTTTTTGTTTTGGGGCCACACCTGGTGGTGCTCGAGCTTATTCTTGGTTCTGTGTTCTTGGATCGCTCCTGGAGGTGCTTGGAGCACCAGATGGGAACTGAACTTGGGTTGATCAAAGCAAGAGACTTCCTTGCTGTACTGTCTCTCTGGGCTTTCCTTCAGTACTTGCAAAGTTGATCTGGGGGTCTATGAAATATTTTTCCGAGCTTTTGTTTATCCATGAAGCTTGATATCATTCCTTCAATGTGAACAGAAGTCTGGCTGGGTAAAGTATTCTTGGTGAGCATTTATTTCACTGAGGATTTTGGTTTTGAATGTGGGTCTTTTAAAGCTGGGCCTTTAAATCTGGATGCATGCATCCTTCAACTCTGGGAACTTCTTGGTTATGATTTCTTTGACTCTTGCATCTTCATCAAAATTGCCTTCTTAGCTCTCTGGGGCTCTGATCTTTTCTTTTTCTTTTTCTTTTTTTTTTTTTAAATTTTGTTTTTGGGCCACACCCAGCAGTGTTCAGGGGTTACTCCTCCACACTCAGGAATCACTCCTGGCAGGCTCCAGAGACCAGATGGGATGCCAGGGATTGAACCCAGGTCAACTGCATACAGAGCGAATGCCCTACCTGCTATACTATTTCTCCAGCCCTAGGACCCCAATGATTCTTATGTTATTTCTCTTGAGTTCAAAGTTCTCTTGTCATTTATTCTGAGGATTCTGCCCCCCCCCCCAATCTTCTGCTATTATTGGAGGTTTTCTAAATCTCATCTTGGAGCTCACTGATTTTACTACTCTGCTGTTAAGGCCCCCAGTGACCATCTCATTTCACCTATCAAATTATTTGGCTCTGCCACTTTGCTCACAGTTTTCTGATTTCTGTTCTCAAATTGTCTGGTGTTTTATTTTTTTATTATTTTTTAAAATTCTTTTATTAACTCACCATGTGGAAAGTTACAAAGCGTTCAGGTTAAAGTCTCAGTTATACAATGCTCAAACAGCCATCCCTTCACCAGTGCACATATTCCATCACCAAGAATCACGATATACCTCCCCCCTTCCCCCCACCTCCCCAGCCCCCCACCCCGCATGTGTAACTGGTAAATTTCACTTTACTTTCACTTTACTTTGATTACATTCAATATTTAAACAAAAAAATTCACAATTATTGACAAATTGTCTGGTGTTTTATTGGCTGTCTGTGCCATTGTTTCTTTGAGCTTGTTAAACAGCCTCGGTATTTCCTCTCTGAAGTCCTTTCTGAGAGGCTATATAGGTGGCTAGTTCTGGCTGAATCTCTGGGGCTGCCATTTCCGCTGACAAAGCATGATGGGGTCTGTGCTGCTTTTCCCTCGTGCCAGCTGCAGATGGGTGTGGGTCTCTCTAGGCCATGATTTGCACCCCCCTGCCCCCCACTGCCTGGGAACTCTCTGGGTGGGCCCACTTGTAAGTGCTCTCTCTGTTCCCTGTTGAATCTAGTGATGGCTCCATCGGTGTGTCCGATGTTAGTGGTGAGGTGCTTGCACGGGCCACGTGGTGCCACAGGACTGAGGTTCTCCTGCCTCGGGAGTGGCCCTACAGCCCTAGGACTTCTTGCTTTCCATGAGCTTTGCCAGTTCTCCTGAAAGGAGGAGACAAGGAGCTGAGAGTAAGTTGATTTAAACATGTGCTTGAGAGCAGTCAAGCTACTCTAGGCTGAGTTCAGTGTAATATCCCACTGATTATTCCCTGCCGGATGTGAGAGTTCGCCCACTCCTTTTGGGAGTCAGGCAGCGCGCTTGGCTGATTCAGTGTGCACCCCACTTACTGCCCTGCAGTAGGTGGATGTCTAGGATGAGGAAAGGAGGGGCTTGCAGAGCTGTGACTGGGATGCATGTGATGGAGGATGAGGGCACAGGGTCCCTCTTCTCCTGCTGCTGTTAGTCTCCACCAGTCATCCAGCTGGACCTTTGCACATGCTGCTTCCTCGGCCTGGCACGCTCTTCCCTGATGTCCTCAGGTTTTTGCCAGTGGCCAAAGGCAAATGCCATCCATGACTGCCCTTTCCCAAGTTACAGGCTGCAACTCCAGACACACGCTGGTCCCCTTCCTTCCTTTCCCTTGTGGCACTTGCCCTGAGTCAGCATTTTGCCACTCCGCCTTATGCATCGGCTCATCACTTTCTTGAGAGCGGGGAGGGATGTCTATCAGATTCAGTGACTGGCATGTAGCAGGTACTCAATAAATCATTGTTGAATGGCTGGTTGGTGGTTGAAGGAAGGACCCAGATCCTGACTGGAGATGAGCCTTTCTCTAGCCCTCTGCCATCTCAACTCATGCCCACAATTTTACTTGCTGACACCCTTGCTGCCCCATGCCTCAGTTTCCCTGATCTTTCAGAGGGGAGTTAGTTTGGGACTTTTCTTCTAGCAGCCAGGGTAGGAGGCAGCCAGTTGTGACCTTGTCAAAGTCCCCTTCTTTTTTTTTTTTTCTTTTTGGGTCACACCCGGCGATGCACAGGGGTTACTCCTGGCTCTGCACTCAGGAATTACTCCTGGCAGTGCTCAGGGGACCATATGGGATGCTGGGAATTGAACCCGGGTTGGCCGCGTGCAAGGCAAATGCCCTACCCGCTGTGCTATCGCTCCAGCCCCATCCCCTTCTGTTTTGGAGTAGAGGTGCTATTCTCTCCTGATCCCTTCCACTTATTTTTGTTTGTTTTTTGGGCCACACCCAGCGATGCTCAGGGCTTACTCCTGTCTCTGTGCTCAGGAATTACTCCTAATGGTGCTCAGGGGACCACATGGGATGCTGGAGATCAAAACTGGTAGGCCACATGCAAGGACTTAGCAGTTGCACTAATACTCACTCCTACACCCCCCAGGCCCCCGCTGTACCCCACTTACCCTGTTCCTCCCATTTCTTTTTTTTGGGGGGGGTCACACCCAGCGATGCTCAGGGGTTACTCCTGGCTTTGCACTCAGGAATTACTCCTGGCGGTGCTTGGGGGACCATATGGGATGCCGGGGATCGAACCTGGGTCGGCCGCGTGCAAGGCAAACGCCCTACCCGCTGTGCTATCACTCCGGCCCCCCTCCCATTTCTTAGAGGCAGAGGAGGCCAACAGGTGCAGGTGTTGCTGCAAGCCACTACCCCATCCACTGGGAAGAAACTGTGATGCTTCTGCCCCAATCGGCAACAATGCAGTGTTGCCATCATTTCCAGCCTGGGCCCCAACACCTAAACCTTTCCCAGTCTCTCTCCCTCTCCCTATTTCCTGCTCCCCCCACCCCCCACCAACCCTTTCTTTCCTTCTCTTTGCTTTTTTTGTTGTTGTTGTTGTGGTTGTTTTTGGGCAACACTTGGACATGCTCAGGGGGGCTATTCCTGGCTTTCTGCTCAGGGATCACTCCTGGAGGTACTGTGGGGACCAAATGCAGTGCTGGGATTTGAACCAGAATTGGTCACATGAAGGTGTCTTCTCCCCATTCATTCTCTCTCTCTCTCTCTCTCTCTAGCCTTTTTTCTTTTCATTTGACTTTTTGGTCTTACCTGGTGATGCTCAGGGGTCACTCCTGGCTCTCTACTCCTGGCAGTGCCTGGGAGACCATATGGGATGCTGGGGATTGAACTCAGTTTGACTGTATGCAAAGCAAATGTTCTACCTGCTGTGCTATCACTCTGGCTCCTCCAAGCCCCTTTCTTTTTTTCTTTTTGTCTAACACCCAGTAGTTCTCAGGGCTTACTGATCCTGTACTTGAAGAACCATGCAGTACTGGGTATGGAGCCCGAGCCTCCTGCATGCAAAGGTGCTCTTAGCTCAGTGATCTATTTCTGTGGCCCACGGCAGGCTCTTTCTTCCCTGTCTTCTCCAAGCTCCTACTGGTTCTTAAAGTTCCTGTCTCAAAGTCACCTGCTCTAAGGAGTCTCTCCTGACCCCACCCAGGTGGAGTCTGGTCCCTTCCCAGGACTCTTGCTCATGTCTATTTATAGTCCTGCACGTGGGTTCTGTGATTCTTGGGCTGTCTGTCAGAGGCCCTGACTAACCATGAACCCCTTCAAGTGGAGGGCCTTGTCTGAGTCACCAGAGCACCTCGGAGGCCCGCACAGCACCAGAGTCGCTTCACCCATGATGGTGGCATGCTTTCCATCCTTCCTTTGGTCATTCCTCAAATATTTAGCAGGCACCTAACATGTGCCAGGCTCTGGGCTATGTGCCGGGAATGTGCCAGGGAAGGAGCTGGGCCAGATTCCTGCTGGGAGAGCAGGCTGGAAACAGAACAGGAAAGGCATCAGCGGCATGAGAGCCACGTAGAGAATTAAAACCGACAGCCCAGAAGGCTCCTGAGGGGAGTGCGTTTAGAGCGGGCTGCAGAGGCCGGGGGTGTGGCTCCGTGGCAGAGCACATACATAATGTTTGGATCATGGGTTCCATCCCTGGCCGCACCCCTGCTGCCAACACACACACACACACACACACACACACACACACACACACACACGAGGAAGCCCACAGAATGACAGGGAATGAGCAGAAAGATGTCCCAAAAAGAGGTGCCATCGAGGGTAGGAGGGAGCAGCATGGGTTTCTGCAGCACTGAGGCCTGAGCCAGGCAAGCTGAGCAGAACCCGGAGGGAGCAAGCAAGGGAGGAGCGGAGGACTGAGTGGTCAGCAGGGACCGGAGCCCAGAAAACCTGCTGGACGAGACTTGCAGTCCTGGTAGGGAGCTAGCTGCTGCTGGGTGCCCATTTTACTGGTTGGTAAGTGGCAGGTCCCAGGAGAAATGACAAGCCCAAGGTCACATGGCCCATTTGGGACAGTGTATTAGGCCATTCAGATACTCAGGAGTGGTAAGACTGGGATGGCTTCCTGTAGGAGGTGGCCCCCAGCACTTAAAAATAGAAAAGGTCTGAGCATCTAGGGTCTCTCAAGTCTGAACTCCTCAGTTATTTCAGAGAAGCCTCATAGTCCTCAGGAGAAAGGAAGTCAGCTGAGGCCTCAAGTGGCTTAGTGACTTCCAGCAAGAGACAGTGTGAGCTGGGGCTCATGACTACCCACCCACTCCCTGCAAAGGCAGAGCCAGAGATGCAGGAAGAGAAGAATGATAATTATAAGGTCTCCCCCTTATCTCATTTGCCCTTCCATCACTGTGTGGGTGGGGCCCGCTCAGATCACCAGGACTTTACAAACGGACCTGCAGAGGTCAGTTCCCTGTTCCAAGCCCTTCCGTCGATCCTGCTGCCCTCACGTGAGGTTTCTGGCAGGCCACATACTCATGCCTGCCTGGAGGTGAGGGGCTGACCGCTTGACCTCTGTTAGGTGCTTCCTGTCCCCACTAGCCTGTGGCTTTCCAGCCCAGTCACCTGATGCAAGCACCATGTGGGAGCAGGGGCATCGATGGGCCACTTGGGCTTTATAAAGGTAAGCAGACGGGGCCCCAAGAAAAGATGAAAGGCCTAGGAGAGAGCAAGCCGAGACACTGCCAAAGGCATGGGAATGGCATTGTACACACTGCCAGGCCCAGCTTCCTCAGTCTATGGGGGGGGAGCAGGGGCGGGAGCAGTAGGGGTGTGTGGAGGGGGGTTGTAGGCCGTTTGCCCTGCACTCAGTTGACCCGGGTTTATCTCTGACATCCCATCGGAGCACCCACCGCCAGGAATAATTCCTGAGTGTGACCCAAAAAGAAAAGAAAAAAGACCCCTCAAGAAATAAAAATCCAAAACCAACAAACTCAAACTAGCTTTGCTCACTTACTTCTCACTAGGAGTCACCAAATGCATCACCTGTCCCCTGCGTGCACAGCAACGGGCACCTGGGTGCACGTGTGCTGCAGCCGGGGAAACTGGCGCGCACGTCTGGCAAGGTTTAACATTCAGTCAACAAACATCTGCTAGCGTCCGCAAAAAGTCTGGGTCCGGTTTTCAGGAGCAGCGCCAGGAGGCGGGGCCATTATTGTGGCTTTTCCGCGGGTCAAAGGCCAGGCTTAGCTGTAACTGTGACCGTCGCTGGAAAGTAGCTGAGCTGGGATCTGAACCCAGGGCTCACCGGGAGGTGCACTTTTAACCCCTCCGCGGCACTCTGCTTCCTGCTTCTCGGGTTCCCGGGCTGGCCACCCTAAGGGACATAGGTTTTTTCAGGCCCGCCCACCAGGCGAGCTTGGGCGGCGGGGATAGGGTGGGACGGGGCCCGGAGGCGGCCCTCATGCCGGCGGGTCCTGCGAGTGGGCGGGTCTTGCATCTTGACGGGCAGCAGGAGGAAGCCGAGTCTTGTCCGAGTGGGCGGAGCCTGACTGGGTTTCCCGGGTGGCCAGCAGACGTGACTGACAGGGGGCGGAGCCGGAGTCTACCGGCAGAAGGCGTGGTTTGTGCTTGACGAGCAGGGCCAGACCCACGTGTGATAGGCAGGGGAAGGACCCCAGAGACTGGAGAGCCAGTCGCTGCTCGGGGGCGGGGCCTCAGCGGCGCCGTCTGGCCGCGGCCCTAGCACCGCGGCTCAGTCTGGCTCCGGCGCCGCCCGCGGCGGACGTGTCCTCGTCGCCGCCTCTGCTCCTCGCCCGCCGCGCCCGCGCCGCCTGTCAGCAGCCATGAGTGCGCTCGGCCCGGGTTGAGCCGTCCGCCCGCTCGGTCAGTCAGTCCTCCGCCCCGAAGCCGTTTGCACGATGGAGTCGCCCGCCTCGAGTCAACCCGCCGGCATGCCCCAGCCCAAAGGTAGGAGCGCCGGGCTGGCCGGGACCCCCGCCCGGGCACGGCCGGGCTCGGGGCTGCGGGCGCCCCCGCTGCGGAGCCACGCCCGCCCCTCGCGGGCCCGGGCGTGGCCGCAGCCCCGGACTCGGCTCCCCAGCCGGACCTCACCTGGCCGCCCCGTGTAGGCCGCGGGGCCGCACGCCGCCCACTGCCCCACGGCCCTCGCCGCGCGCGCCGTGGTCCCGCCTGCGACCCGCCTCGGCCCGACAGCGCGCCCCAGCTCGGAACCGGCTCCGCCGCAGCTGTCCGGGCAGAGGCCTGTCGGATCCGGGCACCGCGCCGCCGCCCGCCCGCTGCTCTCTGAGCTTGGTGGCGGTGTGGGGGGTGTCCGCCCCCACCCTGCGTCCCAGTTTTGGCCGGGCTTGCCCCTGCGCCCTGTGGGTCCCGGTCAGCTTCCTGTTCCCTCCGCTCCCAGCAGCCTTCCTGGAAGTCCTGTGAGGCGGTGGTTTTGGCGGCTGCAGGGTTGGCCGCGCGGGGCTGGGGTGGAGGGGAGCCTCGGAGGGCGAAGGGGGGATTCTTGTGTTTTGCAGAGGAGGAAAGGATGTGTTTGGCGTGCGAGGGGGCCTGAGTCCGGGTTGTGAGAGATTGCCACACCGGACGTAGTTGGGATGAATGGGCGGCCCCGGGCGCCCTCAGCGCCCAGCAGGAGCGTGTCTGGGCCGCAGCTTCCGTGGCCGTGGGACGGGAGCATCGCGCTTGCCCTCTGTGCACTGCGGGGCGTGACTTGAGAGGGTGCATGCTGGAGCTAGAAGCCAGGGCGGGCGATGGCATAGAGAGCCCAGCTGGGCTCCTGGCACTCTGGATCGCTCAGGAAGGGACCCCCGCCCCCCCAGCTCCCCGTGCCCTGGCCTTGCTTGCTGCGGGATGCAGCCACAGGGTGAAGGTGACAGCTGGCCCTACTTCCCCTTCCCTGGGGGGGCTCAGGAGGGTCCCAGCCTGCTGCTGCTGGCGGCTGCTGCGGCTGGGTGGGCAGGGTAATTACGTCTTACATAAGTGGGAGGCCGGATCCCTGACCATTGCCCAACCACTGTGAGTAACCCGGGAGGCACTCAGGGGGAGGGGTCTGTGGAGGACGGGCTCTGCACAGACCTCGTGGGGCTTGGGAACCAGGAAATCACACACTCCTTCCACTTGTCCCGCTCGGGTGCTAGGCCAGCCTGGTCTCTGCAGGACTGAGGGCACCGCTGTCGGTGTCCCACGGCCACCGTCCTTGCACGGGTGCAGGGAAGAAGGCGGAAGCCACGTGTGTTCTCCTCAGAGGCTCATTCCGCTCTTCCAGGCAAGGCATTCCTCATCAAACCCGAAGTTAAAGGCAGGGAGATGCCCCAAAGAGCCAGAACTCCGGGGTTAGTTCTATGCCGGCATTGCACGTTCTCCTAAATACAAGAGTAGGGAGAGGCCACCGAGCACTAGCAGGTGTGACCCCCAAGCACAAATGAAAGAAAGGCAGGGAAGTTGCAAGGTCCAGAGGGAGAGCAGGGATGGTGTGCAGAGAAGACTGTTCCCTGTATGCCGTGTCAGTCCGGCATTGCCTGCTCGGAGCCTCTCTGCAGAGAGAGGACAGGATGAAGTTCTAGTTTGCGAGTACAAGCAACAGATGATGTCTGGTGGGTTGGAGAGAGGGTGTGAGGCCTTTCCAGGGGCCCAGGCACCCCCGTCAGCTTCTTTGGGCACTGTGAAGGATGTGATGGGGAAGCCACCAGGCACCCTTGCCAAAAATCGTTGTTTTTGTTTTGTTTTCTCTTTTGGGCTTTGGAACACACCTGGCAATGCTCAGGGCTTACTTCCGGCTCAGTGCTCAGGGCTTATTCCTGGCAGTTCTCTGGGGATCATATGTGGTGTTAGGATCAAACCCAAATTGGCTGTGTGCAAGGCAGCCTTACCTGCTATAGTATCTCTCTGGCCCCCTTGCCAAAAATCCTAAGTGCTCCCTTTTACCCAGATCCTCCCTCATCTCATTTGCTCCCTACAGTCCTATGTACAGAGGCAGACGCAGATGCAGACAGAGGTGTTTGAAGCCCTGCTCAGGGTCCCATCACTGTGATAGATGTGGTTCTAGGGTTGCACCCCAGACTATCTCCTCAGAGGTCTCCACAGTGCAACCCTGCATCCCATTTCTGTGCTAGATATTGGATTTTTTTTTTTTTTTGGCAGGGGTCGGAGGGCATCTGCATTGGTCATTCTCTGGGGCTGCTTCTAACTCTGCTTAGGGGATTGCTCCCAGCAGTGCCAGGGATCAAACCCAGGCCTTCCACATGCTGCCAAGCCTGTGCTCTGGCCTGTAGATCTGCTTCTCTAGCCCTGTGCGGAGCTGCTGGAGGGCAGCCCGTGTCCACACATACCTGTTTTCCCTCTCTGGTAGCTCTCCTCCTGGCCGTGCCCTGCCTAGTAGAGAGACTGAGCCAGGGTTTATGCTCCTCTGCATGTTCACGACAGCCCATTTAGCAGATGATAAAACCAAGATCAGCCGGGGCTGGAGTGATAGCACAGCGGGTAGGGCGTTTGCCTTGCACGCGGCCGACCTGGGTTCTAATCCCAGCATCCCATATGGTCCCCTGAGCACCGCCAGGGGTAATTCCTGAGTGAAGAGCCAGGAGTAACCCCTGTGCATCGCTGGGTGTGACCCAAAAACCAAAAAAAAAAAAAAAAAACCAAGATCAGCCAAGGGTTGCTGCTGGACCTGGCCCACGAAGCCGCTGCTCCCTGTGCCCTCCCAGACTGTGGCGAGCCCAGCTCTGGGCTCTCCCCTGCCTTCTCCCAGGAATTTAACAAAGCAGGGTGTGGATGACACTTGGCCTTACGGGAGTTTTACCTTTGCGCTTCCTGCCCTGCAGCTGGTGCCCTGCCCCATCCTCCATGCCACAGGCCCGGGAGTTTTCCGTGAGCACACAGGGCCCCAGGGCCCTGGCCCTGCTGGTCTTTCCCAGCGCCTGACCCACGTGCCATCTTAGGCTGGGATCAGAGGCCAGTGGCACATTTGGTCAGCATGGCCCAGACTGCCTTGTCCTTGAACGGGGACCTCACTGACCCTGCCTTGATGCCTCCTCCGGTGGGCTCTTCGTAGCTGATCTTCATGTGAGTCCCTGTTGTCCTACGGAAACAGGGAACTGCAGGGGCCCCGGCCGCCCCCCCTCAGCCCCACTAGTCCTCCCCTGGTCCTGCTGTCGGAAAGAAGATTGGAGGGTGGCACCTTGTGGACTTCCCCCACCCCTGGTGTGACGCACAGGAAACTCTCTATCAGCCAGCCCATGGCTCAGGGCCTGAAGGGAGCAAAGTTCTCAGTTGCCTGTGTAGGAGCGGGCTGGGGCAGCGGAAGGCTTCCGGTGGGTGAGTCAGCGGGCACTGGGCGCTGACTCACCCCCTGGGCATGCCAGCCAACAGGCTGCTGCTTAAAGGGGCAATGCCTGGGGTCGGTGGGGGTGGGGGCTGTGAGCTCTGTCCTTGCAGGTCAGCAGCTGGCCCTGAGCAAAGCGGGGGGATGGCATGGAAGGTGACCTCTGACTGGGCTGGGACCCCTGAGAAGGTCTTCCCTGCCTTGTCCTTGCCCCGCCCAGGAACTTCCTCTGAGGCAAGGCCCCTTCTTCCTCTCACTCCTGAGCAGGCCCAGGTGGCGAGCATTTCTCTCTTCAGGCTCAGACAGTGTTGGGGGGCGCAGAAGAGTGAGCAGCAGAGGTGGAGTGGAGTGGGAGACCGGCCCGAGCACATACAGCCGAGCCCCTTTCTCCCGGGGGCTCGTGGGCCTATCTGGCACATCCTTCACCCTCTGTGGTGGAGTCAGACCCCCCAGGCTTGCCCCAGCCTTTGTCTCTTCTCCTTTGCAGAGTTGGGCTGGGAACTGCCTGGTCGGCTGCTGGCCACAGGCTAGAGACAAACAGTTCCAGTCCGCTGTTGCCAGCATCAAGTGCTGGGCTCAGCAAGACGATCCTGTGTCCACAGAGACCCAGCCTTAGGGACAGCCGGGCAGCACAGAGCACAGGGCGGAGCTGGGGCTTCTGGACGGATCAGCCTCATGCAGATTCCTACTTGAGGTCTGGGCTGGTCGCTCCGCTGGCTGGAGTGCGTGCTCTGTGCAGGAGGCCTGGATTCAGTTCCCAGTGCCTCCTTTCCTCCGAGCACACGACCAGGAGTATCCCCTGTGTGTGTGCCAGATGTGACCGTACGACCAAAACCAGACAGCAAATTCTAACTTGCCATACTGCTTCCTGACTTCCTCATTTGCCCTACCTGACCCTCAGCCTCCTCTTCCATAAAGTAGGAATAAAGGTTCCACCCTTGAAGAGTGGCGGATAAAGATTGGAGATAAGGCTCATCAGGTGAGCAGCACCTGTGGCCATGGCAGATCAGTGAGCAGGCCTGAACCCCACAGTGCCGGCTGGAGGTACCAGACTCTTTGCTAAAGCTCTGGCTCCCATGGAGTCAGGGCTTTTCCTTGGGGCAGGCCTGTGGGGAACAAGAAACCAGGCGCCTCTGTCTGCAGGCAGGACTCCAGAGGAGGTATGGGTTGGGGGGTCAGGAGGAAGGACCCCCGAGCCAGCCGAGTGGTAGAACTTTCTCAGCATAGGCTCAGAGTGCTGGGGAGACCCGTGGAGTCCCCTGCAGCCCACCTCTCAGAGCTCCACCTGGGGACCTGGCATCAAATCCAAGCCCGAGATCAGGAGCAGGGGTGAGGTGTGATGGGATGATGAGGTAGGCTCCACTCTCCAGCGTCGGGCCACTCGGGACTGTCCAGGCCCCCACATCCATGTTGCCCAGTCTTCCTGCTGCTTCTATAGCTGCCTCCTTATCAGTGACCACGGACACCCCAAAATTTTTAGGTGAGGCTTTGTACTAGCCACAGCAGGCCTCACACCCCAATCGCCCCCCACCCTGTCCTGCTACTTCCCCAGACTGCCCCTGCAGGGCTTTGTCCCCATGCCCCTCAATCCTGACCACAAGCAGGACTATCCCTTCCTGGGGTATCATGACAGCTGGCATTTTAGGGGTGGTCCTGCGCCTCTAGGGAGCTCATACCATGCTGGCTCTTTGTGGACCCCTCTATTGCATCTGTGCCCTGCCCTGCTGTGCTAGCCCCTCCATGGTGTCTACCACTTCGGCCCGCGGGGCCTCTGTTCCCTTTTCAGTCCGTAGCTGTAAATTCACCAGAGCCACCAAGCAGACGTGCAGTGTGTTTCTCTAGGTTAAAACTAAGTCAATGGAGTGAATGATGTGTCCCTGACACCTTGCTAGACCCACTGAACATATTGTTCCCCAGGCCCCCTCCAGACTCACATCTCCTTTAATAACTTTTCTGACTTTCATATTCATTTCTTTATTATTATTATTATCTTGGGGTTGAGGCCACACTTGGCCGTGCTCAGGGCCTGCCCCTGGCTCTGTGCTCAGAAATCACTCCTGGTGGTGCTCAGGGGACCACATAGGGTGTCAGGGATCAGAGTGGAGTCGGCTGCATGCAAGGCAAGCGCCCTACCCCTGTGCAATTTCTCTGGCTCCGGTTTCTTTATTACTTTTTAGAATCGACTCTCGCATGTGCGTGCCGTGTTCAGGCTTACTGTCCTGCAGAACCCCAGCTGGCCTCAGCAGGCTCTGTTGGCGGCACCGTGGTGGTGAGGAAGAGACAGGCCAGCTAAGGCCAGGTCCCTTCTACTCACCAGCTGGGGGGTCTTGGTTTCTTCACCTGCAATGCAACAAGGGGATGACATGAGGACCCACGTTGTTGATCTGTCATAAGCAGTCAGTGTGGAAACTTCTGGAAATGTTAAGCATGAGGACTGACTTCGAGTGAGTGTGCAGAATGTTTGCTGCTGTTTTGTTGCCCTGCTAAGTGAGTCTTCCGTTCCTGGGCCTCCGCAATGCAGTGCTCATCCTGGGCAGCTGTATTGATAGCACCGGCCGCCCGTCTGTGTCACTGTCTGTCTGCAGCTTTGAAGGCTTGCCTTGTAGATTGCACGAGCTTGTGGGTGTGGGTGATGAGCCAAGGGCCTTGCATGTGAGTGGGGGTGTTTGGGGTGTTCCCAGAATCAGGAAGTCAGAAGGGAGCGGAAGGAATGGCCGTGCACCCTGGAAGTAGGTGCGTCTGTCATCCGTGACTATGGGGGCCAGGACTGCCCAAGGCCACTTTGGCTCTGGGGGCTGGAGAATGTTCCCTGCTGTCCTTGTCCTTCTGTGTATCTGTGACTTGGCCTTCCGGTCTGCCCGTACCTGCCAGCTGCTGGCACAGCCTGCCCAATCCGATGTTGCCTGGGGCAGACCCTGGTGTCCTTGGGGAATGAGTCTGTGGGAACTGCCGGGGAGGGGGCTATTCTGTGCCACTCTAGAGCACTCTCTGTCCTGACTCCCTGTACCGTGTGTGTGTGTGTGGGGGGGGGGTGTGGGTGTGTGTGCGCGCGCGCGTTGGGGGTGAGGGCTGAGGCCTCTGTCCTCACCTGAACCAAGAGAATGGAAACACCCACCTCTCAGGGCTACTGTGGGGTGGGGAGGGAACAAGACCTGTGGAGTCTGGAGTCTGGGGACTTGGACCGAATTTGAACTTGATTCAAGTACCAGTAGATACATTTGCATGGTCCCCCCTTTTTTTTTTTTTTTTGGTTGTTGGGTCACACCTGGCGATGCACAGGGGTTACTCCTGGCTGTGCACTCAGGAATTAACCCTGGCGGTGCTCAGGGGACCATATGGGATGCTGGGATTAGAACCCGGGTCGGCCGCGTGCAAGGCAAACGCCCTACCCGCTGTACTATCGCTCCAGCCCCTGCATGGTCCCTTTTGAGGTATTCTCTTTGACCCATGTCAGATGCTTAGATCAAGGCCATTTGTTAGGGAACATGCTTTCATGCAGAAGCGAGACAGTGTTCCCTCAGGGTGGGCCTGTGTGGCCTGGTGACAGTGCACTGGCCCCCGGAGGGAGACCTGGGGGTGCTCAGCCTAGGCATCCCCACAGGGAAGGCTGTGGGCTCCAGTCTCACTCCACAGGCCTCCCTAGCTGGCCCCTTTGAGGGGGCCACCTGCAGTCTGAGGAGGGGGGCACCTTGGCTACTGCAGCTGGCTGCCACAGACCCAACCCATTTTGTGCCAGACCTCCCCCGGGCCGCCTTTCTGAGTCCCTGGGCTGGGGTCTGGCTCCGTCTCAGACCGTGGCCATGCTTCTGCTCCCAGGAGGGCACGTGGCCTTCCCGGCACTCCTCCCTGGCCAGAGGGGCCTGGCCAGAGCCTGGCTCTGCCACTGCCTGGTGTGGGAAGTGGGAGTGTCCTGGGGTCGGCTGAGCCAGGGCGCAGCAGGAGCGTTCCCTTGTGCTCTTCTCGCCGTCATTTGTCTGGAGAGCTACTGCTGTGCAGGGGCAGCACCGAGGACAGAAGGGCTGTGTTAGGCTTCCCCACCGCCTCTTATGGGACAGTGCCTGTCCCTCCCTGTGAGGGCCCTGCCTGGGCGGGGATGCTGAGAGGACTGATCCGCGTGGCCAGCCCCAGCTGTTGGCGACCCGGGAGGGCAGGCACACGGGGTGGGCAGCCCCTTTGGAGCCTCCCTCCGATGCCCTGCAGATGGGCGGGAAGGGCACTGAGGGCTCGGAGCCAGCCTGCCGGGGAAGTAGCCAGACGCGCCAGAAACCCCAAAGTTAGAGGGTGGGACAGGTCAGGAGCAGGTTCTGCTTTTGTTGGCGGCGGCTGCTGGTTTTGGGGGGTTCCCCTTTGTGAGCCAAAGCTACGGGGTCTAAGGCTTCGGGTGGGTGCTGTTCACCTCTCTTTTGCCCCCCAGGATGGACCCCAAGAGCGAGCAGCAAAGTTCAATCTGTTTAGCATCTGCGAGGTCCCTAGCAGGGGTCTCTGTCAGGCTGCTGTCTGTCACCCCTGCCCCCTCAGGAGGACGGTCACGTGACGGAGCCCTGGGAGGGGCTTACAGAGGGGGCAGCTGGCTCTCTGCAGGTGGCTGGCAGCGAGATGCTGAGTCCCCAAAGCTGCCCTCTGTCCCGCAGGCCTGCCTCCTCTCCCTCCTCTCAGGGACCCCGCCCCACACTGGGCCTGTAGTTCTGTGTCACCAAGGTCTTGGGGCCCCGGGGCCTCCTCAGCTGGGTCCTGCATGTCAGAGACTCACACCCTTTCTCTGCTTTAGGGTCCCCTCCTGCGTCTTCCCCAGTTCACAAGTCCAGGAGTCTGCTCTCTCCCCGCCTGTGATAGGAGTGTGGTTTTCCAGAAAGTTCCATCTTCTCTTCCACCAGGGGGGCTTTGTCTTGGCCCTGGCCACCTAGGAGCCTCTTCTGTTATCTGCCTTGCATGCTCGAGGCCACAGGCTCAGAGAGGTTGAGGGGCTGTTGGCTGCCTGGCTCCAGTGCCCAGTAGCTTGGGGCTGGTGCTGGGAGTGAGAGCAGCAGGGAAGGGTTGGATTTGTGCTCGGCTGGAGTGACGTGAGAGCCCACGTCAGCAGGGCCAGCGAGGATGGGAAAACATGTGGAAGATGTTCAGACGGGCTCTTTGGGGGACAGATGGGGAGGAGAGCGCGGAGCAGGGTCCGTGGAGGGTGCCCTGTCCGCTCCCGGGGTTCTCCGGAAGGCGGGAGCAGGCTGAGGACACAGGTGCTGGCACAGCGCCCACCTGCGCCCAGGGCCCTGCGAGCTCAGACTGGCGGCTGCTTGTGATTTGGTGGTGGTGGCCTGTGAGTCTGTTTGTTGTGGTGACGGTCACCCCAGTGGGCCTGCACCTGGGCAGCACTGGCTGCCCGGCCATCTGGGCCTCGGCCTGACGTCTGTGGCAGCCGGTGACTGTGGCCGGCGACTGATGCCTTGTTGCTGGGCTGTCTGCAGGGCGGCCTCCCTCGACAGCTGGCGTGGCTGCACCACGGGCCTCTGTGTCACAGCCCCCGGGCAGGCCACCCGCCGGGAGATCAGGGCCATGCTCCTTAGTGCACTGGTCCGTGGGTGGCGGCCTCTGGCCTTCCTGGGCGGGGAGGAGGAGGGGAAGCATCTGTCCTTTCACCTGCTCCTCACCTGCTGGCCTGCCGCCCGGGGCAGGGGGAACATGTCTGAGGATACTCCAGAAACCCGGGTGGGAGAGGGGTCTGTCAGGTTGGGGCCAGAGAAAGGAGAGCTGTCTCCCCACTCCGCCCCGGGAGGGCAAGGATGCAGCCCCCCACTTCCAGAGATTATGCAGTCAAGTTTCCCACATTTGTGGAATTATCGGGGTTAGCACTTCTGGAGTGCACGGCCTGGCCCTGGGGAAGCCGCTGTTGCCATCAGAGGTCTCCCCAAAAGCAGTGGGTTTGAAAGGGGCTGCTCTGTGGGTCCCTCACACCTGGAGAGAGTTCTTAAGTTGCGTTAATGTTTTTGCTTTGGGTTCACACCTGGCAGTGCTCCAGAGTCAGTCTTGGCAGTGTTTGGGGGACCAGAGGCAGGGCCAGGGATTGAATAAGACTTGGCTGCAGGCAAGGCAGGTGCCTTAACTTCTCTATTTTCTCTCTGGCCCTATGTTGTTCATATATTTTTGACTTGTTTTGGTGTTGCATCACACCTGGCAATGCTCAGACCCTGCTCTCAGCAGTCACTCCTGTTGGTGCTCAGACTGGGGTGCCGGGGATTGAATGCAGGTTGGCTGTATGCAGAGCAAGCACCTTCCACTGTACTATCACTCCAGCCTCTGTTCATATATTTTTTTTAGTTAAAAAACCTATTTATTTTGTTTGTTTCAGTTTTTGGGTCACACCCAGTGATGCTCAGGGCTTAGTCCTGGCTCTGCACTCAGGAATTACTCTGGAGACCATATGGGAGGTTGGGCATTGAACCTGGATTGGCCACGTGCAAGACAAGCATCCTCCCTTTGTACTGTCACTCCAGTACACCCTGGTCCTCTCCCACCCCCCCCAAATCCTTTTAAATTGCTGCCTAGGTGATTGGGCTGCAGTAGTGTCCCGGCACCTGGTGCCAGCAGTGCCCACCCCGCCACCGAGCTGCCCACGTCCATTCCATGTCCCTCTGTGCACTCTGGCTCAGCGTTCCTTCCCTCCTACCCTGCCCCATGATTCGAGGCCTGTCCATTTTTCACAGGAGTTGCTGTACTGCCTGTCTCCAGAAGGCTTCGTGGCAGGACGGGGTGTTCCCTGTCCATCTCAGCATTTGGGGTGGAGTTTCCACCTCTGGGGAGGCGTTGATAGGAGCTGTGGCAGCTGCATATGGGCCGTTGCTGCGGCCAAGGCTGAGTGCACAGAAGGCCTCAGCTGGGCTGCCCTCCTTTTTTCTCCCGTTTCACAGCTGTGAGCCCGAGCCCCAGAGAGCGGGAGTAGCCAGGCCACTTGCCCAGCGTGTGGCCTCTGGGCAGCCTGCCCCACATTCCTGGGCTTTCTGTGCCATGTAGAATGTTCTGGAGACCCAGGGGAGGCTGCAGTGGGTCAGGGAGCAAAGCAGGTCGGTCCTCGCTGTTCCCACACGGGCCTGGCCCTTGCGGGTCTCCCTTGAGGGAATAGCTGGGCACCTGACACGGGCAAGACAAGTGCCTTACCTCTCTGCTGTCTCTCTGGCCCCTCTGGTAGTTTGTAAATGATTAATTTTTGCAGTCCAGGGATGGAGGCCGGGGCCTCACACAGACGAGGTTGTGCACTCCCACAGCACCAGCCAGGCCCATGCCGCCTTCTCTGGGAAAGGGGAGGAAAGCGCCTCCTTGCAGGTCCCGAGAGTAGATGGGGTACCCAGTGAGTGTAGACGATGCTGTGGTGCTCTTGGGACTCAGGGCAGAAGGATTTGAACCTTTGCTTTTGTTGGCTGGAAAGAGAAGGAGCCTGTGTTTTTGATTGTTTGTTTTGGGGACACACCAGGCCGTGCTGGTGGACAGTGTCAGAGACCATCCCTAAGCCAGTGCACAGCCTGTGGTGCATCGCGCTGCAGGGAGGGAGGGGAGCTCCGGCTGTTGCCTCACCAGCTTCCGGGCCAACTTGGAACCCAAGCGCCCCTGCTTGACTCGGTGCCTGTGGACAGTATGACAGGATCACTCGCTGGGAGTGTTCACCAGAGGCTCTGACTGTTGCTGGCAGCTGGGGTGCAGGCAGATGCGCCCCAGACCCCAGGGTCTAGGTGTGTCTGGAGTGGCTCTGGGTGAGAAGCCCTCTGGGTCCCAGCTGCCTTTACAGTGCAGCTGTAAGGACCCACTTCCCTTCCCACTGGTCCCTCCCTATCCACCCCCACCTCTGCCCGGTCCCCCGGCGCACCTGGCAGGGCGATGCATCGTCCCCTGGAAGCAGGCAGCAAGCCCCAGACTGATGGATGCTTGTGTCCCAGCAGGCTTGTTGGCAGCCATATCTGCTACGGGTGGTTTTGGGTGGGACTTGTCAGGTCCCAGTGCTGCCAGCCACATGCTGGGTGCCCAGGGCTAGACCTTCTCTTCTCTCCCCTGAACCTAGACCCCATCATCCAGGTGCCCAGGAGCAGGGCAGCTGGACTCAAACTGGCCTCTCACTGCCGAGTGAACCCATGATGCCCTGAACCCCACTTTCCCCTGTGTGAAGCCACACCACCCCTTCTTCAGTGGCCGTGCCCAGGCTTTGCAAATGCTATTCCGTTCTCAGCACTGACCGTGTTGGCTGTGGGCACTGGGCCACAGAGCAGCAGAGTCCCTGCCAATCCCCGGTAGGGGGAGGGAAAGGCGAGGACCTGGGGTTGGGGTGGAGGTGGAGAGCAGGCTTGGGCCTCCCGGGAGGTGGCCCAGCCAGAACTGGCCTGGGAGCCACTTAACTTGGGGGCCTGGCCCTGTTCTTCTCATCCTCCACCCCTGCTGCTCTCTGGGCCCCTCCTGGACTGTGCTGTGAGCCCCGCCTCCCACCTCAGGCCACGAGGCTGAACCCCACAGGGGATACATTTGGCAGGGACACTCCTATAGGGTAAACACAAGGGCGGGGAAACTGAGGCCCAGGCTGCCAGATTCAGAGGGGGGCTGGGTAAGGGCTCTGCCTGGACCTGCTGTGCTTTGACCCCTGCAGACTGCTGGCTCAGTGCCCTGCTTTCCTGTGGGCATGCCCTGTCTCCCGGCCAGCCACGGAGGGGATACTGCAGGGGCGGGCGTGGCTGTGGCTCTGGGGGTCTTGGTGCCCCCAGTGCTACACACACGGGGCTTATGCTGGCTGCAGGCCCGGGGCACAGGTGTGACAGCGAGTGCTCTCAGCTCCTCTCAGCAGCACCCCCACGCCTTACCAGGGACACAGGCAGGTGCAGCCTCCTGCTGGGCGGGGCTGGTGGCGGCCAGTGGCTCTGGGCGCACATCCGGCTCCTCAGGCATTGCTGACATCGGCCACAGGGCTGCTGTGCTGGAAAGTGCCGCCTGGGCCCGGAGGGGGTGGAAGGATGGACGCTGCTCTGGGTTGTGTGTGCTCTGTGATCCTCGTGGCCTCCTCTGCCCATGGACAAGTGTTTGGCCCTACTGCCATGGGGAAACTCAAGGCTGAAGGGGGCAGGGCCTCAGAGGCGGGTGTCTGGGTTTCAGTGTGACACAAGGGGCACAGAGCAAGGGTGGCAGAGTTGGGACCTGGCAGGTGCCCTGGGCATCTCTCAGTGACCAGAGCACCACACTGGGGGCTCACCCGGCAGGCCCAGCTCGCAGTGCCATGGTAACAGGGGCTGGACTCAGCATCCAGGTGTCGGCGGGACTGGCGCCTCAGCTTAAGGGAAGGCGCTGTCCCGGCCTTTGCTCCTGGGCCTGTCTCTGGGCCCCGGCACCGTATTAGAAAGGTCAGAGGCCATCTGACGTACCTCAGTTTAGCTCATCTCTGTGAAAGTCCGTCTCTCCACAGTCTGCCACTCCGAGCAGCTCTGGACTGCAGCACGGGAACTTTGTAGGTGGCCTGATCTTGATCACGTGGAAACTAGAACCTGGGGGTCCGGGCCTGGTGAAGCCTGAGCTGCCCAGACCAGTCCCTGTCTCCAAAGTGGGTGCCCAGTGGCAGCCTGCTCTGTGCCTTGTTGGGCGGGCAGGGCCCCCGTGGGACAGCTGTGTTCCTTGAAGGCATTGCCCTGAGGTGCCTCTTTGCCCGGGCGACTTTGGGGTGACCATCCATCGCCAGCTTCCGGGAGGACAGGCGGGGCCTGGGCACTTCCAACCTGTGGTCACATTCCCTGGGTGCCCTTTGGTGTGGCACTGATCACACTGACCCTAGCATCTCTGCTTAGGGGCCATGGGGGGGGGGTGTGCTGTCATCCTGTACCATCTTTGCTGTGCTCCGTGACAGTCCAGGGGACTCGGACCAAATGTGCACCTGGAACCTCTCCTTCTCTCCCCTTTAGAAAAGACCAAGAGAAAGAAGTTACGAATATCATGTGTGCCCAAGCCACCTGTGCCCAACCCCACGTGAGTCTGCCTCAGTTTCTCCTCTGGTCCAGCTGCAGAGGTTCCCTGGGGGCCCAAAGGAGGGATCAGTCCTGGGCAGCCCCTGTGGTGTGGGGGCTGTGGGGGTCCTGACACTCCTGGTGGGACACAGGGGCCTGGCGCTGTAGAGGCTCCGGCTGGTGCAGTGAGGTGCCGCTCTCTCTGGGGGGCATCTCACGAGGTCTGCCTTCTCCCTGCAGGCCCCCCCGGAACCTGGACTCCCGGACATTCATCACCATCGGAGATAAGGTAGGCGCTGGGTGCCGCCTGGTCGGGCCCGGCATCTCCAGCGGCGCTTGTGCCCCGACAGCTGGGGCCTCAGTCCTGGGGCCGTGGCATGTGTCTGCACTGGAGGCTGGCGTGTATGTCCCTCTGGGCCAGGACCCACTAGTGGCCTGGCTGAGGCTCTGATCTTAGGATTCAGGGTCCTGGCGCCTGGTCCCACCCAGTCCCCGAGCAGACCCTCAGGGCCAGTGCTAAGAGCCTGGGTTGCACAGTGGATTCTTGTGGCTCGGACACCAGCAACTGGGGGTCTCACTCAGACATGGAGTATCACCCACAAGAGGCCCAGGGTCTTTGAGTGGAGACCCATTCCAGGGCCTCGGCTCAGCTGTACGCCCCAACTCACCTATATCAGCATCTGAATTCCCATTTGTAGACCTACATTTTCCTTCGTATTCTGCCTCTTGTGGTAGGGGGCTGGAGAGGGAATGGGATGCCCCCTTCACGCCGCTCCCAGCAGTGTGCTCTGCAGCCCATGGCCTAGACAGGCACTTGTTCTTAGACAGTGCTTGACCGGCAGTGGTTAAATGCATGACTCGGTCAGCACCTGAGTGGGGTGGGGAGAGGGATGCATCTCTGCACACACTCTGATCTCTCTCTTCTTGCTCTTGAGAGCCCCTGCACTTGGGCACGGGGCTTCTTTTTGTTGTTGTTTTGGTTTTTGGTTTTGGGTCGCACCCAGTGATGCTCAGGGATTACTCCTGGCTCTGCACTCAGAAATCACTCCTGGTGTTGCACAGGGGACCATATGGGATGCCGAGGATCTGTCTGCTGTGTGCAAGCAAATGCCCTCCCTGCTCCTGTCGCTCTGGCCCCCACTGTGCTTCTTTGAGATATGGTCCCATGCACTCAGAGAGGGTCAGCCATCAGCTGTGGTCACACTGGAAGGAAGTAGTTAGCCTAGGATTTGAACCCGGATCTGAGGAATTAACTCTGTTCTTTCTCCCACTCTCCTGCTGTCTCCACCGGGCAAGGTGTGAGAGTTGGTTTCTGACCTGGCTGCCACTCACCCCCTCTCTTTTCTGTCTCCCAAGAACTTTGAGGTGGAGGCCGACGACCTGGTCACCATCTCGGAGCTGGGCCGTGGTGCCTACGGGGTGGTGGAGAAGGTGCGGCATGCCCAGAGCGGCACCATCATGGCCGTGAAGGTGAGCAGGGCCTGGGCGGGCAGGGAGCACTGGGCCGGGGCCCTGGCAGTGGCCTGAAGGTGTGGGGTGCCCCTCAGCCCTGGCCCAGACCCTTTCCAAGTGAATTAGAACCCCCCAACCCCCCTCAGACAGGTGAGGGCGGCAGTGCGGCAGTGGCAGTGGCAGTGGCAGTAAGGTTCAGGTGAGGGGAGCGCTGTTCACTTGGAGAAGCAGGTGGCGGCCAGTGCTAAGGGAGGGTTTTCCCTGTCCCGGGGCTGGGGGCAGCTCTGGGCAGGACGGGGTGGAGCTGGAGCAGGGCTGGATGGGGCGGGGCACGGCCTAGCTCTGCTGGGCCTTGAGTGGCAGCTCTCTCCCGCAGCGGATCCGGGCCACTGTGAACTCGCAGGAGCAGAAGCGGCTGCTCATGGACCTGGACGTCAACATGCGTACCGTGGACTGCTTCTACACTGTCACCTTCTACGGGGCCCTCTTTAGAGAGGTATGGCTTGGCTGGGGCTTGCCACTGGATGGGGTCCAGAGCTCAGACCACCCCTTTCCACCTTCCGCTAAGAGCGCAGCCTCTGGAGCAGGATCACCTGACCTCGCCGACCTAGGCCTCAGTTTCCTTTGCTGTCCCACACTACTGAACTGAGGCCTGGCAGCCTGGGGGTGCTGCCTGCCTCTCCTGGCCCGGCCAGCAGGGGGCGCTGTGTGAGGCACCGACTCCACTGGGAGGGTCAGGTGTGAAGGAGAACAGGGTTGCGGCCTTGGCTCCTGCAGAGCTGGCCAGTGAGCAGGAAGGCTGCTGTGGGGTGTGGGTGGACACCAGGAGTCAGGGCAGACGCTCTGGGTTTGTCGCCTGCCCAGACTCTCCCTGTGAGCACTTAGCAGGCCTGGGGCTTGCTTGGCTGGGCAGACCTGATCCCTGTGCAGTCCGTCATGTGTGTGCCATCAGGGTGACGGACACCCAGGCCTTAGCGCCCGCAGGGACCCCCAGGGAATGCAGCAGCCACCTTCCAGAGGCTGACCTGAAGGTCACACAGGAGTTTCCTGAGGATGGGGGGCAGGCTCTGGGGAGAAGGTCATTCTGGACGGAGGTGGGAAGCGGCAGCCAAGGTCAGAGCTGAGTGATCCTCGAGTGTTGGGCTGGAGGGACTGAGCCAGGGTGCACAGGACCCGCCCTTGCCCCCAGTGCTGCCACGCTGTCACTGTTCCCGGGAAACGGCCAGGACAGCTGGGGGTGTGGCTGGACAGAGAGCAGGTAGACAGAGACTTCGGGGCCAAGAGAAGGGTGCAAGGAGCTGCGAGCTCAGCGCATCCCCATGGCTGAGGAGGGGGGCGGGGGGAGGACAGGCATCAGAGTGGGCTGACCTCAGCTGACCCCTACAGGGAGATGTCTGGATCTGCATGGAGCTCATGGATACATCCCTTGACAAATTCTACCGGAAGGTGCTGGAGAAGAACATGACGATTCCCGAAGACATTCTGGGGGAGATTGCTGTGTCTGTGAGTGGCCTTGGCCAGCCCGGTGCCCCCAGGGCCTGGCCTGATGCTGGCCCCTCAGCTGTGTGAACCATACCCGCCCCCGTGCCTGCTGCCCTGGCCTGTTCCGCTCCTTCCTGCTTGATGGACCCGGGCTCTCAGCCTCTGTGCAACCCCGAGCTTCCTGGCCCCTGTTCTAGGAAGCACTTTAGTGTTTACAGCTTCCTCAGGCAGCTAGTGGAGGAAGCAGTGAAGGTGGGGATAAGGTTAGTGTTGGAGGGCTAATGTCTGAGAGCAGTGTAGGAGCCTTGACAGCTCGTGACTGGTGGCTCCCAGACAGCATCTGGAGGGTTCTCAGCTCTGGTGCTCTGGCCCGCCTGCAGGTGTGAGCATTGAAACTGTGGGGATGGGCTGAAGCAATAGTTCAGCGGGGAGGGTGCTGGCCTCGCACACACCAACCCGGGTTTGAGCCCTGGCTCTCCGTAGAGTCCCTGAGGCCCTCCAGGAATAGGCCCAGAGCATCTCCAGGGGTACCCACCCCCCCACCCCCAAAGGAAAGGAAACCCACTGGTGTCAGTCTGGCGGCATGCTGGGGGTGTGTGTGGCTATGGAGGATCACGAGTGTGGGCTTCTGTGGGGCTCCAGGGCGAATGCATCCCTAGCTTCCAGGCCTCTGGGGTGAGGGTGGGGGTGTCTGTGGCAGCTGGAACTGTGGGGCGCTGGACCGTGTGTGGAAGAGGGACCCGGGCCAGCTGGAGGGCACTCTGCTCACGGCACTCTTCCCTGCAGATCGTCAGGGCCCTGGAGCATCTGCACAGCAAGCTCTCGGTCATCCACAGAGGTCAGTGCCCGCCGGGGCTCCAGGTGACCTACACCCAGCCGGACCCTCTTCTGTTTTCCTGTCATTTGAGCCCCACTTCTTAGTTCTGTCCCTTTCCTCAGCTGCCCCAGTCTGTCCCTGGCCGCTCGGTTTGTGGTCCTCAGAGCCGCTGTCCCCGGCCCCCTGACCATCTCAAGTGTGTCATGCTATGTGATGTCGAGGCCCCTGTGGGTGGTCTGAGTAGTTTATGCCATGTGACATGCCCCTAGAGACCAGGAAGTTTCCTCTGTGGTCCCTGCCCCCCTGCCCCGTGCCCAGGGGACCCTCATCTGAGTTCCCATGTTCGGTGGTGTTGCTGGTTCTCCAGCACCACAGAACAGCCTGTGGCATGTGTCGGCCCTCGGGGTCACCCCTCCACTTCATGTACATGTGATGCCCAGGCTGGCGCCTTAGAGCCTTTCCTTCTCCTGCCCAGTGCCCCTTCCCCAGCCTTGCTGCCTTGGGAGAGTTTATTTGAGTAAGTCCCCTCGGACTGCTTGGAGTTTCCCAACCTTCGCTTGGGGCTGGATCCCCGGGGTCACGGGTTTCTTTCCATCTGTCCCCATGTGCCCACATGGGCCTGCAGGTGGGCAGTGTCATGTATGTGCTGCGCCCCCATCCCTTCCTGCATGGACTCCTGGCAAGCCCATGGATCTCTGCCACCTGCTCTTTCCTGCCTCTCACCCCCGTCAGTCCACCTGGGAGACCCCGGAATGAGAGGTTCTGTAGCACCTACAGGCCAGCTCTTGGCTCTGTGTCTATGCCACTGAACACACCTATCTTGACCATGGATCCAGAGCACTGATGGTGTGGATGCTTGTTTCCCGGGCCAGACATGGGGCCTGACTTCCTGCCCTCGTCCCTGGACCTGGGTGTGGAGGGGTGCAGGCCTCCAGCTAAGTTCAGTGGCTGGGGCCTGAGAAAGGTCTGTGTCCCCTGCAGATGTGAAACCGTCCAACGTCCTCATCAACAAGGAGGGCCACGTGAAGATGTGCGACTTCGGCATCAGCGGCTACTTGGTGGACTCGGTGGCCAAGACAATGGATGCCGGCTGCAAGCCCTACATGGCTGTAAGGGGGCCCCTGGGTGTCCCCAGGTCCGAAGCGTATTGCGGCTGGGTCCTCCTGCAGGATTTTGCGTGCCCACAAAGGGCCTCATTTACACCTGTTACTAACTACCCTAAAGCGCCCTTTGGAAGGGAGCTTGCAGGAATTCCCTGGAGGCAGCTCGGGGTCTGGAGAGGGGGACCCTCTCTCCCTAGTGGGCAGCAAGGGTTCAGGACACGCCCGTGGCCCGTCTCTGCCTTGGGGTGGTGACAGGAGATGAACACTGGTCCCTGGTTTTGGGGTGGTGGGTTGGTTGGCCTGCCTGAGGATCCTTTGCTCATCTCGTGTCGGGATGTTCACACAGCCCGAGAGAATCAACCCGGAGCTGAACCAGAAGGGCTACAACGTCAAGTCTGATGTCTGGAGCCTTGGCATCACCATGGTATGGCCTGGGGGCTGGGGCCAGCCTGCCGATACCCCGAGCTTTTGGAAAAATGCCCACTGCCCTGATCAGACATAATATACTGAAAGGAATGTCTGCAGGTGACACTGTGTTAGAAATACAGCAGCCCCCAACCCCTGCAACACACACATGGGGCTTGTTCCTAGGTTGCGGTGCTTGATGGGAAATCACAGCCTCGACCATGTGTCCAGGACTGGGGTCACAACTGGGGTCACGGCTGGGGTCATGACGAGGTCAAGGATGGGATCATAATTGGGTTCATAGGTGGGGTCAAGACTGGAGTCACAGCTGGATTCACTAGGGTCAAGGCTGGGCTGGCAGACCAGACTCTATGCTGACCCCTCCCGGGTGCCGGGCACTGTGTCATTTCCAGTGGCTGCCACCCCAGAGAAGGGCTGTTGCCTGTCAGATCTGAAACTGCCCCGGAATTGCTTCTTCCTCTTTAGGTTGTCCAGTCCAGCCGAGGTCAGGGGGCACTTGGTGGTCAGGTCCCCCCACAGTCACAAAAATCAGAGAAATAGCATAAAAACAAAGAAGTAAAAGGGAAAAATCTCCTGATTTAGTCTCTCAAAGATAGACCTCCCTTCTCCCATGTCAGCTGCCGACATCCTCTCTTTTCACAAAACATTTAGTTTTTATTTTCCTTTTTCTCCTAGCAGCACATCATTTCTGTTTCTCTGGCTCATTAGAAACCCCAGGAGAGGGGTTTTCTCCAAACTCCCCACAACTCTCTGTCCGCATCTGCCAACTGGCCCTCATTGGGATATTCAGTTGTTTCTGATTTTTTTATGGAGAGACATTCATTTCTCCTCCCCGCCCCTTCCCTCCACTCCCCTCCCCTCCTGCCCTGTCCTAGGAATTCCGGGACTCATGCATGCTTCACTATGAGCCCCATCTCTTATCATTTCCTTCTCTCTGGGGAGCCAGCATGCTCTGCGGGTAACCTGTCCCCCCTCCAGGGCCCCTGAACCCATCCTGGGGTGCTCTTGTCAGACCCCCTCCTTGCAGCCCTGGGGCATGAAGGGTGTAGATAGTCCAGGGCAGACCGAATATTCCAGAAGGCTCTCAGCTTCAGTGAGCATCAGTTGCACATGGTTCCTGTAATGGCTGGTTTGAGGCGTCCCAGGGCACCCAGTTCCGGACAGAGCCGGGCCCTGTGTAGGGGCTGGTGCCCTGTGCCAGAGGTGTAGGTGGTGTCTAAAGGTTCAGGCAGGAAGCGCCCTCAGCTTGTCCTGTGAAAGTCCCCGCCGGATGTCGCCCCCCACCCGGTTGTGCGGCTCCTCCATCTGCAGCCTGTGCCTGTGTCTTGGTGGGCCTGCGCCTAACGGGGAGGCCCTTTCGAGCCCAGTAATTAGTGTCCGCTTGCGTGCTGCTTGCCAGCTCTGTGCATTTGTTGGAGCTGCGGTCTCTTCCGTTCATTACGGTGATTATGGCCTGCCAGTGAGAGGCCCCTGCTGTTCCAGGCGGTGGCCTGGGCTGACCTAATTCAATGGCTTTTTTCATTTGGGCAGTCAAATTGGAACCCATAGTTGATCATCAGCCTGTCGGTCATTTCCACAAAAGACTTCCCACCAACTGCTGGCAAGCAGGGGCCGGGGCGCGTGGCTCAGGGTTGGGTGCCCGTGCAGGCAGGCCTCGTGTGGACAGGGAGGTCTCGGTCCACTGGAGAGGTGAGGCCCCAGCAGGGACCTTCTCTGGGTGGAACCGGGAACCCTTGCAGAGGAAGAACAGTGGCTGTGGACCCGGATGCTGGCAGGTGGGCAAGGAGGGGCTCCAGTTCCTAGTGCGGCCCAGGGACCCATCCCATGAGTTCAGGGCCTGACAGTCCTCCGAGGGGGGCAACGGGAACTGGGCATGTGAGACAAGATGGAGGCACTTGGGGCCAGAGGCTGCTGGCTCCGTGGACAAGTGGCTGTGGCATGCCCGCCTCTCAGGTTGATCTAGATGAGCCGGCATCTGGGCGTTTGTGTAAAATGTTCTGAATTCAGATGGTTTTGAAAACTGACGGTGAAGCCCTTCATGGCTGGGTCCTGGTGAGGTCCTTGTCCTGGTATCATGCCTTTTGGCCCACCGTGGGTCCCAGGTTCTGGGCTCTGAAAGATTTCCCCAAGGTTCTGCTTCTGGGGGCCCCTGACCCGTCCCTCTGCCGCCCGCAGATTGAGATGGCCATTCTCCGGTTTCCATATGAGTCCTGGGGGACCCCGTTCCAGCAGCTGAAGCAGGTGGTAGAAGAGCCGTCACCGCAGCTTCCTGCCGACCGCTTCTCCCCCGAATTTGTAGACTTCACTGCGCAGTGGTGAGCCTTCAGCCCCCTTCTCTGCCCTGGCCGCACCCCAGGCCCTTCCTAGCCTCGGCCTCTTCTCCTGTAGCTGAGAAAACCCTCAGATGGCATAGTATCAGTGCAGGAAAGACAGAAAGTGAGCACAAGCTAAATTGTTTAGATTGTGATCCTGGGGGAGATTTTATTCCAGTCCTAGAAACGAACGGTTAGACTGAGGAGAAAACCAGAACCTGTGGAGGACTTTCGTAGTGTAACAAGCTGCTTTGCTTTTCTGATGTTTAGAATTGTATTATTGTTTGGAGGAGAGTCGGGGATGCCTGGTGCTATTCAAGGGTTAGTGAGCTCTCCGGAATCACTCCTGGTGGGCTTGGGGGACCACCAGGTATACTGGGGGTTGAACCCAGGTTGGCTGCGTGCATGGCAAATGTCCCACTACTGTACTACCTCTCCAGCCCCAGGACTGTACTATCTTAAAGACTGACTGTAGGAGCTTTATAAAGATTGTGTTTGAGCCTGCAAAGGATACAGGGGGCAAGAGAAAGATAAGCATGTCAGTCAGTGTTTTCTGACTGTCCGCCAGCTGAGAATAAAGCCTTTCAGTAGCTAAAATGGAGAAAACTGCAAGGAAAATAAATGAAAATTCTTTTCAGTAACTCTTGGATCACAAGTGAGATTTTAAAAATAAATCACAAGCTATTCCTCAGGAGAGCGCCACATATCAACAGCTGTGTTTCATAGGCAAAGAGATACTGAGAAGAAAATTCATAGCCTTTACCTGTTTTATTAGAAGCCGAGAGGCCGAAGGTGCGTGAACCCAGCCACACAGAACTGCCGATCACCTGAACCCCTTCCCTACTCGGGGCCTCTCCTGTCCCGAGGCCGAGTAGGGAAGCTGCTCTTCTGTTGAGGGGCGCCAGGTGAATGGTGGCTAGCTGGCTTTTGGGTATTCAATGTTGGGATCACTGGGAATACCCCAGACCCCTCGAGAGACAGAGAGTGGAGGCCCCACTCCCAAGGGGCAGAGAAGCTTGTCTCCAGAGTTAGCACCAAGGGTTCTGCACCCAGTCCCACTGTGGGAGTCCTGGGGCAGGCCTGCCCCTTCCTGAACCCTAGGAGCATGTGGTGCCCATCGCTGAGGCAGCTGTAAGCGGAGCCTGGCTTTGCTGGCCTGCAGGGGCGGGGCTCTGTCCCCCACGCCAGCCTGGCCCCAGCCTTCCCTGTTTTCTCCTAGCCTGAGGAAGAACCCAGCAGAGCGCATGAGCTACTTGGAGCTGATGGTGAGTGAGGAGTTGGAACAGCTGAGTGTGTGTGTGTGTGCTCGTCCGTGCGTATGTGTATGCGTGTGTGTGTGTATGCGTGTGTGTGTGTGTGTGCGTGTGTGTGTGTGTGTGTGCATGTGTGTGTGTGTGTGCATGTGTGTGTGTGTGTATGGGTGGGTGGGGATGGGTGGGGGTGGGTGATTGATTCATTTAGTCTTCCTTTTACTCACACCTTCCCCTGCTGGCTTCCTCCAGCACTCAGCCCTGTGGAGGGTTCAGAGAGCAAGGGGTCCTGGGGAATCATTTTTATCCAGAGGCATCAGGGAAGGCTTCACAGAGGAGGTGTCCTTTGAATGGGCTTGAAGGATGACTTAAGGATTTTCCCAATGGTGGAGAGAGGGCCCTCCACAGGGAAGGTTTATTCTCAGTGGGAGCCATTAAACTTGGTGGGGCTGCAGGGCGGAGAAGGAAGCCATGGAGGTCAGCCCCTCGTGAGAATTGCTTCCTGGGGCAGAGGTCCTAGAAGGTTGAATAGGAGTTTGCCAGGCAGGAGCAGGGTTGCTGGGCTAGAGGAGGATGCAGGGCTGGAATGGGCCGGGGAGGGGGTGCCTGTCCTGTCCCCCTGGCCCTCCTGTCGCACTCACTGGACTGCCTCCTTACCCCCCGCAGGAGCACCCTTTCTTCACCTTGCACAAAACCAAGAAGACGGACATCGCTGCCTTTGTGCAGGAGATCCTGGGGGAAGACTCGTAGGTGGGGGCCAGGCCCCCCGCCGCACCCCTGACCGCACGCCTCCCGCTCGCCACATCCACAAGCTGCCAGGGACTGAGGGGCCTGGGTCAGGCCCCGCCCGTGCCTCTGTCCCTGCTGCCCCAGGGACCCGCGTCTCCAGCCCCTGCTCCCTGACCCCGAGGCGCCGGGACGGCCCGGCGAACGCTGCTGGCCCAGCAGTGAAGGCAGCTGTGGCCCACCCGACCCTGGGTGCCACTCAAGTTGTACATTTTTTTAAAAAAATTTTATCAGCTGAATGAACTTTGCACACACTGGCCCAGGGTGGCCACACCTCTCCCAGCAATGGATTGGGGGCTGTAGGGAAGGGATGGGCCACGGGGTCCCCTGGAGGTCCCCGTGAGCAGGCACCAGACCCGCCTCAAACCTTCACCCCACACGGCAGGGCCTCTGGGGGCAAGTCCGAGCCCCCCCTTCTCTTTTTTTTAATTTATCCTTTTGATTATTATTTTTTCTTTTGCTTTGTGGGTTTGGTGGCTTTTCTTGCATGGTTTGGAGCCGATCACTGGTGGAATTCCGCCCTCTGCTCAGGCTGGGGCCTGGGGCGCGGGCCCAGGTCTCCGTGGAGAGAGGTGCTGGCAACCTGCCCAGCTCATCCCCTTCGGGGACTGGCTCTGGCGGGGCTCTGGATTTGCTTTTGGTGTTTTTAAAAAAGAAAAAGAGAAAAAGAAGAAAAAATATATTTTTTTGAAGAATGGAACCCGCCCTGGGTCGTCTCCCTGGTAGATTGGGCGGGGCCGAAACCCAATTGTTTAATTTAAAAACAAAACAGTGGGATGAAAGGTGGTGTGAGACTCTGTCACTCTGCGACCCCTGCTGCCCCCGCCCAGATGGTCAGGCCCGTCCACCAGGGAACCCAAGGCTCCCCAGGGACCACGCAGTTGCTCACCAGGCCCTGGGTGCCACTCAAGTTGTATATTTTTTTTTGGACGTGAACCCGTCATCTGTTTCTCTGTCCCCAAGTGTGATAGTCCAGCACACGCAGTGACGATGGGCCGTGCAGGGGCTGCACCCCGCCCTGGACATTGTCTCTCTGATGGGCCGCTGCCCTCAGCCTGTTGTTGTCCCCGGTCAGAGCGCGGAGCTGAAGCCACTTGCCCAGAGCCACACAGCTTATTAGGTGGAGGCTGGGACTCCGGGAGGTGGTGGGGTCAGTGGGAGGAAGGCCAGCTTCCAGGGCCCAGGCAGTGCAGCCCCTGCAGCGTCACACTAAGTCACTCCCGCTGACCCAGGAGCCCCACTAATGACCGGAAACCCCAGTTTTACACCCCGTGCACGGTGGTGATCAGGACCCAGAGGCCTGAGCTCAGTGGAAGTACCCAGCCTTGCCTGGGCCAGGGGGCCAGCGTGGGAGGCCAGCGGTCAGGGGCAGGCCTCTACCACCTGCTTCCTCCTGCTGCCCTTCGCAGGAGAGGCACTTCCGCCCCCATCTGGCCTTCCCAGGGGGCGCGGCTAACCCCAGCTCCTATACTGGCCATGCCCTCTGCCTGGAATGTCCCCACCAGCCACGCTTGCTCCTGTGTCCCCTCCGCAGGGTGCCCTGGCGCGCGCCCCCCACCCCTCCAAGCTGGACGTCCGGCTCATCTTTGCTGTCCAGGCAGCTGTAGCCTGTCACTGCCCTCCTCACCCCTCAGACCCTCAATCCCCCGACCAAGAGCGCGCGGTCAGTCTCTGTTGAATGCAAACCCGAAGGGACCAGTAAGATGAAAGCCAGAGTGAGGCCCAGCGTGAATCCCGGCGCTGGGGTGTGTGTATGTGTGTGTGTGCGCGCGGGGGGGGTGGGGGGGGAGCGTGAACCGGTGCGCATGCGCAGGTCCGCCTGCGCGTCCGGCCGCGAGGCCTCCGGATGCCCCGTCATTCCTCCTGCGGCCACCAGGAGGCGGCAGAGCCCAGACTCTGACAGCGTGCGCTGCGAGCGCCCCAGTCCCTCGCGCCCTGCACGCGCCCTGCACGCCGCCTCCCCAGACCTCTGCTCGGCTCTTCGCTGATGCTGACGTGCAGGCCGGGAGGCATGACACATCCTCTGGGGGTCATGGGTGGACGGCCCCCACCAACCGCAACCGAGCGCAGTGCAGAGCTGGGAAGTTTATAAAGCACTTGGCAGTTTCCCACGGGGCCTCATTCACCGAACAGTTTACCAAGTGTTTGGTCATTGCACATGACACAGTTACAAATTACACAAAGGAGTTTACAGTTTGCAAAGCCCTCTCCAGAATCACAAATAACTTGACGTTTTACCAAGCACTGGACACAGCCCCGCTAAAGGCCCATTGTTTTCAGGCTTGACACGGAGTCAGGGGCGTGGGCTAGAGAGATACAATAGTGGGTAGTGTGCTTGCTAAGGTGGCCGCATTCTGGGCGCCCCATAGGATCCCCTGAGCCCCACCTGCAGTGCTCCCTGAGTGCAAAGAAAGGAGGAAGCCCTGAGCATTGCTGAAAGTGCCCCTCCTCCCAAAGCAAAAACCTCTATAGAAAGCAAAAGGTATCCCAGGGCTCCTGGGGAGGGGGAGCAGGCGGTGTGCCCAACACGGCAAGTACCAGCCCATGGTCAGAAGCCAGGCACGGAAGACTGTGCACCCCACGGCCTCGTGGAGAACCCTGTCTGCTCCTCCCTACTCTCTGGCCCTGAGAGACCAGACCTTGCCCTTTGGTGAGGTGAAGCATTTCCCTCCGGGCAGCAGGGTAGGCATGGTCCAGCCCAGACCGGAGGATAATGAGATTCTCGGAACTGACAACCAGATGGTGGAGGCACGTGGCCTGTCTGTGCAAAGACAGCTGTGAGGCCTCCGCAGCATGGGTTCTCGAGGTGCTCTCCTAGCACCCCTCCTGCTGGAGGAAAGGGCCTGGCCCATTCCCGCAGCCAAGACTCAGCTTCCATCCCGGCCACGTCCGAGCACTGCCAGGAGAGTCCGCTAAGCACAGAGCCAGGAGCAGCTCCCCCCGACCCCCAGTTCTGTCCTGCTGTGACCATCTCCCACAGACCCACTCTGGCCCGCCCTAGCCTACCCCCTCCTTCCCTCTCCCCACACCTGCTTCAAACCCCAGGCCCAGGGGCCAGAGCCCTAGGACGGCGGGGAGGGCTTGCCTGCACACACGCTGAGCACTCTGAAGACATTTCTGAGTGCAGAGCCGGGAGGAAGCAAAAAGTCTAAACCAGAACAAGCACCGGGCCAGGTTTTCCTTTGCACCAGCCCAGCCCTGCCGGACACTGCCCAAAGATGCGTCCTGGCTGGCCCTGGTGGCCTCTTCCCCAAGAGAGCTCAGTCTGAGTGCCTTCCTGATTCCTCCTCACTCGCTGACCGCCTCCAGCCCTGGAAGCGCCCCTGAGACCAGGCTGCGCGTGTCCTGCCCAGAGCCTGAGTGGGCCCGAGCGGGGAGCTGTCCTCCATCTCCAAGGCCGAGCGCCAACTCAGGACAGGCCACACTGTGCCAGGGGCTGTGATGGGGGTAAGGGGCATGCCGTGGCTCTCTGGGGGTCGGTGGAAGTGCTCTCTGGGGGCGAGGTGCCTTAGGGGAAGGGACAGAGTGGCCACACGGAGTAGAGGTGTTGTTGTTGCATGTGCTGAGGTCTCTGGAGGGTCCCATGCCTTGCAGCCCACTCTGAGGACACCCCAGACTGCTTCAGCAGTAGGCCAGCAGGGGGTTGTCCCAACCTCCCACTCAGTTCTCTTTCTCTCCCTCCTTCCCTCCTTCCCTCTTTCCTTCCCTCCTCCCTCCCTCCCTTCCTTCCTTCCTTCCTTCCTTCCTTCCTTCCTTCCTTCCTTCCTTCCTTCCTTCCTTCCTTCCTTCCTCCCTTCCTTCCTCCCTCCCTCCCTCCCTCCCTCCCTCCCTCCCTCTTTTTTCTTTCTGTCGCATCCAGCAGTGTTTAGGGCCTTCTGCCTCAGAGATTGGGGAAGCTGGAAATGGAACCCAGACTGGCCTTATTCAAGACATATACTACCCACTGTACTATCTCTCTGGGCCCTCTTCTCAGTATTACTATTATTATTGTTATTGTTGTTGTTGTTATTATTATTATTGGCTGGAGCAATAGCACGGCAGTTGGGCTTTCGCCTTTTACACGTCCGACCTGTGTTCGATTCCTCCGCCCCTCTCGGAGAGCCCGGCAAGCTACTGAGAGTATGGAGCCCGCACAGCAGAGCCTGGCAAGCTACCCGTGCCTATTGGATATGCCAAAAACAGTAACAATAAGTCTCTCAATGAGACGTTACTGGTGCCTGCTCGAACAAATTGATGAGCAATGGGGTGACAGTGACAGATTATTATTATTATTAATTTTTATTTTTATTTTTAAGTGTTTTGGGGCCACACCCGCAGTGCTCTGGCTAACTCCTGGCTCTGTGCTTAGGGATCACTCCTGGTGGGGCTCAGGGGACTACATAGGGTGCCAGGGATTGACGGCTGCATGCCAGGCGAGCACCCTACCCTCTGCACTGTCTCTGCAGCCCCCTCCTTAGTTTTTAATCATCTGGGGAAACTTGGCTTGGGGAGGGTGGGAAGAAGCCAGCAAGTGGCTGCCCCCACCCGCTGTATGTCAGGCTCTGCCTCTATCTCTTTGCGGGCAGGGTGGGAGCTGAGCGAGCACGGTTGTGGCATCTCTCCCCTGCAGAACTTTGTATTGGGTGAAACATGTACCAGGTGCATGGGTCCCACCCTGGTCACAGCCTCTGGTCCCTGCTTGCACACCTCCATGGGTGGGGAGCTCACCCCTGCTCACACGGCTGCCTGGGGGACCTGAGATCCTTCCGTCCTGGCGCTGGTCCCTGTGGTCTGCGGTGGGAGAGCTCATGAGTAAACTCTGGCACGCTCGAAATGCTCATTTCTTTGTCTCTCGCAAAAGCTGTTGCAAATCCTTTTGGAAACCAGGTGGGAGGGTCTATATATACATTAGCTGTGCTCTGTTTACTGGATGGAGCTCATTGATTCTCATGCCCGTGGGCGTTCGGGGTCTCCTGGAGGTTTCAGAGTCTCAGCCAAGGGCTATCCCTGGCCACAGCCCCCCTCCCAGGCAGGGAGAAAGAACTGAGTGAGCCCAGAGACCCCAGAGCTCTGCCCAGCGCAGCTCTGCTCCTCCCGAGGGAACCACCTGCCAGGCTGGGTTTAGCCGCCCCTGCCCCCGCCAGCCTTGCTGAAGCCGGGGGCTGCTCTATTCCTGTCCTGGGCCTGCTCCGGGGGGACGTGGGGAGGCAGCAACAGCTGCGATCTCTGCTTGGGGGTGCACCCGCTTGGGAAGTTCTTCCTTTCTTGGTTCCCAGTGGATCCGGGGAGGAGGAGGCCTGTGTGGACGCAATGCTTCTCTGAAGGGGGGCGTGCCTGCGGGAGTCGGCGGGCCTGCGGAGCACCTGGGTGCCAGGCGGCATTCCTGAGCTGAAGCTGGAGCAGGACTAAAATCTTGGGGAGCTCCCTGAGGGCCCAGCGCCCTCCTGAGCAAACCCACAGTGCTCAGGCAGAGTCTCCCACTTCTCTTTCCAGGATCGCTCCCTAAGGAGCGACGAGAAGTTACATGGAAATGAATTCATTAAAACATGTAAATAAATTAGGCTTCACTCTAATTAAGACGTCCAATTTGATTAATGAAACTAATGATGGGAAGTTAATCTCTCCCGCCTGAGAGGACAGCCCGCAGGATTCCCGGCGCGTCCTGCCTTTCGTTCTCCTGCCAGAGGCTCGTTCACTCCCCAGAACCTGCTTGTGGCTGCCTGGAGCAGGCACGGCCGGCCCAGAGGCCTGAAACTGCTCCGCGCCACAGGAGGAGGGGGCCTTCTGGTGTGGACGTGGGGAGCCCTGTGGAGCTGGCACAGCGACAGGAGAGGGATGACTAGGTCAGAGCGGGCAGGCAGCCTGGGTCATCTGCACAGACCTGGAGATGGGAGAGGATTGGGGTCACTTGACGAGAAGAGGGTTGGGTACCAGCATGCCATGCCCCGGGGCTTCTTTAAGGCCGAGTGGGAATTCACGAAGGGTTTGATATTGGGTGTGGGTGGGGTGGGATGGATTTGACCAGGTGATAAAGAACATAGTAATAGGGGGTTGGAGTGAGAGGACACAGCGGGTAGGGGTTTGCTTGCCCCGGGCAGACCAGGACACCACATAAGGTCCCCCGAGCCCAGCCAGGAGTGATTCCTGAGCACAGTCAGGCATAAGCCCTGGCTTCCACCGAGTGTGGCCCAAACATCAAAAACAAAAATAGCAAAAAATAAAATAAACACAGAAATAGCAATCCTCAAACTTAAAACTCAATCATGAACTGAGAGCATAGTTCAAAGGGCTGGAAAACATACCTTGCATGTGTAAGGCCACAAGTTTGATCCCCAGCACCAAATCCCTCCCTGAGCATTTCTATGTACTGTTCTGTGTCCCCCAAGCACCACTGGGATGAGTCTGTGCCCCACCCCAGCATTGTCAAGTGCAGCTCTAGTGACCCCTAACCAACACTGACCAAACCCAGTCAGTGGACTTCAAGCCAGGAAGGGCTAAGGACTGCAGAGAGTGGCCCCTGGATTCCCGAGCACAACTCGGGGATGCCCTTACCCCAGTGAACAGCAATACTAGTATTGGCCTTTCTGGAATGTTCTTATTTCTGCCTTTCTGCCTTCAGGGCCTGCCACAACCTCCTGAGCTCTCGGGGCACACAGCCCTGTTCAGACTCTGCTCCCCCAGCCCATGTGAGTGGGAAGATGTCACACACATCCCTGGGACTCTGACATGGCATCTGCAAATTAGAGATGTTGGACCAGGGACTTGGTCAGTTGGTCATACTTAGACATGTGGGGCCTGGGAATGATCCCCAGCCTCACCAAGCCCCTCCTGTCCCCAGCGTGTGCACGCAAGTGTGTATAGACAGACAGACACACGCACACATGAACACATGCATGCAATGCATACACACATGCATGCACACACATGCACACATGCATGCAAGCACACACATGCATGCATGCACACGCGTGCACACACACGCACACACATGATGGGAGTGCTGAGGCTGATCTTTGTGGTGGGTTCCCCCGACTCTGGAGAATGCACGGGCCTGACCCTGCTGGGGGGCTGCATGTGTGCTGGGGGCTCCTTCCCTGACCCCTTCTCTCTGCCACATGCTTCAGCCTCTGCAGGCAGGCTCCTGGTTTGCTCTTTCCCCCTTTGCCTTTAAATTAGGCTCTCATGGCTGTGCTCCCCCCAGGGTCATGCCCAAGGCTGGTGGGGCTTGCTGGCTGCCCTTGATCTCGGTGGGGGTGGGAGGCGTGTCTGTCAGTCCGGGGGACTTTGAGATTCCACAGGCGGCATGGCCGGGGGGGGGGGGGGGTGGTCCACCTGCCTGTCCCGGAGACTCAGACATCTTACGAGTCAGGGCAGAGCCAGGCCAGATGCTGACTCTGGTGCTCCTGGACCTTAGGTGACCTTCAGCGAGTCCTCAGGTGTCTGATGCACAGAGGCTGCGGCGGGCTGGGGGATCTCTCCTTTCTCTCTCGCTCATGCTGCTTCTGCTGGAAATGCCTTTCAGGACTCCTGGTGGCCAGCAACAGAGAGTGACCTGTCCCTTCCAGCTAAGGGGAGGGCTTCTGGAGCCAGAGTGATAGTATGGCAGGAAGAGCATTTGCCATGCTTGCAGCGACCTGGGTTTCATTCCTTGCATCTCATGTGGTTCCACAAGCACTGCACGCAGTGCAGTGGACTCGAGGACTAAGCCCAAAGCACAGAGCCAGGAGTAAGCCCTGAGTACCACCAGGTGTGACCCCAAAACCAAACCAATATATGTGTACGTGTGTGTTTGTGTGTGTGTGTGCGCACACGTGTGTGTGCGTGTGTGTGTGTGTGTGTGTGTGTGTGTGTGTGTGTGTGTGAGATTCCTTGCTCTGTCTCAGGGTTTACAGAGTGGATGGGCAAACTTTCTGGGCCCAAGGAGGATCCAGGGACCTAGGTACCCAGGTCAATCTGTTCAGGATTCTGTGGTGGTCCTTATCCAGACAGAAGCCTCCATAACAGGCTGGGTGGTCTTTTTTTTCCTTTTTGGGTCACACCCGGCGATGCTCAGGAGTTACTCCTGGCTCTACATTCGGGAGTTACTCCTGGCGGTGCTGGGAGGACCATATGGGATGCTGGGAATGGAAGCCGGGTTGACCATGTGCAAGGCAAACACCCTCAGGCTGGGTGGTCTTTGGATCAGACCATTTAGTTTTTCAGTGGGACATGCTGGTTCCTGGGCCTGGCATTCTCAGGTGGGGTCTGGCTGCCCACTAGTCTGCTCCCTGCTCTCCGGCACTTGCTGTCTGTCTCCAGAGGAGTTGAAGGAGCTGCCCACACCCACACGAAAAACTCCATGTCTTTCAAACCCTCAGGTCGTTAGAGAAAGCGCACAGGTCTCGAAGTCCTGGCGAATGCTATTTTCTGAACAAGGAGCTGGAAAGGGCGGGGAGAACTTGTGCTCTGGGTCCAAGGTCAGGGAAGCAGCATCTTCCAGCCCAACGGCCCTGGTCAGTTTCTTCTCCAGCAGGGAGCCAGGGCGGCTGGGGGAACCTAGCTAAGTACCTAGCACAGCAGCCGCGTGCAAAGAGGAGCTGTGACGCCCAGCGCCCCCGGCACCGCGGCAGCCAGGAGAGGAAGGCACTGTTTCAGGCCAGCAGCTTCCCAGCAGGACGGAGCCCGGCACCCCCGGGGCACCGTGCTGAGAACACACACTTAACCTGCTTCTTCCTCCCATCTCTCTTCCCCACGGGCATTTCCCCGAATTCCCTGCCCCAGGCCCTCTCTGCTGTCTCGTCTGCTGCGGGGAGCTCTGCAGAGGAGCACCCCCCACTCCCCCCCCCCCCCGCCCCAAGAAGCACAGGGGGAGGCAGGACGTTAATCTTCTTAGCGGCGGGGCCGGCCCCTCTGTGGTGGGCCCCATCCTCCACAGGCTCCCTGGCTCCTTGCAGAGCCCAGCACCTATTCCTCCAGGTTTTCCAGAACTTTAGGCTTTTCTGAAATGTTGCTCCTCCTCTCTCCTACAAGTCTCAGTCCCTCCATTTAGCTGTGTGGTACTCGGCAGGTTGCCACACCTCTCTGATTCTGCACATTCATGTCTCCATGCACTGGGATCTGCTGCCCACTGGGGCAAATGGAGATGGTTTAACAGTAGGATTGTAGCGGCCACAGCACCTGGCTGGGGACCCCGGGCCAGGGCTGTGGACTGTCCACAGTTCATTTTGCTTTAGGACATGTTGGAGGATGGCCAGCTATGCTTGATGGGCGAGGATGACAAGGCCTGGAGGCCACAGCCCCGCCCAACCCCATGTGGGACAGTGCTGGCGCCTTGCCCCAAGCCTGTATGTCTCCTCACCGAGCCCCGATCCTCTGCCTGCCGCTGGCCACTTGCATCTGGAACCTGCTTCAGAAACTCACCCTCAGGCCCCCGGGGCCCTGCCCGGAGCTTCCTGGCCACTCCAACAGAGAGTACTGGGCAGCCTCCAACACGCCGTAGATACCCCAGCCATCTGCCGCAAGGGGACGCCCAGTCCTTTGCCATGAGCAACACAAACTCGGGGCTCCAGCAGGGGAGGTGGAAATGCACTCAGGCTTGGTCGTTGCTCGCCCCAGGTCCTTTGCTCCCTCACCCAATTCTGCCAGAACTACCTTAATTAAACACCTGCACCCGAATTCTTGCCTCAGCTTCTGCTTCTGGAAGAATCTGACAAGACAAGCTGCCGGCACTGGATGCCACGGTGAGTTTTAAGAAGTTTTATTGGCTTATTGGTTAAGAAGTTTTATTAGAGCTCATACAGTTAGGAGCTCTAGGTCCAGATGCTTATTTAATATAACAGCAAAACTATAAAATTAATTAATTAGTTAATTAATTAATTAATATGACGGTGCAACCACACAGATGGGCTTCTCCTCACACTCTGCTGATCAGTGGTCACTGTAACAGTTGCTGCTAAGGTCTAAGGTCTAAGCTCCTTCCAGCTCGTTGCTCTGACACGGAGGGTGTCTGATACCTTCCTCCCTATGACTCAAGTCGGTCCCCTGTATCAAGCCCACATTCTGGTGGAAGGATGAAGGGAGAGTGGAAGAGATGGCACCTTCCTTCCCTTGAGGGCGTTGCCCAGAAGCGCAGCTCATCACCGCTTCATCTAAGGCACCGTTTTCAGTCACGTGGGCTTCTAGCGCTGCAAGGGAGGCTGGGAAACGTAGTCTCTGTACGGCAGCCTGGAGCCTGTCTATACGCTGGGGCTCTGACTGAAGGAAGGCTGACGGATGCTGGGAAATCTCACTTCTCACTACAAGTAAGCTTGACAAGATATTGCTGTAAAGTCTGAACGAATTTCTTTTCTTTTTTCAGGAACTGGAGAGATAGTTCAGCCAGCAGGGTGCTTGCTCTGCACGGATTCCACCTGGGACATCCCGTATGGTCCCCCAGCCCCACCAGGGGTGGTCCCTGAGCGCAGAGCCGGGAGTAAGCCCCGGGCACAGTCAGGTGAAGCCCACCCTGCCCTACTTGCCAGTTCTTTCCAGTTCATGTATGACACACAGCAGCTGGAGAGGTGGTTACAGTGAAGGTAAAGAAGTGAGGGTGTTGGGATCGGAGCGATAACACAGCGGCGAGGGCGTTTCCCTTGCACGCTGCCAACCCGGGTTTGATCCTCGGCATCCCATATGGTCCCACGAGCATCCCCAGGAGTAATTCCTAAGTACAGAGCCAGAAGTAAGCCCTGAGCATCACGGGGTGTGAGTTAAAAAGCCAAAAACAGAGGAAGAAGTGGGGTGTTCATGGTCTTGCCCAAGTTGGGAGTTTCAGAAAAGCTTACTGCTCTGGGAAGTGTTGGGATAATTTGTTACTACTTTATTTTACTTAGTTACTTAATTAAGCTAGGGTTTAGGGTTTGGGGCCAGGATTCCTCTGCTCAGGAATCACTCCTGGTGGGGCTCAGGGGTTGAACTCAGGTTGACCATGTACAAAGCAAGTATACTCCCCACTGTACTATCTCTCCAGGCCCCCAAATTGGTATAGTAGATGACACACCTATTGTCCTGGCCTGGGCTGCTGTGATCCCATTTGCTTGGGATCACCATTCTTTTAAAAAACATTTTTATTGATCGAAGTTCTGATTTATAATAATATTAATCTGTTAATGATGGTTTTCCATGCATAATTTCGACACCAACTCCTGACCCGCCGCCCTCCCCCAGGGCCCCAGCGCCCCTCCCCTCCAGCACCCCAGACCAAGCTCAGTTATTTGGGTCAGCTCTCCCATTATGTTGCTTCTGCTTAGGGGGTTTCTTCAAGTCCCACATATTATTTCCAGTCTTCTATTTGTTTGTTTTTTCTTTTGGGTCACACCTGGTGATGCTCAGGGGTTACACTTGGTTATGCACTCAGGAATTACTCCTGGCGGTGCTTAGGGACCTCTATGGGATGCGCCGGTATTGAACCTGATTGCCCGCATGCAAGGCGAATGCCTTACTCACTGTACTTACTAACTCTCTATCTCTCTGACCTCGGATTATCGTTCATTTTTTTTTTTTTTTTTTTTTTTTTTTTTTGCTGATGCTCAGGGATGCTCTTGGCTCTGCACTCAGAATTTACTCCTGGAAGCGCTCAGGGGACCATATGTGTTGCTGGGGATCAAACCCAGGCTGGCTGTGTGCAAGATAAGTGCCTTACCCACTGTACTATAGCTCTGGCCCCCTGATTATTATTCTTAGAGTTGTGAAATACCATGGTTGGTTTGATGATAGAACTTCCTTACGCGGAATCCGGGACAATAGTAAATGTTTGTGGCATAATTTAAGTGAAGCCCATGTATATCACTTTTAAATCTCTCCCAAGAAAGTGAGAGGCAATCATCACTTTAAATTGGAGTATTAAAATGTCCTTGGTCACCTTCTCCTGCACACCTTCTCCAGATGGAGCCCTGGCGACACTGAGCAGCAACTAACACGGCTCCGGGATTCGGGACTGGGACACATCCGAGCCGCGGGGGGGCACTGGAGTGGGGTGGTGCCAGCTCAAACTCCAAGTGGTCCCGGCCGCTGGAAGTCACGCCCTCGACCCACCCTCGGTGCCATCTTGCCACAACCAGCAGTGAAGCGGCCAGGCATTCTGGTGAGCAACGCGGCCCGGAAAATGCTCCGGACCCAAATTGGGGCCAACAACACCCGGGAGCCGGAAGGTGGAGGTGCAGCCAGCACACCTTCTCCAGATGGAGCCCTGGCGACACTGAGCAGCAACTAACACGGCTCCGGGATTTGGGACTGGGACACATCCGAGCTGCGCGACCTTTTCTAAAACCTGAAAACATACAATCTTTTAATGGAAAACTAATTATCAAATGCTTCCTTAGTAGGGTTTTCTTGTTTGGGGGTATAACTCCCACAACAATTGTGAATTTTGTGTTGAAATATGGGACATAATCAAGGTGAAGAGAAAATGAAGCGAAATTCATCAGTTATACAGTTGGGGTGGGGGGCGGGGGGTATACCGGGGATTTTGGTGGTGGAATATGGGCACTGGTGAAGGGATGGTGTTTGAATACGGTATAACTGAGACATAAACCTGAGAACTCTGTAACTTTCCACATGGTGATAAAATTAAAAAAATAAAAAAGAAAAAAAAAGAAAAAAGAAAAAAAATAAAATGTCCTTGGAGTGATAGCACAGCGGGTAGGGCATTCGCCTTGCGCACAGCCGACCCGGGTTTGATTCCTCTGTCCCTCTCAGAGAGCTCGGCAAGTTACCGAGAGTATCCTGACCGCACGGCAGAGCCTGCAAGCTACCCGTGGCATATTCGATATGCCAAAAACAGTAACAGCCAGTCTCACAAAGAAGATGTTACTGGTGCCCACTTGAGCAAATCGATGAACAACAGGACGACAGTGCTACAGTGCTATTAAAATGTCCACTTGCACCCCCTTCTAACAAAATGTGCTTCTAACAATTTTAGAAACACATAACCAGCCTATATTTTGCCATATTACAAGGATCTAATCTGTTACTACACATTTGCTAGCTCATTATTTGTGTCTATAGGTAAAGCACCATAATGCTGTTTTGTACTGTGACTTTAATGGCCTCAGGGCTCCTGATACCGCATTGTGGGTGTGGGGATCAGGCAGTGAAGGAAGAATCCAAATCGTTCAGCTGAAGGAGATACATAACCATCACGGCAACGTTTGCAAGACTCTTCTCACATTATAGCTGCATTGCAATTTAGACATTTTTATGGGAATAACAAAAACTAATTGTTGTAAATGTTGCTACCTTCAGCTGCAATTGGAAACATTCTAGTAAGCCTATTTTTGACTGTATATGGGAATATGTGCTGATTTTTTGGCATATGGATTGTGGAAATGAAAAGTTTAAGCAGTTTGGAAAGCATAATAGGGTACCACAAGCACAATATTATCACCATATGGAGATAATAACATGATTGGAGAACAAGAAAAACAAAAGATTACTGGGCAAACCCAACTTTACTAGCCAATGCACTAACATTTCAGAGTTTATTTCTGAAATATGAGAACTTAAGAAAAAATATCATAATTTAATACATAGTTTTAAAAACATAAACACTCCATTTTTATTCAAATTCAGAATTGCCTCAAAATGTCAAAATGAACCCAAAATGGTTTGAGTGGCTCTGTTTTGGGTCCCTGGCCCACTGGTTAACTTTTCTTCTCTATCTTTCATTGCTATTGGCTCTTTATGTTTTATTCATTTTCATTTATTTGTTGAAGAAAAACTGGTTGTCACATCCGTAGTGCTCCCTGCAGTCCCTGGATTTCCTGTAAAGTGGGATATGGGTCCAGGGTCTACATCAGGTTCTTGTTGGACTTTTTAAAACTTTTATTTTGGGGCCCATGTCCAACCCCCTTCAGCATGGATGCTCATCTACTAGCCTTGCTCCAGAGACTCATACATAAACCTCGAGAGATATCAACCAGCTGCAAAGCTTTCTTGGATGCCCATCCCCAGCTGAGACTTCCGGGGCATACTCTGGAGGGGAGTGGCCAGCTCCCACCCAAGCTAAGCTGAGCAACTGCTCCCACACCCAAAGCCACAATTTAATACATAATTTTCAAAGCATAAACAAACACTCAGTTTTTATTCAAATTTAGAATGGCCTCAAAATGTCAAAATGAACCCAAAATGATTTGAATGGGCTCTGAATTGGGTCCCCAGTCCACTTCTCAGACTGAGCTCCACAGAGAATGTAATCTGCTTAAAATTTCAGGTACATGGGATTTGGGGGCTGAAAACTCCAGGTCTTCTCAGGGTCATGGGCGACCTCCTCACATCTCCCTGTACTTCTGGAAACCCCGAAGCCACACTCGTGTCCCACCACCACTGTGTAAATTCATCTGCTGGCCTTCTTCCAGACACACACACACACACACACACACACACACACACACACACAAAATCACGAACTTCCCAGTTGAATATTCTGGATTTTCTGGAGCATGCAGCCACATTCATGGCAGTGCAGCATCTCCAAACTACAACACTGACATTCTAGGACATTCTAATAGGAGCACATCAGATTGGATGGGATGTAATGCATAAGCCAACTAACAAAAATATGAACACAAAAGTCTTTAAATTTTTTTTTAAATTTTATAAGTTAGCTCATGATATTTGATTACATTTAACATTCAAACACTAATCCCGCCACCATTACACCTTCCCACCACCAAATTCGGGATCTTTCTATCCCAAGCCCCAATCCCTCCCCAAAACACAACTGAAAGAACATATTTTGTATTGTCTGTTATGAAGAACTGCTGAACATGCTTACAAAAAAGTGTTCATATAGGAAACAGTGTGAAGATTGCTCTATTTTGGCAGGAGCCATTAAGACATTCTATAGGATATCAATGCATCCTATCTACTGTACTATCTCCAGTTCACAAGCTTATTCACTTTTTGTTTTCAGGTCATACCTGGAAATACTCAGGGGTTACTCCTGATTGGCACTCAGGAATTTCTCTTGGTAGTGCTCAAGGGAATATTTGAAATGCTGGGAATTGAACCTGGGTAGGCTGTGTGCAGGGCAAATGCCCTACCTGCTGTACAATTGCTCTGGACGCATTCTTCACTTCTCTATGCTCTACCCATCCCTCTGATATTTGGTAGTTGTGCTATGTGAGCTATGCTATCCGTCACAATCCTTCTCCTGCTGTAATTGGACAAGAAGCTATGCGTTATATATGTTGCATATTCCTTATACTTAGATTTCTCTAGTCATTTTAGTTGTCTGAAGACTGTTTTCTCTTTGAAAAATAGCTTTATTTAGAAAATAAGAGCCAGAAAAGAGAGATGCATGAACACTGTAAAGTAAAAGAAAGGAACTGTGCACTCCAAGCTGGGATGTGAACGACCCCCAAATGGAGCGCACTGTCCAACAAAGGGAAGAAACTGTCCCATAGAATAGAGGCATGTGGGTGAGGCCAACAGGGAGAGTGCTGAAGTCTATTCTCCGGTTGTGTTCAACAGTCTTGGAGTTGTGTGGATGACAGTTTATGACCTTGAACTTTCGAGTCAGTGTCCTTGGCACATGCTGTCTTCCTTACTATTGTGAACATGAGTTCTATTGCTTCACAGGAAGTATTCAAGGAGCTACAGCTGACTGTCTGCTTGGGCATTCTGCACCAGTTTTTCAGCTATCTGGCATATCTAGTATATAATGAATACATTTCAAACTTATTTATTTCTGAAAATACATATGTTGCTGGAAAGTAAAGTTAGGGAGGGCCTCATATATGCCATGTATATACTTCACTGCTGAATAGCATCTCCTGTCAGAGAATCTCTTTGTTTTAGATCATAGTATTTAGACTTTGATTCTCTAGCTTTGGTTTCTTTCTTCTGTGACTTTTATTATACGTATGTTAGATCATTTGCCTATCCTATGCAGTCATTTTCTCTTGGATCCTGTATCTCTCTTCCTTTTCATTGTGGTTGTTATAAAAAATTCCACTAAAAACTAAATTCTCTTTCTCTCTCTGTCTCTGTCTCTCTCTGTCTCTGTCTCTCTCTCCCTCTCTTGTTTTTGGGCCACACTTGGTGTTGCTTAGGGGCAACTTCTGGCTCTGCACTCAGGCTTAGTTCTGGTAGTTCATGAGGGATCATATGGGATGCTGGGGATCGAACTCTGGTTGGCCTTGTGCAAGACAAGTGCCCTACCAATAAATACTCTTTAAAAATAATGTGTTGGGCTTGCATTGGTCTTTTTCTCTGTCTAGATTTCAGGCTTGCAGCGCTGCAGCCTGACGTCTGTGCGTGCTCCGTTATGATCCTTCCCAAAGTCTGGTTTCCATCCTCCACCTTACAAGCAACCCTTTTCCTGTTTGTCCGCCCGTGATTGGAATTCTTCTAAGGCCTTATCTGTTGCACTTATTTGGCATACGTAGATTTTACATTCCTCCTAATTCTTCGTTCTGAAATGAGTTTTTTAAATTTCTAAGCAGTTTGGGTGGGGGCACCACACCCTGCGGTGCTCGGCGGCGTTCCCGGTTCTCTGCTCTGAAGCGACCCCTGGTGGTGCGTAGTGGCCCATGCGCGCGCCGGGGAGTGGAGCCAGGAACCGGCCGCCGCAGCTCCGCCCCTGGACGGGCTCTCCTGCCCCTTCCATTTCTAGTTCTTTCCTTGGTTCTAACACGTATTTTCTGAGGTCTTCTCATCCTGATGTGCTATTCTTTGTTATCTTTTATGGCTTTCCTAATTTCTGTTGACTCATTTTTAAATATTAGGGCACAGTTTTTATGTTTTGGACACATGTTCTGTGGGCATATATTTCTGGAATGCCTTCATTATCTGGGGGGACATTGCTCATTATTCTCATTTTAAAAATAATAATTTTTATGGAATTTCGCCACAATCCTTTTCTGTTGCTCATTTTTATATAAGTTTTCTGAACTTTCCACAGGAGGGGTGGCTCAGAAGGGATTGTTTTTGCAGCTTCATCCCTCTGTAGTCCCGTTTTCTGGATTTTGTGAACTTCTACAAAAATGGTCACATCCTCACCTAGACCTTCCTTCCCTCCCTTCTTTCCTCCCTCCCTTCTTCTCCTTATTGTTTCTATTTTTGGTTTCTTCTCTCTCCATTTTGCCCAGTCTGGCTTCTGCTGCCAGCAGGTCCCTGTTGGTGTGGGGCTCTGCCCGAGGGAGCCAGCTCCCTGGTCACCAGCCTTCAAGTCCCTCTGATACTGCCCTGTGCTCACCCCCGGGGACTATAGTCAGCCCCGCAGCGTCCATGATGCCTGCCACAATCACAAGCTGGGTCAGCTCAGACCTGGGCCCTGTCTTCAGCTGTGGCCACTTGGGAAGACCCGGATGTATCTAATATGGTCATGCCTGCACTGTTTGTGGCTGGGTCCACCCTCAATCCATACTAGCCACTTGTGAGCAAGCAGAAAACCGAGGGGTGAACGACTGGACTTTGAGGGCATATTAGTACCGTCTATCCCGATCACATGAAAGTCGAAAGGCAGACAAATACTGTTGTTGATAGCCCCTGAAGCAGTACCGGGGGCAGGACTGGGCGTAAGAGAGGCGACGGCAGGTGCGGGGCAAGGCAGGCCAACTCCCCAACTTGTTTCCTGACACAGTCTGGAACCATTCGATGCCTGGATTTATATTTCTAGGAAGAGGCTAGAACAGAAGATGTTAGTAATGTTTCTTTGCTACTCTTTGCATTTGGCAAGATTACAAGACTGATATCAGCCCAAGAGGAATCGAAAGGAATTGGTGTAAGTCATAAGTCCAGGTAAAGCTACACTGAAATAAATGGCCCATTGCTTCTTGATGCCTACTAGTCAGAGATGGCATTTAAAGAATCTCTGGACCAGATAAATTATTCAGCAACAATCTCTCTGCAAATATTAGAATAGTATATGGCTAATCTATATAATAGGTAAGAGTTGTTGTTGTTGTTGTTGTTATTATTATTATTATTTTTGGGTCACACCCAGCAATGCTCAGGGGTTACTCCTGGCTCTGAACTCAGGAATTACTCCTGGTGGTGCTCAGGGAACCACATGGGATGCTGGAAATAGAACCCAGGTTGACTGCGTGCTGTGCTATCACTCCAGCCCCAAGAATTGTTTCTTATAAATAAATTTGGATGATCTGGTACCAGGACAAACCTGAGGCAAATGGAACTGTTGATTGCTCTGTGTTCACGGGGGATAGAACCCCAAGGAGACGCTGTGCAGGACCTATTTGAGACCTGACAGTCTGAGGCTTCAGGCTGGGTGGTGTACTGGACACTCACCCTTCTAGGAAGTGGGCTGGGAACACTCACTCCTACCTGGCCAAGAGGAAAAGTGAAGCAGGAGGCCAAGGAGTGTGAGAGACCGGTGAGGACATGGGTAGGGCTGTCCTTGGATGAAGTATCAGGACAGACTGAAGGGACCTCACTCTGAGGTGGGGCTGAGTCTGCTGGGGTCTCAAGGCTGCTGTGAAATTCTAGATCTCTCTTACTAGAAACCACAGAGATGAATTCTGGACTGTTGTCACAAATGACAGTGCTTACTGGGTGATCTGGTCCCTGCACCACTTCAGGCCCTGGGTGTGTGGAAAGGGGCAGATTCACCACGTTATCTCAGGACACCTCGGAACACAAAGGAACTACACAGACCCACCAATCTCTTGGGGACCCAGTGGCCTCAGCTGGGGCAGTGGATGCATGGCCAGAGGGTCTGTTCTGCAAAGGAGGGGCATTCTCTGTGAGGGGCTATCTAAAGTGTTATGGTAGAGGGTAGACATTCTCTAAAAGTCCAGATTCTTCCTGTGTCTGCTTCTTTTTTTCATATCCCACAAATGAGTGCAAACATTCTGTGTCTGTCCCTCTCCTTCTTACTCATTTGACTCAGTATGATACTCTCCATGTTCATCCACTTATAAGCCAAATTTCATGATTTCGGTTTTCCTAGTGGCTGCATCAAACTTCATTTTGTAGATGTGCCATAGTTTCTGTATCCAGTCATCTGTTCTCAGGCACTTGGGTTGTTTCCAGATTCTGGCAACTGTGAATAGTGCTGCAGTGAACATAGAAGTGCAGATGACACTTCTGCTGTGCATTTTGGGGCTCCCAAGGTATATTCCCAGGAGTGGTATTGCGGACTCACAAATTAATCTCAGAGGAGAGCAGCACGCTGCAGAGATGTCTCCCCACCCCACTCCAGGCTGATTTCATCCAGGCACCTCGGAGGGGGGCAGATCTGCACCTCTGCCTGCCCAAAATGAACCCCGGCAACCACAAACCTCCAGAACCCAATTGCTACTATGCTCACGGCCAACTTTCACAGGCTTGTCCCAAGTCCCCCACTCATGAGAATGAATCAGCTGAAAAACCCAGGTATGCGGGACTTGTGACTGAAAACTCCAGGTTTCATGGAGTCCGGGATGTGTGATCTCTCCCCATCTCCCCGCCCTTCAGTTTCTTGGCAGTCATGCCAATGAACTGCGTCTTGGCTCCATTTAAGTGCATTAATGGTCATGATTTGAGACACACAAGTGAATCTTGAAAGAGAGCAGCACATAGCAGAGATGCTTCCAGACCCTAAATACTTACAAATTTTAAAATTCCAGGAGTGCGTGGCAGCTTTTGTGATCACACGGACACCTCATATTATTCATAACAAGCAATACAAAATAAATTATTTAGCATCCGTCTATGGGGCAGGCTTGAGTGGTGGTGGGAAACTTTGAAATAATGGTGGTAGGAAGGTGTAACGGTGATGGGATTGGTGTTGAATTACTGAACACAAGCAATTATTGTGAACAACTTTATGAAAATAAAATTTAAAGCTAAAAAAAAAAAGAAATGGTATTGCTGGGTCATATTGAAGCTCATTTATCCAAAGGCAGTAGTAGGAACAAGGACCAGGAAGACTGGTTCACTGTTGCAAGCTTGCCACAGTAGAGCCGGAAGTTAGGATAGAGAAGGTACCACTATGCCAGTGAGAGTTGGAAATGACCACTCTGAACAAGGATTGAGTATTGAGAGTAGGTATAGGGATATACATGATAACCTCTCAGTTCCTGTACTGCAAACCATAAATCCCAGAATAGAAGAGAGAGGGAGGGAAGGAGAGAGAAAGAAATAGAGAGAGAGAGAGAGAGAGAGAGAGAAAAGAGACAGAGACAGAGAGAGATAGAGACAGAGAGAGAATGTACACTGGTGAAGGAACAGGTTTTGGAACATTATATGACTGAAACCAAATCATGTACAACTTTGTAACTGTGTATCTCACAGTGATTCAGTTTAAAAAGTAAATAACTTTTTTTGAAAAAGGGACCAGATTCTTTTTTGTGACTCAGCCTCTCACTGGTTCTAGCAGGGTGGAGGAGCAGATGTGGTCCCAATGGATTGGACACCAACACAGAGCAGAGCTGGCACTGGCTCCACCTCTCTCCCTCGTCCATGGTAACTGTGGGAGCCATGCGGTTGGGAGAGGCTTCATGTAGGAACCATCTATCTTCTGGGGGAGAAGCCGCCTGGGGCAGTTCCGCTGGAACATGAGAAGAGGAAGGATGAAGCTTAGTTTGGTTAGACCCCCAGATTGTGAGGTTTTCTTACAGCATATTTCATCTATTCTGGCCATATATATGTACATATGTGTGTATATATATACATATGTATACACAGACACACACACACACATATATATATGTATATGGTGGTATTTTGGGGACATACTTGGCTATGCTCAAGGAACCATATGGGATGCTGGGGATTGAACCCAGGTTGGCTGTATGCAAGACAAGCTCCCTACCTGCTATCTCTTGGACCCAGACAAGAGACAATTTTGTCTTTATTTTGAGACAAAATTGAGACCCAGTAACCTTGTTACTTCATAGCATGCTTTAAAAAAATATTTGGGCCTGGAGCGATAGCATAACAGGTAGGGCGTTTGCCTTGCACGCAGCCAACCTGGGTTCGATCCCCAGAATCCCATATGGTCGCCTAAGCATCGCCAGGAGTAATGCCTGAGTGCAAAGCCAGGAGTAACCCCTGTGCAAAAAAATTAATTAAATAAAAAATATGTATAAAAAATGTTTGCTAAAGTGGGAGGGGATAGTACAGGGGTTACCTGGAAGGGCCCACTGAGCTTTTCTTGGAAGCATCACCCCCCATAAGATTTAGGTTTGGAATAGAGAGATAGTATGGATAAGATGCTTACTTTGCATGCAGTTGACCCAGGTTTGATCCCTGGCATCGCATATGATCCTGGGAACCCCACCAGAAGTGAACCCTGAATACAGAATCAGGAGTGATCCCTAATCACCATTGGTTGTAGCTCCCATATTAAAAAAATACGTACACAAAAATTATAGGGTTGGAGAAATAGCTTGATGGGCTGGAGTGAGTGCTTTGCAGGTGGAGACCCAGGTTAGATCCCTGGCATGACCCCAGGGGCACCACCCTGAACACTACACTGGCACAGCCCCAGGCACTACCACGGGTGAACCCAAAACAAAAAATATAATTCAAAACTGTTTAAAAAGCAGTTCTACTAAGATATAATTTATAAGATGTTTGACTGTGAATCAAGTAATTCAGAGACAACAAGATTCACAATGCTAAGATTCACTTTGATGAATTTGCTAAATGTAGAAAGCTGTGTATCCACAATCAGGATACTATAGAGCCTTCCTTCACCCCCAATTTCCCTTTTGCCCATTTGCAGTCAAGTTCTATTCCCACCCCAGCTCTGGCAAACACTATTTGTTTTCTGTAATTATAGTTTTGCCTTTTCAAGACTGCTCTGTGCATGGAAGCAAGCTGTGTCTGGCCTTTTATGTCTAGCCTCATTCACTTAATGCTTTCGAGATTTACGAAAATTTGTTCCTTCTTATTGCTGAGCTTGGATACACCATATTTGTTTACTTACTAGCTGAAGGACATTTGGGTAATTTCCAGTTTTTGACTATTGTAAATAAGACTGCTATGAACATTTGTGTCTAAGTTTTGTGTGGCCACATATTATTTCTATTTTTCAATCAAGGACTCAATGTGATAAAAATAGTAAACATTAATGACATTATCTTCTAGGTGATATTCTATGAGTTTTATACATAAAGCGACATCCATTCAATCCTCATGACATCCCTGTGAAATGGAGTTTTAATAAAAATGTTAAAAACAAAACCCTATAAATTGTTTTATTTATTGAGGAAATATTAGTTTCTAAGAGTGTAAATATTTTTAGGTTACAGGGATATGATGTTATCACACAACGACTACCCCCAGAGTGCATCAGGTCTCCACCACGGTCCACAGGACCTGTCCTAGCCCCAGTTCTGTGCTGGTGCCAAGGGTCTTCCATGGACACTGTCTATCCCCTTGCTTTGCTTTTTTCTTTATTCCACATGAGTGCGATCACTAGCATTTGTCTTTATCCTTTTATTTCACTCAGCTGACACTCTCTGGTTCCATGCTTTCATGTCTCTCGAGTAAGCATCCAAGAGTATAGTCACCGGCTTGTGTGATCAATATACATTAGACTTTAGAAAACACTGCCCAACTGCTTTTCCAAGGCTACTGTAACGTTTTGCGTCCTAATCAGTCACGGACAAGAACATAACCTGCTTTGAAATTCATCGTCGATAGCTCCCTGATTAAGTGAACATTTTTTGGGCACATAATTTCAAAGGGCTTCCTTACTGAAACCACCCCTCTTGTTTAAAATCTGGGCCGCTTCCTTTTTACCTGATTATAAATGTGATTGGAAAGCCATCTTGTGCATCTCTCGTTATTTCCTAAGAAAAATTCCTAATGGTGGGCTTGCTAGTTAGTGGGCAGAACGTTTCTTTAGACTTTGGATACATATGGTCTTGTCTTGACTTCTTGCGTCTTGATCCCAGCTTCTACTAGGAACTGGGGGATGGGGAAACCATTCATTCTTCTCTTACCTGATGCGGAAGCCTCCCCCATGCAATGGGGCTGGCGACCTTTCTTGTGTCTTAAGTGTGTAAATATTTTCCACTTTCTTTATACTTTTTAAAATTCTGCCCAGGGAGTTTTTGTAACCCACAGACATCTTATTTATTTATTTATTTATATACCCGGGATTGAAATTCATTTTAAACTGTTTTGCCCATCTATTCTCGTTTTTTTTTTTTCCCCATCTATTCTTTTTGTATATGTATGTGTGGCTTGGGGGCCACGCCTAGGGGTGCTCCAGAGGCTGCTTCCTTCCCTGTGGTCTGGGGTTGCTCCTGGTGGTGCCAAGGGACCATGTAGCTCTAGGAACTGACCCATGTCAACTTATTTTTTTGTGACTTCTGTCATTGGTATTTAGCTTGGAAATGGCTTCCTCATTTGAAGATTGTAAAATAGTATCTAGGGGACGAAGTGATAGTACAGCAGGCAGGGAATTTGCCTGGCACACAATCAACCAGGGTTTGATTCCCAGGATCCCATATGATCCCCAGAGCACCACCAAGAGTGATTCCTGGGTGCAGAGCTGGGAGCAACCCTGAGAGTTGATGGTTGTGACCACCCCAACATACTTCCTAGAATTCTTTACTTATTTAAGAACTTCCCGCACAGCAAAGCCTGGCAAGCTACCCGTGGCATATTCGATATGCCCAAAACAGTAACGATAGGTCTCATTCCCCTGATCCTGAAAGAGCCTCCAATTGTTGGGAAAGACAAGTAAGGAGAGGCTGCTAAAATCTCAGGGCTGGGAGGAATAGAGACATTACTGGTGCCTACTTGAGTAAATCAATGAACAATGGGATGACAGTGATACAGTGATTTAAGAACTTCAGCCTTTCAATTTAGCTTTTTATGTGTATATGTAGATCACGAATCACGAAATCCCTGTTAATTGTCGATTTCTTGAGCAGGCTCAGTAACCTCTCCATTCATCCTTTCCCTGAGATCTTAGAAGTCTCTTTCAGCTCAGCCCGCTCAACGATGTCCCACTGGAGGCTCTTTCAGGGTCAGGGGAATGAGATCCAGCTTGTTACTGGATTTAGCATATGAATACACCATGGGAAGCTTGCAAGGCTGTCCCATGTGGGCAGGAAACTCTCAGAAGCTTGCCAGTTTCTCCCAGAGGGAGAAGTAGGCTACAAGATATCACACAGCCGCACTTCTGGGAGCTTGCTTTTAAGTCTCTGGGTGCTGACTGTTGATGTATATGTAGATAAATGTAATTTTTGCAGTGCTAGGAATTGAAGCCAGATCTCCTGTGTACAAAGTAGGCACTTTACCACGGAGCCACATTCCTGACTCAGTGTATTCTTTAATTGTGTTACTTGTGATGTATATCAGAGTCTATGACATATAAACAAGTTTCAAAATTATTAACAATAAAAATTTCCTCTCTGTTAAGTACACAGGGGGAAAAAGCAGTCGCAGAAAGACATGGACTTTGGTTTATTTATTTCATCTATGTTCAGAAGCAAACCTGAACTAGATATTATTTGAAAACATACAAGGTATCTCCTAATTTTCAAAAGGTTTTATTAGTCACATCAGAAAAGACTTTCACAAAAGACATACTTCAGTACCTACTTTTACTAACTAAAAGAAGTCCAAAGAGGATTTTAAGCAAAATTAACTCTGTTTCTTTGCTTTCCACATTTTTCTTGTTTTTGTGATTGTTGTTATTTGGTTTTTGGGCAATACCTGGCAATGCTCAGGACTTACTCCTGGCTCTGCACTCAGGAAAGCCCTGGCAGGGCTTAGGGGATTATATGGGGTACTGGGTATTTGAACCCAGGTAGGCTGAGTGCAAGGCATTTGAATACCTTACCTGATGATGCTCAGGGGTACTTCCTGGCTCTGCACGCAGGAATCATTCCTGGTGGTGGTTGGGACCATATGGTGTACCAGGGATAAAATATGGGTTGACTGTGCTATTTCTCTACCCTCTCTTATGAAAGGTTTGGTAATTCCCTTCAAGTAGTGGTAGAAATCTATACCTGGCAAAACTACAACAGATAATTATACTGTTTTGCTTTTATTTTTTATTATGTATTTTGATGGTCTGACTTGAACCCAGGGCTTCACAAATGCAAGAAAGTGTTCAACTGTTGAGTTAGATCCCCAGTACTTTTGTGAAAAGGTGTTATCAATCCCTGGTGATGCTCAAGGGGACGCAGTGTGGGCGACGGAGTGTGAGCTATGTGCTCTCCAGATCTTAGAGCCACCTGGCTGGCTCCCAAGAGGTGGGTGGGGAGGAAATCAGGCAGGGCACTGGGGCTTGAGGCCTTGTGATGTGCTGCTCCTTCAGCTGTGTGGGGAAGGGCCACATTGTGGGTCATCATAGCATTCTGGTTTCAACCGGACACAGCACAAGAGCCAAAATCTGGAAGCAACTCAAGCATCCAAGAACAGGTGGTTGGATAAAGAAGCCCTGTCACATACACACAGTGGAATATTACTCAGCCTTTAAGAAAAGATGAAATCATGCAATTTGCTGCTCTGTGGATGGATCTGAAAAGTATCATGTTGAGGGAAGTGGGAAGGAGAAGGACAGATGTAGCATGGTCTCTCTCACACAGGGGTTTTTAAAAAAAACATAGAAAAGAAACAAAAATGCCCAAACTCAGCAGATACAGAACTGGCCTTTAGTAGGAAGTATGTCACTGCTGGGGTTATGGGGGGAATAGGATGGTGGCTAGCGAGTTGGAGAGCACTGGAGGGATGAAGACACTGGTGGAGGGGGTGATGCTGAAATGTTTTATGCATGAAACCCTACCATTACCAATGTAGTCAAACACAGTACCTATATATATGTATATATATTCCATATATAGACTACATACAGACATATACATATAGACATAGTCATTTCATATGCTTTTAAAAAATTTATTTATTTTTTAATTAGTGAATCACCGTGAGGGTACAGTTACAGATTTATACATTTTCGTGCTCATGTTTCCCTCATACAATGTTTGAGAACCCATCCCTTCACCAGTGCCCATTCTCCACCACCAATAAACCCTAATATGTTTTTTTTTTTAATATATATTTTTTTGCTTTTTGGGTCACACCCAGCGATGCTCAGGTAATTCCTGGCTTTGCACTCAGGAATTACTCCTGGCGATGCTTGGGGGACCATATGGGATGCCGGGGATCGAACCCGGGTCGGCCGCGTGCAAGGCAAACGCCCTACCTGCTGTGCTATCGCTCCGGCCCCAACCCTAATATGCTTTTTTATTTTGCTTTGTTTTGGATCTGGGCCACACCTGGTGATGCTCAGGGGATGCTCCTGGCTCTGCATTCAGGAGCCACTTCCTGGTGGTGTTTGGGGGACCATATGGGATGCTGGGTATTGAACCTGTTTTGGCCATGTGCAAGGCAAACTCCCTACTTACTCTGTTATTGCTCCAGTCCTCATGTGCTTTTTTTTTTTTCTTTTTGGGTCACACCCAATGATGCTCAGAGGTTACTCCTGGCTCTGCATTCAGGAATTACTTCTGGCGGTGCTCGGGGGACCATATGGAATGGTGGGAATTGAACCCGGGTCTACCACGTGCAAGGCAAACACCTGCTGTGCTATTGCTCCAGCCCCTCACATGCTTTTTGTATATATAAAAAAAACCATATAAAATGACTGTTCTATGCATTAAGTGTTTTTGATTGGGGGAAGTTGTGCCACACCCAGCTATGTTTAGGGCTTACTCCTGGCTATGTGGTCCATGTTCAGGGGGTCAGATGCAGTGGCCAGGGTTGAGCTGCAGTCTGCTGTATGCAAGGCCAGCGAGTAGCTCTCCCACCCCATACAGTACACATTTTAAATTGGAGAAGTGCACATGAGATGAAATGTATCAAATCACTACTTTCACATGCAGCAGTCTCTTGTGTTTAGTAGATCCACATGACTGCAGCCCTACATGCTGTGGTATTTAGGGACCACTGGGGTGCATTGTTCGGGGGTCTCTCCTGGAGGTGTGAGGGACCTCATGGTGCTGAGGAGTGAACCTGGGTTTTCTGCACGCAAAACATGCACTTCACATGCTCCTTGAGTTATAATCTGGCCCTCAGTTTCGTTTTTCTTTCTTAAAAAAAGTTTGAGGGGCCAGAGTGACAGCATAGGAGGTAGGGAAATTGCCTTGCATGCAGTCTACCCAAGTTCAATCCCCAGTATCCCACCTGGTTCCCCGAGAGCCCCACCAGGAGTGATTTTTAAGTGCAGAGAAGTAAGCCCTGAGCACCACCAGATGTGGCCCAAAATCCAAATAAGTAAATGAATAAATAAAATAGGTTGAGTAAGGATCCGGAGCAATAGTACAGTGGGTAGGGTCCTCACTTTGTATGCTGCCAATCCAGGTTCAATCACTAGAACCCCCTATGGTCTCCTGAGCACCATAGGAGCGATCCCTGAGCACAGAGCCAGGAGTAAGCCCTGAGCACTGCCAGGTGTAGCCCCAAACAAATGAACAAAAAAGGTCAAATAATACTGACACGAAAGTTGAATAATACTGCCCATATCATGTTCTGTTTATTTGCATTCACTTACTAATGGAGTCTGCCTAGAATTTTAGAGATTAAAAAAAAGTCATCTTGACCTTTGATTCTTTAATTTCTTAAGTATTTGGTAAGATTTGGGAGTAGGCAGCATACTCTGAATTTCTCCATTTCTCAGAATCATGAGAAGTTCACTCTTTCATCTGAGAAGCTTTTGTGTAAGTGCACCTGTAGACTGAAGCAATAGCACAGCGGGGAGGGCATTTGCCTTGCACGGGGCCAACCCAGGTTTGATTCCTCCATCCCTCTTGGAGAGCCCAGCAAGCCACCAAGAATATCCCGCCTGCACGGCAGAGCCTGGCAAGCTACCCATGGCGTATTCAATATGCCAAAAACAGTAACAACAAGTCTCACAATGGAGATGTTACTGGTGCCTGCTCGAGCAAATTGACGAGCAATGGGATGACAGTGCTCAGTGCTCTCTCCACTTCTTGCACGAATAACTTGCCAGTTTGTCTGGTCTTTTCCTAGTTTCTGAAGTGTGGTTCCAATGTTCTTCCCTGCCCTGAGCATGTTGGTGCCAAAAGCTGAGAGGCAGGAGCTGATGGTGGTGGTAAGGAGTGGAGGTGGCAGCTGGCACAGTTGGGGACCCTGCAGGGAAACACTTCACCTTCCAAAGAAGCTGCCTTGGAGCTGGATGGAGCTTGGAAAGGAACATGCAGGGGGATGTTTCGGTTAGGAAGAACCCCCCGCTCGAGGGCTGAACACTGTATGCTTTTCCCCAGTTTGCTGTTAGGAAGCGTTTGGCTGCAGGTGACAGGATTGCTCAACTAAGTGACTCGAACTATGAATACATCAAATTGTCTCATAACAAAAACTTCAGAGACAGCCCCAGGGAGCCCCACTCTCGCCCGTCCTTGTGGCCCGGCCCCTCGGGAGTGGAGTGTTAGTTTTGCTCCTCAGGCTTTGTGCCTGCAGCAGCCCAGCTCCAGCCTCTCAGCCCGGCCCTCGGAGCCTGAGACCAGGGCAAGGTCCTGAGGGCTGAGTCAGTGTCTCCCAGTCACGTCTCTGTCCTGGAGGGCCTATTCCCCAGACTTCTGAAATCTCATCCGCCAGCACTGCCAAGGGGTCAAGACCATGCTCATGTTTTCCCAAAGGAGCTGTGGGAGAGAACTCTGCAGTGATAGCATGTTCTGGAGAGGAGCACTGGAGCGCTGGAGCACTGTCGTCCTGTTGCTCATCGATTTGATTGAGCGGGCACCAGTAACGTCTCCATTGTGAGACTTGTTGTGACTGTTTTTGGCATATCGAATACACCACGGGGAGCTTTCCAGGCTCTGCTGTGCGGGCAGGATACTCTCGGTAGCTTGCCGGGCTCTCCGAGAGAGATGGAGGAATCAAACCCAGGTTGGCTGCGTTCAAGGCAAACGCCCTCCCCGCTGTGCTGTTGCTCCAGCCCGGTTGCTAGAGCGGAGTAATGTCCAATATTCCCAAATGGCTCTCAAGCTCTTGAACTGTTGTTTGTGTGACTGAGGTGCTGAGTCTTTATGCACTGAACTTGGAATAATTAAGCTTTAAATAACTACACGGTTGCTGCAGAGATAGTACAGTGGGTAGGGCACTTGCCTTGCATGGGGCCCACCCGGGTTTGATCCCTGGCATCCCATAGGGTTCCCTGAGCACTGCCAGGAGTGATTCCTGAGTGTAGAAACAGGAGTAAGCCCTGAGCATCGCTGGGGGTGGCCCCAAAACAAAAACAAACAAAAAATTATAACTGTATGTGGTTAGAGGCTCGAGGGACGGAGAGCACAGCACCGGGGCACTGTGACGTTGGCTAAATAATGTCTGGGTGCTGTTCCCTGGGGAGAAGGGAGCCCACTCTGGGGTCTGCCTGGGACAACATGTGGAGCTGGATGGGGAACCAGGTGGAAAAATACATTATAGGGGCTCCTGTGCGCTCTAACTTTTTCATTCTTTCCCCAGGAAGGAAGAGGGCGAGAACTCCCCTCACTCCAGCTCCCATGTCTCTGTCCCACCCAGTCTGCTAACAGACTCCACAGAAACCAGTACCCTAACCCCAGTTACAAGCAGCGCTGAAGAGGGGGATGAGGGTAGGGCCTTCCCCTGTGTTCAGCTGAGCTCTGAGCTGAGACAAAGTTGAGTCTTGAATAATGAGAAGCAGACACACAAGGAGCTGGGTATGGGAGGCGTGGGCACAGGCAGCAAAACTGGCAGGTGCAAAGGGCCTGTGGTGAGGTCAAGAAAGCCTGTTGGAGGCACAGAGAGAGCTGCATGTCTGGAGAGAGCAGGACCCCTGCTGGTCTTGACTGTGGGTTGGGGGAACAGCAGGGCCTGGGTCCCAAGTGCATAAGCCTGGGCCTCCTTCTCAACTGAGGACTTGGCCTGACCTGGTCCTAAGCATTTCTGGACACTCCTTTGGTGCATCACTCCTGATGTCTCTTAGAGTAGGGAGCCCCTTGCCCCACCCCCTCAAACGGTTCAGAGTGACTATGGGAGCCTCCAGGGAGTGACAGGAGTTATTCAGGCACAGGGCGGTGAGTTTGAGCCCTGCCAAACTCCAAAAGCTGGAGTTTGAGCCCAGATCTGGAAAAAAAAAAACCCACCAAAAAAACCCAAAAAAACCCACAAAACCCCAAAACAACTGTCTGAGTCCTTCACTTGGTACCAGTGGTGGTTCAATGAATTTATTCCGAGCAGATTCAGCTCAGGAAGGCTGTAGACCTAGAGATGGATGTGTGTCCTCACAAAGCCTCCTGTGTGGCCCCGCAGTCCATGAGGCTTGTGGGCCGCACTGCTCTGAGCAGCATCACTGCAGAAGCCTCGGCTGGTTCTTGAAGGTGGACTCCTGCATCAGTGCTCGGTAGTGCCCACTTCCCTCGCGGGGCGTCTGTGTGTAGCTGCACCTGCAGTCTTTTCTCCTTATCTGTGGCTCCCCGCAGGGTGACAGACAAGCTGCATTTCTCTTTTCTCCTCCTGGTGGGTTGCTTCTGGTTTAAGTCTAAAACATTATTCCAAATGAAGTTGCAAGAATGCACCAGGGTGTCTATCTTCTGGGGCACTCGTGTCTTCATTTCCTTTGGGTTTACAATCGAGAGCAGAACTGCTGAATCCTACGATGTATCTTCAGCTCTGGCTGTTACTGTCAAACTGCTTGCCAAAGTGGTTGAGTTATTCTGCCCACTCAGTGAACAGTTAAGAAATCCACTGAGAGAAACAGCCCCTGATGTGTAAACCAGGTTCAAAGCAGGCAGACGATCTGCATTTCACCCCAAGAGCCCCTGGAGACGGTAAGGTGTGCAGGAGCCTGGTCTGAAGGCCCGGAGGCGAGTGCTGGCTGTGTGCAGAAGCCACGGGCCCAGACAGACAGGAAAGCCTCAGGAGAGCACAAACCCTGGAGCTCATTGCTGTAGAACTGAATCTGCAGCCTCAAGTGGGGCCCCACGAGGGACTATTTTTGATTTGTTATTTGGGGGGCCATATCCAGTGGTGCTCAGGGGTTATTCCTGACTCTGTGCTTAGGATCACTCATCACGGACTATGTGCAATGCTGGGGATTGAGCCTGGGTCAGCCACAGGCCAGGCAAGGTCTTACCCATTGTCCTATCTCTCTGACCCCGAGGGGCCACTTCTGTAACCTCATTCTCTGGACCCACCCAGTGACTTGTGACTATGTAGATACCCAGGATTTGAGACTGGGAGTGTAGACCCAGGACCTGAAAAAAGTGAGGAGAGTGTTTGCTTTGCATGTGGACAACCCAGGTTTGATCCCTGGCTTCTTCATATGATCCCCTGAGCCTCGCCAGGACTGATCCCTGAGCACAGAGCCAGGAATAAGCCCTGAGGATAGTCAGGTGCGGCCCCCAAACACGCACACATACACACACACTCACACACACACACACACACACACATACACAGAGATGATTCCTGAATTTGAGTTTCTGTGACTTTAATTTGGGTTAAGATGAATCCACAGATTGTCCAGGTCCTGTGGGCACCCAGTCATTTGAGCCCAGGGTCAGGACCAGGGGCCAGGAGAGGAATTCCACCTGGAGGTCAGGAAGTGGAGCCCCAAAGAAATGAACCTGCTCACGCTTGAAGTTGGCACGTGAGCTGGCCAGTCTGGTCAGCAAAGGAAAAAGGTCACTAGGCAGTATGAAGGACCGCTGCCAAGACTTGATGCCAGCGATGCCATGCCCTGCAGGGCTGCAGGGGTGAGGGGAAGCCCCTGCCAGACAGAGGAAGCTGGGCTGGCCCAGTCCCCTCTCCCCTGCTCTTTGCAGCCAGGTAGGGCAGGAGAAAGCTCCATCGTGGGGGCCCCACATTCAGGGGAGGAGGCCAATGATGCTGCCCTCTTGACCAATGAGTGGTCAGTGCAAAGCTCAGAGCAAGTACCAGGCTCTCGATGTGCACTTACTTCTCAGCAATACATCATTATTAACGAGGCTCTTTATGGTGTAACCAAACTGCTGGCAGCAGCCGTCATACACCAGCCTCTGGGCGTGAACTCGTCCGTCCCTGATCACTCTTGATGGAGAGTGGGTCGGATATCCGCCCTTCGCAGACGCAGATGTGGTCTCGAGTCATGCTCACTGGAGCCTCAACCTCCTCACCTACAACATGGGCACAGGGGGTCTATCAACCAGCTACTTCACAGTCACAAACATCTCCTCACGCAGGGCTTCCAAACAACAAGCCGCCTAATTTGCAGGTTTGGGATGGGCTCAGCTGGGCTTGCTCACTCTCTGAACTAAGCTGGCTGGCCTGGCCTGCCTGTCTGAGGGACCAGTCCATGCAATGTGGGAGGTTCTTGAGCGCAAGAGCAGAGGCCGCAGAGCCCCTGAGACCTCAGACCTGCAGTCCCCTCTGCCGTATCCAGCCATCAGTGTGAGCCAGGCGGGACTCAGGGACGTGCAAGCCGACTCGTGAGTTAGTGGGAGTGGCTGCGAGGAATGTGCACAAGGTGCGAGGCAGTCTCGGCCCCATGAGCTCCCGAGGGGCCACGCTGGGTGGCTTCTTCCACAGGGCTCAGTTTCTGCTCTCCACAACTCTCCAGCTTGATGAAGGAGGCAGACAGTCCGACAGGGGAATGAAGGTTTAGCCTGACTCCTTGTAGTGGGGGTGGGGCATGGGAAGACTCTCCAAGACTCTCATAAACTCTGAAGTGCTGCAGGGCTTTGCCCTATTATTCATGGTGAGGATCCTGTCATCTCTGGGTTATTAATGAGGCCCAGTGAGCTGAGGTCACAGAGCCTGAGGTGGGGTGGGGATTGGAATCCAAGTACGTCTGGCTTTTTGCACCTGTCCAAGGCCAGCTGGCCTCCCTGAGACACGCTTCAGGAGCCAGCCATGCTCCGGGTCACGACAGAGACAAGAGTATGCAGGTGTGAGGGGGGGTGGATGGCGCCAAAATACAGGCTGTGAGACAGACTGGCCCTGGTCCAGCCGGGCCCTGCATCGGGGTGCTGCTCCCCAGCTCCTGCTCTGCCCGGCTGTGCTCCTGAGCCCCACAGCCCCCACAGCCCTCCTAGCTGATAACTAAGGCGATTCGTGGGGACAGGGAAGTTCCGGGGGGGTGACCTCAGGGCCCTGAGCTGTCCCCGGACTGGCCTCCCCAGAGGCCTCTGGGTGCGAGCGGCACCGACAGCATCCGCTCTGCCCACCAAGTCTTGTCCTGCATTTCCATCTTTCCTTCTCACCACGTCCTGGGGCCGCCTGCGCTGCAGAGTAAACAGAGGCACGGAGGGTGATGGAACTCGCGCTCGGCCCTCGGCGAGGGAAGCACGGCCAGGAATTCTGGCTCCAGCAGCCCGCCCGTGGGCGCCGAGCAGCCACGCCTGTGCCCGCTCCCCGCTGGGTCAGCTGCCCTCCACGCAGCTCCCTCGCCTCTGGGGCGGTCGCTGTTGCCTGTGGCAGCAGGAACAGGCTGGCCCAGGAGCAGTAGGAGCGGTGGGACTCTGGAGTGCTGGGTCTGCTGCTGTTCTAGAATGTTCTCTACTCATGGCCATGGGCCCCTCAGTCTTCTGTGTGGGGCCTCCCCCCATACTGATTTCCAGGCCCGGTGGGGTCTCAGGAGCCCTCCCAGCATGGCTGTGGCGCCCTGGCGAGCCTGTTTCCTGGGCGCCTCTCACCACTGGTGCTCGGAGCTGCGCCGTTCACTGCGGTGAGTTGGGGCAGGAGCTCCCATGGCCGCGGGTTCACAGAGGAGGAAAATGGGGGCACAGGGAGGCTGAGCTGCCTGCCCTGCCCAGCCAGGCAGCAGGGCCACAGCGGGGCTTGCTGGGTCTGTTTCTTTCACCTCAGGCCCTCCCTGTTGGGTAAACCGAGGCCCGTAGGAAGGAGAGGCTGCCCCTGGATGTCCAGCACTGGCACAGGAAGCAGGAAGCCAGGGTCCAGAATGACAGTTGTTAGCATCAGCAGTGATGAAGGAATGGTGACGATGTCCCATCCTGAGTGAGCCCTTTCACCCCCTTAGCCTCAGTTTCTGCACCTGTGAAATGGGATGCTAAGAGCACCTGCCTCTGAGGGGCAGTTGAGGGATGGAGCGAGGTGCACGGGTGTTTAGAGCAGAGCAGGGCTGGACAGCTGACCTGTCGCTTCTCACCATGACCTGGCGAGGTGGCTGCTTCGGTCTCCTGTGATACCCTGGTGTGGGTCACAATTGAGGGACACAGGGGTGTCGCTGTGGCATCCTCAACATGGCCAATCATCTCTCAGCTTGCTGAGAACACAGTCCCTGGGACAGTGGCAGCCTCTGAGCCCTTCGTCCCAGTCTGCAGGGCTGCGCCTCAGTTTACCGGGAGGGTCCCCCAGCAGGATGCACATGGCGATGGCATGTGGTGGTTGTGTGCTCCTCCACCTGTACACAGCAGGGCTAAGAAGCCGGCAGCATTCCAGGGCTGCTGTGGGCCCTGAGGAAGGGGAAACTGAGGGACACAGTGGAGGGCCTGTGTCTCTCAGGCCACCCGGCCAGGACGAGCAGCAGCAGGGTTTGAGCTGGACCCTCCGTCTACACCATGGCTGCCCATATCACCCCAACAGGCCCTCTCCATCAAATCCACCTGCCCCTTGTTGGATGCACCACAGGTGCTGGCTGGCATGTGGGATCTCAGGTGACATCAGTGTGTCCACCCAGGAAATGGGCTCACAACCTAGGACTTGGGCCTCACAGGGATGGGATCTCCTGGCGGGTTTCTGGGTGCCCCCAACCCTGCCTTCTATCCTCCTGCTTCTCCTCGGAAACCTTCAGGGGGTCAGCGGTGGGTGGGGGCACGGTGCAATCTCTCCCCCTTGGTGTGAAAATGGCCCCGACCCATGGGTGATGAGAGGGACTTCCCTCCCTGCCCTCCCACTCCCTGTCTGGGCACCCCGCACCCCTCCTCCCCACGCTGCATCTCTAGAACCCGGGTGGGGATCTGAGCGCACCGGCCCCTCCCCGTCCAGCCTCAGGCCTCTCTTCCCTTTGAACTGTCTCTCTTGCTGCGGAGAAGCTATTCATAGCCAAGATGATGCAAAATTTATAAAGTGTGGCTGGGTAGGGCTGAATCCACCCACCGTGGCACAGGCCCTGCTGCCCCCGCCCCTCTGCCCCACTCTGGAAGTTCATGCTGTGTGTGGAGGGGTCTCTTCCGGCCCTCCTCAGTGAGCACTCACCCCCACCCAGCCTGAGGTTCTGACCTTGGGGGGCAGCTGGCTGAGTGCGGTCTAGCTGCTTAGGATGGAAGGCTTGGTCTGGGATGCGGCCCCTCCCATCCACACCAAAGCCGGAGCCCCGTGATGCCGCCCCCTCCGTCTACACCGCAGCCCCTGTGTCTGGCAGCCTGGAGAGAGGGATGGGCGGCCCATGCGGCCCCCAGCAGGCTCACATTCCAACATGCCTGTCACACGGGGGAGCCCAGGGCAGGGGGCTGGGGCGTGAAGGTGGAATGTGCAGGGCAGGGCTGTGCTGTAGTCCCTAGAGGGGTTCTGGGGGACGAACAGGGCTGGCCCAGGACGTAGAACAGCCTCTGTGCCACGCCACTGGGTAGCGGCGACCCTGATCTGCCACTGAAGGCTCGGTGCTCCCCACAGCACCAGGCGAGGCTGGGTTCACAGAGGTGAGGCCAGGTCACGCTGCCGGCAGGTGGCAGAGGAGCCGGTGGCCCCGGCTGACCCGGCTAAAGGCTGCTGTTTCTGCCTGGCCCTGCAGGCTATCAATGAGGGTTCCTCGTTTTCATCGTGGAGGTAACGTCCACTCCCGAGCAACCGCCCGTTTTAGCCATGCTGTCCAGTGGCATCGAGTCTGTTCTCCATGTTGTGCCAATATGCCCGCTCTCTAGTTCCAGAATATTCCCATCATGCCAAAGATCACCTGGAACCCCGTCTGCACTCTCAGTGGTCATTTTCGTGGCGTGGTCCCGGGCCTTTACTCTCTGTCCCAAGAAAGTTTCCTCTTACAGTCATGTCACGGGAATGAGCCTAGGACATGTGGCCTTTCGCTGAAGCCTTGCTGTGGTCAGCCTGGTGTACTCAGGGCTTGTCCACGTCATGGCACCATCAGAACAAGCTTCCTGTCAAGGGCTGACAGACATTACATTCATTGTGTGGCGCCGCACTGTGGCCCTCACCCAGGGTAGCCTTCATTGCCCTGCCTCCTGGTCCCTCTGTGCTGAGCAGGCCACCGCCGTTCCCCTGTCAGTCTGGCTTGAGCCTCATTTCCACTCTTGAGGATGGGGCAGGATCCTGAACCATAGTCCCTGAAGGTTTTTGTTTTGTTTCGGGTATTTTGGGGGTACCACTCTCGGCTCTCAGGAATCACTCCTGCCAGTGCTTGGGGAGTATATGGGATGCTGGGAATCAAACCCAGGTCGGCTGCGTGCAAGGCAAGCATGCACCTGTACTACCTCTCTGGCCCTCGTCCTTGATGTTTTAAGGACTCATTTTTTTGCTGAGACCCTGACAAGGTCCTCACAACAAAGACCCTTAGTGTGTTCACTAGAAGCCTCCTTGGCCCTGCGCCCTCTCTGCTCTGGCACTGAGCGCGTCTGTCTTCTGCTACCCACTGCCGCAGGGCTCCTGCCCGCCCTCTCCCCCTCCCCACCCTCGGCTTCCTGGCAGGCCCAGGGCTCTGAGGCTCAGTTGCTAACAGGGAAGCTGAGGCCCACGGGGAAGTGGTTGGTGCTGAGTCGGCAGCCCTGTTCTCCAGTTCCACATGCAGGACACATGGCCCCTCTTCCTGAGAAGACTGTCTCCCCGAGACCAGAGAGGGCTGTGGCACCTGTGCGGGGAGAGACCCCAGTGCCAGCCTCCCGGGGGCTTGTCCTCCTTAGCCAGAGGCGTCCAGGAGACAGTGACCAGCTCTCTGCACCCGTCATCTACTCAGGGAACGCCCCAGAGAGGGGGTCTTGGCTGGTCTTTCAGTGCCCAGAGGGGTCTTCCTGAGAGTGCTGAGCAGTCCAGCCCATCTGGGGGCCCGCGGGGGAAAAATCCCAGGCGTGCTCAGCCCTGCTCTGGTTGTCAGGCCGGGGCACTCACCGGGCGTTTGTTCCTCTTCCTCCAGACCCTGGCTCTGGGCAGTGTGTGCCCCGGAGCAGCTGTGGGTGTTCCCGGAATACTGGCCCGGCTGCGGGGGCTGGTGATGAGAGTTGCCTTGGGAGAGGCCCCCTCCCCCACCCTCACTGTGGAGCGGGGACACCGAGGCCCTTCCCACCCAAGGTAGTCGGCAAGGCTGTGTGCATGTCCGCTGTGTGCCTGTGTGTGTCTGTGTATGTGTATATGTGTATGTGTGTTTTGTGTGAGAATGTGTGTGTGGGCGCGATGTGTATGTGTGAGGGTGCATATATGCACATATATGTGAATATGCGTGTGGGGAGCGGCATGTATGGACGGTGTGTAGGTATGTATGAGTGTGTGAAGGTGTATGTGTGAGAGTGTGTGGGTGTGTGGGTGGTGTGTATGCCTGTACGTATATGAGAGTGTGAGCATGTACATGTATGTGTGAGAGCATATGTGCATGTGTGTGAGCAGTATGTATCTCTGTATGTATGAGAATGAGGGTGTATGTGTGTGAGTGTGTAGGTGGTGTGTGTGTCCGGATGTACGTGAGTGTGAGGGTGTACATGTACATGTGTGTATGTGAGCTTGTGTCTGAGTGTGTGTGAGCATGTGTGAGAGTGAAAGGGGTGGGAATCAGCTCAACTGACTCCTTCCCCATACATAGTTGGCTGCAGTCTGGGCTGTCCCCAAGGCTATGGGGACTGGCCCATGCATCAACCTCCAACAAGCACCTCAGACTCCAGGGAGGGGATGACCTGCCCATTCAACAAACAGACCGTGTGTCTGTTCTGGGAAAGTTCATGTGCATCCAGGGGTGTGTCGCAGATCCTCCTGTCAGCTTGAGGGAAGTGTGGAAATAAATAATGAGGGGGCTTGGGAAAGAGCTGGAAGTTGCCTCTTGGAGGAGGGGACATCCAAGGAGATACCTGGACATACTAGGAGTGAGCATGGGGTGTGGCGGAAGAGTGTGCCAGAAAGGAGCAGCAAGCGCAAAGGCCCTGTGACATATGTGCTGGCCTGTGGGAGGAAGCCACCTGAGAATGGGCAGGGCCACATGTCTGGGTCCACCTGAAATGCCTTTAGCTAGGCCTTCAGGGAGTTTGCTCTTGTGATGGTTTTACACTTTTGAATTAGCAACTAACATTTGAAAATTTAGATTTTAAGGACCTTGGATCAGTGGTAGAGTGCACGTCAGACACATGAGGCCGTGGGTCCAGGCCCTCCCCAGCACCCACTCACATTCCCAGGCTTGTAAGAGATGGAGTTCCGGGGCCCTGGCTGGGTGCTTAGAAACCCTCATCAGCGGCTGCCCCACGGACGTGTGCTGGCCTGAGTCCTGAGCATGGGACTGGGGCCCTGACACATCACTGGTGTGTCTGGGGGACGGCAAGGTCCTTCAGGTCTCCCAGCTCCCTCTTCCTAGTCCTGTCGGGCCACTGCAGCCTGGAGCAGGAGGCCCTTCTCTGCGCTCGGGGCTCTTCCCTACTCCTGGGGCCGCGTCCCCGCAGCTTTCATCTCTGGGGAGTCAGGAATCCACTCGCCCAGCAATGGTGCTGCTGCTCCCGCCAGGAAGCCTCGGGCAGGTTGTATCGCCTCCCAGGGACTCCCTGTGCCTCCAGGTCTCGAGAAAGGGAAAGAAACAAGGACACAGACTGTATTGTTGGGATGGAGAAGGGAGATCAGGAGCTTTGATGCCTAATGGGCAGAAATTTTGCTTCCTCCCTCCCTCCCTCCCTCCCTCCCTCCCTCCCTCCCTCCCTCCCTCCCTCCCTCCCTCCCTCCCTCCCTCCTTTCCTTCCTTCCTTCCTTCCTTCCTTCCTTCCTTCCTTCCTTCCTTCCTTCCTTCCTTCCTTCCTTCCTTCCTTCCTTCCTTCCTTCCTTCCTTCCTCCCTTTTGATGCTTTTGAGCCACACCCAGCTCTGCTCAGGGATCCCTCCTGGTGGGGCTCAGAGGACCATAAGGTGCCAGGAAGTAAACCCAGTCAGCTGTGTGTAAGGCAAATGCCCTATCCTCTGTACTATCTCTCCAGCTTGTGTTGCATTGTCATAGAAGGCAAACTGAGGCACAGGAAGCTGGTCCCTTGGCTAGTGTGTGAGGCAGTGACTCTCAACCAGTGGCTGGACCCACACCTGTGTTCTCTGCCAACGTCCTTTCCTGTCTACATGGCTGGGCACAAAGGGGGCGTGGCAGAAACTGCCAGCCAGAAATATCAGAGAAGCAGGGATTTTGGCCTGATGGGTGGGATGTGGGTGTTGAGCCATAAGCCTGATGGGAGTTTTCCCACTTCTGCCCGGCTCCTGGTCTGCGGGCAGGGCCCCTATGCTTGGCCAGAGTCTCCAGGCTGGCACAGAGACACAGAGTGGCTGGAGAATTGAGAGGTGCTCAGAGGGCCCAGCCTGCCACCCTCAGCCCTGCACCCTCATCTTCACGTGAGCCTGCACGGCCTCGTCTCCACTAGCCCCCTCGCGCCCTCGTCTCTACATGCTCCCACTCCCCATCATGCCACACACTCCCTCACACCCTCATCTGCACATGCTCCCTCACACCCTCATCTGCACACGCTCCCTCACACCCTCATCTGCACACGCTCCCTCACACCCTCATCTGCACACGCTCCCTCACACCCTCATCTGCACACGCTCCCTCACACCCTCATCTGCACACGCTCCCTCACACCCTCATCTGCACACGCTCCCTCACACCCTCATCTGCACACGCTCCCTCACACCCTCATCTGCACACGCTCCCTCACACCCTCATCTGCACACGCTCCCTCACACCCTCATCTGCACACGCTCCCTCACACCCTCATCTGCACACGCTCCCTCACACCCTCATCTGCACACGCTCCCTCACACCCTCATCTGCACACGCTCCCTCACACCCTCATCTGCACACGCTCCCTCACACCCTCATCTGCACACGCTCCCTCACACCCTCATCTGCACACGCTCCCTCACACCCTCATCTGCACACGCTCCCTCACACCCTCATCTGCACACGCTCCCTCACATCCTCATCTGCACACGCTCCCTCACACCCTTGTCTCTACATTTTCCTGCACGTCCTTTTCTCCCTGCGCTCCCTCACGCCATTATTTCGACACACTACCACACATCCTCATCTCCATACGCTCCCACACACTCCTTTATACGTGGCCGACCAGGTTCAATTCCTGGCATCTTGTATGATCCTCTGAGCACCATAGGAGTAACTTCTGAGTGCAGAGCCAGGAGTGACCCCTGAGCATCGCTGGGTGTGATCCAAAACAAACAAAAATGAGACACCCCCCTCCACCGTGTCTGACACCAAGGGAGCCCGAATGGCTCCAAGAGTGAAAGCCCAGAGTCTTCCTCTCAGCCGCCCCTGGTGCTAGAGATCACCAGCCTCTCCCCGAGGGGTCTCTCAGGCTGGAGAAGCAGGGAGCCCTGGTTTCTGGGGAAGGAGCGTCTGTACTCGCAGACCATTTGGGGCTAACCTCCACCATACACCGAGCTGCTGCTCTTACTCCCCACTTAAAAAGTGATGTGAGGGGGTGGACGACCTCCCCCCACCTCTGCATGCTCCTGGGAGACCCAGTATCCACGCCCCAGTTAACTGCCCAGTTAGATATTCTAGATTTTCTGAAACATGCAAGCACATGACATGTCCAGACTCGCCAACACTGACATCCCAGTACGAATGAGCCAGTCTGGATGGGACATAAGGCAGAAGCCAACCAAGGTGGACTAACAGAAGCATTAACACAGAAGCTTAACTTGCAACAATAGCTTAGTAAAACCTCAGACAAGGACTTAATGTTCCTATGATAAGACAACAATTTTCACAAATTTTTTTCTATGGGAACAATTTAAAAAAATGTTTTAATAGTGAATCACTGTGAGGTACAATTATAGACTTACAAACTTTCGTGCTTGCGTTTCAGTCATACAATGATCGAGTGCCCATCCCTCCACCAGTGCCCATTTCCACCACCAATGGCTCCATCACCGCTCCCCCACCTGACCCTGTTCCCTCCACCCCACCCCGCCTCTGTGGCAGGGAACTCCCTTTCTCTCTCTCTCTCTTTTTGGGTGTTGTGGTTTGCAATAGAGGTATTAAGTGGCCATCATGTTCAGTCTATAGTTTACTTTCAGCCCGCATCTCCCATCCCGAGCAGGCCCTCCTAGCACCCTTTACTTGGTGTTCCCTTCTCTATCTGAGCTGCCTTTTCCCCCAGTATGTGAGGCCAGCTTTTAAGCTGTGGAATAATCCTCCTGTTACTTATCTCTACTATTCTTGGGTGTAAGTCTCCCATTCTGTTACTTTAGAGAATAATTTTTTGATCATTCTGTTAGCCATTTAATGGTAACAAGCAATTGCCATTGTCATTGCCATTGACATCCCATTGTTCATCAATTTACTTGAGTGGGCACCAGTAACGTCTCCATCTGTCCCAGTCCTGAGATTTTAGCATTCTCTCCTTACTCATCTTTCCTAATGGTTGGAGGCTTCTTTCAGGGTCAGGGGAATGAAACCTGCTATTGTTACTGTTTTTGGCATATCAAATACGCCACGGGGAGCTTGCCAGGCTTTGCCGTGTGGGTGGGATACTCTCGGTAGCTTGCCGGGCTCTCCAAGAGGCATATATATTTATTTCCGTATGGGGGAAAGCTTGAGGGGTGGTTGGAAAGTGAAGAGAATGGTGGAGGGAAGGTGATGGGGTGGTGGGATTGGTGTTGGAATATAGAATGCATGTAACAAATCATCAACTTTGTAAACCACTGTGTTTACATAAAGTTGTTTTTAAAAGGTGACATGATGGGGCCAGAGAGATAGTTCAGTGGGTAGGGTGCTTGCCTTGCACATAGCCAACCTGGGTTCGACCCTCAGCACCCCATATGGTTCCACAAGCCCACCAGGAGTGATTCCTAAGTGCAGAGCCCAAAGTAAGCCCTGAGCACTCTCAGGTATGGTGAAATGAAATGACATGAATGTCGGTGTGACATCACCAGGAGGATCCTGAAGCCTAGCCCAGCCACTGGGTGCCCTGCTCAGCCCTGGCTTCCACAGGCAGCTGCGAGAGCCACGTGTCCTCTATAAAACGGGGTCTCTCCTCAAATGGCCGGCGGACACGGGTGAGCCTAGCCTTCTCTGCCCTGTGGGGTGAGAGTCTGGGTCTCACCAGAGGGGAAACGGCAGCAGACTCCGTTCCCCAGCCCTGGAGCTCCCCAGTGAGCTCCTGCAGTGTGGCCCCGCACAAGCCCAGGCACGCCCCAGGGGTGTGTGCACCCCTTTGCCTCTCTGATCCTGTCTCCAGCTCTCTAAGGGGGTCACTGTGGCCTGACGGACTGTCTGAACTCGTGTCTGCTTCTCTGGAGATCCCAGCCCCTGGGCTTATGGGGCAGAGTGATCAGGCTGAGACAGGTGAGCGGGGCACAGTCCCTGCCTCCAGGTGTGGGGCAAAGGTGTGTGATCACAGTCGACTAGGGGAGCCTCCAAACCACGCGGGAGCCCAGGGAGGCTCTTCTGAGGAGGCAACCTCTAATACCTGCTCTCTCGTCAGGAGTTTAAGAGAGTAACGTGTGCCGGGCCAGGAATGGGTGAGGGTACAGGCTACTGCTGCAAAGACCAGGGTGTGTGGGAGCATGTGGAGATGAGGATGTGGAGATGTGGCCTTTTTTTAAAAAAATCTCTGCAGAATAAGTGCTCTGCCACCCTCAGACTTGATTAGCGCCTTAGACTGTCCTTGGGGCCAGACCATGTGATCACCTTCACCTCCCACAAAGACGAAGAGGGAGAGCACTGAGAAGAGTGCAGGACAGGCAGGGTGAGATGGGGCTCAGCCACTGGGCTCATGGCTGGGCAGGCAGGGAAAAGTCTTGACCATCCTGTCCAGCGTCTCAGTTTCCTTAGGGTCCCCGGAAGTCAAGTAGGAGAGGAAGGGAGATGGGGGCTAGGAGGGCAGGGCACCTGGACAAATGCGGCCTGTCCCCCATAGCCAATAATGAGCCCAGGACATCGGAGGCTGATGTTTTATTCACAGTTGACGCAGAGCTATCAATTACCGATTGCTGCCACCCGGCCTGGCACCGCCTCCATCATCCTGCCATCCCAAGCTATTTTGGGCCTGGGCTTGGCCTTGCTTCCCTCATCACCCAGGCCCCTGTCCCTGCCTGAAGGGGAGGGTGCTCATCCTAGCTTGGGGGGACCAGCCAGGGCTCTCAGGCCCCTTCCCACTGAGCATTTGGATAAACTGAGGTTTGGAGAGATGATTGAGCCATCATTGTGGAGAAGCAGTAACTCCTGCTTCCTTGCCCCTGAGAAGGGGGTAAGGCACTGAGCGTGGGATGGGTGATTATTCCAGCATGACTGGAAGGGGCTTCAAGTCAGTTGCCAGGTGCCAGACAGACACCTGGGTCATGCGGTGAGCCCATACCTGGCTGTGGTCACAGTTGGTCCTCAGCGATCATTGCATCTCTCCAAATCTTTGCAAATGTCAAGCTGCCTCTGGAAAATTGGCTTCCTGGGATCCCCCACACCCCGCCAAAAGCCTGTACCTTCCATAAATACCCCCAAAGATTTCCTCTGATCCAGCCCCCTAGAACTGGAGGGAGGGGTTGACCAGGGCGGAGACTCACACCCCATTTTTCTCTGCTCACCACCACAGGCTTCAATGCACCTCCACAGAGAGGGCAACCCCCAAATCCCAGACCCTCAGGAGTACTTCCTGAGCCCATCTAGAAGCCTCAGGCTCAGAAAGGGAGGAAATCCAGCCAAGATTACCCAGCGTGGGGGGCAAACGGTGGAGGGAGAGAGTCTGAGCAACAGCAGAACTTGCAGCACCTCAATTACTTACTACAAGGTGACAAGGTCCCTGTGATAAGCCTGAGATCCCCCGGAGCAGTGCCCCTCCCAGGGCTCCTGCTCGTGCCCCTCTCCAGGATGAGGCACCCCAGACCCTCAAACCAGGAGCCGGAAGAAGCAACGAGACCAACATGGAAGTGCAGGAACCAAGCCTCGAGCCCCGCAGCCTAGAGTGAGTGGAAACAGCGCTAGAGCCTGGGGAGGGGAGGTGGCGGCCGTGCTGGGTGCAGGCGTCTACATGCTCCCGGGGGGCCGGGGTTGCTGCTGCGCCTGAGCACCGACCTGTTACTTCCTGGGTCTCCAAAGTGAAGCTGGAGGCTGACGGTGGGGGCTTCACACAAGTCTCAGTGGTCCCCGAGTTACTCTGTTGGCCCAGGAGCTGAGTCTTGTCCAGGTGCTGACTCTGAGCTGCCAGAACTTGGCCACAGTGGCTGGCTCCCCCCTGGGACCTCTTTCCCAGTGGGATCATTGCTGCCCTCCCAGAGGGGAGGAGGTGGCGCCTAAGGATAAAGCAATAACATGAGGCTGAAGCAAACGCAGTTCGTAGATCTCAAAAAAAGAATATGGTCAGGTGACCGAATCTTTCACCTCAGAATGGGTTTATTCAGAACCAGGAACAAAACAGTAATCTGGAAAGCACAGATGCAAGGCACACTTGCACATCCCTGGAACCAAGTCAGCACATGCTAGGTAAGTCAGAGCCCTTCCCATGCCACTCCGGCCTGAAAGCAACATACCTCTGCAGAGGACGCACAGGGCAGGGTGGAGCCTGTCATTCCCGGAGTGCATCTGTGTGGGACTCTCCTCTAGCCTCCCAGATTCATTTAAATAAGGTTTATGTATTAAATTTTCACATTTGCCTGTTTTTGGTTTTTGGCCACAGCAGTTCTCAGGGGTTACTCCTGGTGCTGCACTCAGCAATCACTCATGGCAGTGCTCAGGAGACCATAGGAGATATTAGGGATCGAACCTGGGTCCGTGGCATGCAAAGTGCTTACCTTACCCATGGTACTATCACACCAGCACTGCCACTTGCCCCTTTTGATCAAGACCTTTCTTTTTTTTTTTTTTTTTTTTTGCTTTTTGGGTCACACCCGGCGATGTACAGGGGTCACTCCTGGCTCTGCACTCAGGAATCACCCCTGGCGGTGCTCAGGGGACCATATGGGATGCTGGGAATCGAACCCGGGTTGGCCGCGTGCAAGGCAAATGCCCTACCCATTGAGCTATTGCTCCAGCCCCTGATCAAGACCTTTCTTTGAAAGCATTATTGATCATTGTGCTAATCTGTGATTCTATGGCTTTTTAACTCTTGGTGCCAGGAAACACATTTTCTGTGTGACATATTTTGCACCACAGGGAGTGCACACACTAGAATCTTAACATATTTAAGATGTCTTAAAGAGATATGGAGAGAGAGAAGTGGCAGGCATTCTGGTGAGCAACGCGGCCCGGACAATGCTCCGGACCTGAATCGGGGCCAGCAACACTGGGGGGCCGGAGGGAGGAGGTGCCGCCAGCACACCTTCTCCAGATGGAACCCTGGCGACACTGAGCAGCAACTAACACTGCTCCAGGATTCGGGACTGGGACAGATCCGAGTTGTGGGGGCCACTGGAGTGGGGCGGCGCCAGCCCAAACTCTGAGTGGTCCCGGCCGCCGGAAGTCACGCCCTCGACCCACCCTCGGCGCCATCTTGATGCCACAATCCACAGAGAAGCGGCAGGCATTCTGGTGAGCAACGCAGCCCGGACAATGCTCCGGACCCGAATCGGGGCCAGCAACACCGGGGAGCCGGAAGGAGGAGGTGCAGGCAGCACACCTTCTCCAGATGGAGCCCTGGAGACACTGAGCAGCAACTAACATGGCTCCGGGTTTCGGGACTGGGACACATCCGAGCCGCGCGGCTGCGTTTGACCTTTTCTAACACCTGAAAACATACAATCTTTGAATGGAAAACTAATTATCAAATGCCTCCTTATTAGGGCTATCTCGTTTGGGGGTATAACTCCCACAACAATAGTGACTTTTGTGTTGAAATATGGAACCGTAATCAAGGTGAAGAGAAAATAAAGTCAAATTCATCAGTTATACAGTTGGGGTGGGGGGCGGGGGTATACCGGGGATTTTGGTGGTGGAATATGGGCGCTGGTGAAGGGATGGTGTTTGAATACGGTATAACTGAGACATAAACCTGAGAACTCTGAAACTTTCCACATGGTGATAAAATTTTTAAAAAAATAAAAATTAACAAAGAGAGATATGGAGAGAGGAGAGGGAATTCTGAGGTCTTTCTCATATAAGTCTGTATTATTCTAATAGACTTGGTCATCTTGACTTCTTAGGAAAACACATCACATTTTAAATTGTGGGAAATCAGGTGACCCAACGGGGTGCAGATCCAGTAAAGATTTTTTTGGGGGGGTGGTGGGAGGGATACTGGGACCATTGGCAGTGGAAAATGGGCACTGGTGTAGGGATGGGTACTTGACTATTGTATGACTGAAATGCAAGCATGAAAGTTTGTAAGTCTGTAACTGTACCTCACGGTGATTCACTAATAATTTTTTTTTTCTTTTTGGGTCACACCCAGCGATGCACAGGGGTTACTCCTGGCTCTACACTCAGGAATTATTCCTGGTAGTGCTGGGTGACCATATGGGATGCTGGGAATCTAACTGCGTGCAAGGCGAACGCCCTACCCACTGTGCTATCTCTCCAGTCCCTAATATATATTTTTAAAAAAAGATTTGTGTTTTCTTGGACCAGAGAACTAGTATGACTGTTAAATCACTTGCTTTGTCTGTGGCTAACCCCAGATCAATCCCCATGTACCCAGTATTTCCTTCTGAGCATCATCAAGAGTGATGCCTGAGTTCAGAGTCAGGAATAAGATCCAAGCACCGTTGGGTATGGCCCCAAACCAAAGCAAACCAATCAACCAACCAACCAACTAACAAAAAAGACTTGGCGATTTCTTTAGATGTGTACTGTGCTCCTGAGACTATTCCCTGACATTTGGCTGCTCAGAGTTCTTTTTAGCAATATTTCATGGGTGTCTTTCCGGGGGGAGGGGGCTGTTGCTGGTTCTGGAGCTGAATTTTCCAATAGACAAAATTTCCAGGTTGCAAGGTATTTCTTGAGCTCTTTTTCTCCCTGAACTCTGCTATATAAAGATAGCTGAACCAGAACCTTATTATTTTTGATAGAAGTACTAAGGCTTTTACTGTTATTGAAGCATATCTCCTTTGATCAGCCATGGATCAAAAGAGGGAGGGACTAGGTGCATTAGGGTGCCCTGTGATTCTTAATGGATATGCATTTATAAGTTTCTGAAGAGGTATATGTGAGGTTATGTCAAACCAAAGACAATGTGTTTTGACTATGATATTCAGGGGTCTTTATAATTTGACTAATTGAGCTTTAATATTTTTTTTTGTGTGTGTTCAAGTTAACCAGAGGATTTAGGGTGATAGGCAGAATGAAAATGTTGGGGAAAAAAAAGGTGAAGTGCCACAAAGTTATCTGAGCACCTGGCCAATATTATGAGTTCCTTGATCACTATAAAATTTATGAGTAGACTCAGGTAGAGATAAATTTTTTTCAAAACAGACTTTTTAAAATGAGGCTAGAGAGATAGTACAGGGAGTAAGTTTCTTGCCTTGCACTTGGTCAACGCTAGTTCAATTCCCGGCCACCATCACTCAGAGCTCTGCCAGAGTGATCCTTGAGCACCACCAGGTGTGCCCCCCTCCCCTCCTCAAATAAAACCAAATAGAATTTGTCTACAGAAGAGTTGTAATCTGTTTTTGAGGAAAAATATCAGAAAACATGAGAAAACATGCAGATTGTGAGTAAAATACATTGATATCCATGAGATAAGTTAACTGCATGGAATTCAAGCTGTCCATTTAGCAATTAAATGTGTCCAAACAGCATGAACAGACTTTCCTGGCTTGTATTGTGGAGAGGTAGCGCTTGTAAGGTGAGAACTGTTTGCAGTCTTATCAACATTTCCCCCACCAAAGTTGATTTATGAACGTAATTGTTTTATTTATGGATCAAGAGTGGAAAATTTACTTTTATTTCTGTATGTGTGTGTGTGACAGAGAGAGAGAGAGAGAGAGAGAGAGAGAGAGAGAGAGAGAGAGAGAGAGAGAGACTGCAAAGCCATTTTCGAATTAAGGAAGTCGTGTTGTTTCCATAATATTCCAAACCCATGAGCTTCTCTAAAGTCATGTCTTGAATCAGCATAGATCTTGGCAGATTTGTCACTGTTCGATTTGTCACAGACCCAGGTGAGTGCGTATAATTTGGTGTGTTGTACTATAAAAGTCAAAGGCAAGGGATCTGCATGCCTTTGATATCAAAGGGTGTTGATGCATAACCAGCAAAATCTTTGCCCTTTTCAATTTTCAAACCTGAACTGTTAGTGAACCATGAAAAGTCAGTTTTACCCAAAGGAAATTCTTGAAAATTTTGACAGGGGTTTGAAGGTAATCTGTCATATCTGTCCTCTAATCATGAGGAACTTTGCTGGTAGTGATGGGGAGGCTAGTGGTAGGGTGTAGGTAATTTGAATGTGAATTAAAAATATCTATAAAATATATTCCTATATATATAGGAAGCACTTTGCAAAAAGAATTTTCTTGATGGCACTGAGTAATGACACTAAGGCCAATAGCTACTCCCTATGCATCTTACAAAGTCCAGTTGCTGTAAGGCCTTATGGGCATTTTTGGTCCCAGTTTCTGGATGGTGCCAAGGACATTTTCTCCTTTTCCTATGCAGAAAGAAAGAAGGGAATCTGATCTTTGGGCTTCCCATGGACAGCTGGATCTATTAAACTTTAAGGCCTTAAAATCCAAGTCTTCCAGGGGAGTAGTACAGGAGTTAAGGTGCTTGCCTTGCTTGAGGCCAACCCTGGTTGACTCCCTGGCACATATGATTCCCCAAGGACTGCCAGGAGTGATCCTTGGGCACAGAGCGTAAGTTGACTCTGAGCACTGCTAAGTATGGGCCAGTCCCTTCCATAGAATTGATATGGGTTGATATTTTTTAATTTTTTAAAATTTTGGTGGGGGCAGCAATGCTCATGGATTTGTCCTGCTCTGACCTCAGGAATTACTCCTGTCATGGCTCAGGCGACCGTATGGGATGCCAGGGATTGAACCAGGGTCAGTCACAAGGCAAATGTCCTGTTTGCTGTATCATTTTTCCGGTCAAGTTGTTTTTATAAAAGCACCTAGAGAACTTGCTAACATCAGTAATGAGGATGGGAGTTGATTCAGTATGGACAGGTGCAAAGTGTCCTGAACCCATAGTAACACAGTGAGAGATACGGCGAATCAGTGAAGCTAATATTGTATCTAATGTGTGCAATTGACTCTTTATTTAAGGTCAATACCTAGAATTATTTCCTGTTTTTGTGAGAACAAGATCCCAGCATGATACTTTTCTACTTTTCTAAGAAGTCTTGACCGACTGAACGACTCGGGGTGGAGGAGCTAAAAAGAAAAGGAAGGATCACTTTCAAAGGGCCTGATCAAATGGGCCTAAGTTCAGAGGCAGGAGCCTTTTGAGGCTGATTAGAAAACCCCACTATTTGAACTGTTTCGGGAGCTGGAGGCAGAGGCTCTTTTATAACAGGGGCCCTGAGCACTGGAAAAGTGACTCTCATCGCAGTCAGGATAACAATTCCTGCTCCACCTGGAGGCTTGTCTCTTGGAGCCCGTAGAGCAGGGAGACCAGGACAATGCACACCTGCCTCTGAAGACACCGGAAAGTCTGCTTGGAAGGTGGGTGCTGGGAGCTCTTCAGTTCCTGGCCATGTCTTCTTGAATGTCCAAGCTCTTTACGGTAATAATATAAACAAGGTAGTTTGGGGAATCTGTCATCTTTCTTTTGGATAGCTTGTCAATGAGCTTCCGGTCAAATAAACTAGACATGGAATGAATGTAGTTTTCTATTTCACTCCTGTTTTTTTTTTTATTTCCCCCCAGGAATAGAGAGAGGTGTTGTTTCAGCCTGCTAATGGGGCTGGAGGCTCCCCATGAAGCTGGAGCATCAGAAAAGCTTGAGTTTTCTTTGAAAGCAATTTGAAGTCAATAATCACGAGCAGGCTCATCAGGCTTGTTCCAATCAACGGGCTGAGGGAAAGCCGCGGGAATAGCTTGATGAAGTTTCTCAGCAAGTTTCTTCATTGCTTGCCAAAAGTTGGAGGTTTGTTGATTTAAATCCTCTTCAGGATTTTCCCACCTGGCAAGTTTCACCCACTGTTTGGCCAGACTCGACCAATCAATAAGCATGTGAGTTAGTGGAGAGAAGTCAGAAAACTGAGGTTGATGTACTTGCATGACTGTATTGCATTATTCTGGAAAACGATGACAGTTCCCAGTTACCTAAAGGAGTGGACCCACACGTGGGCCTGTTTCCCAGGACCAGAAGCTCGGCACCTCCAGAACTTCTCTTTCAAAGTTCAGGTGGTCCAGAGTGAGAAGAGGCGGTCTCAGAGAGACCTTGGGGTGTTAAAAGTAGGTTCCCACTGAAAGACATCATGTTGAATGAAGTAAGCCAGAAGAGGAAAGGCAAGCACAAAATGAATGATCTGTGGTATATAGAATACTGGGTGAGGAAATGTATTATAGTAAAATGGTGTGTGTGTCTAGATCACTCTTTTATTTATTTATTTTTTAAATTTATTTATTTTTAATTAGAGAATCACCGTGAGGGTACAGTTACAGATTTATACACTTTTGTGCTTATACTTCCCTCATACAAAGTTCGGGAACCCATCCCTTCACCAGTGCCCATTCTCCACCACCCGTAAACCCAGCGTCCCTCCCACCCTCCCCAATCCCATCTCCCCCCCACCCCACCCTGCCACTGTGGCAGGGCATTCCCTTCTGTTCTCTCTCTCTATTTAGCTTCTACAGCCCCCCTAGTCTTTAGAGAGGAGGATAGAGAAGGAAAGAAATCAAGGGGTGGGGGCAGAGAGAACAGGAAGTAATGGGTGAACAGGCATCAGGGCTTCAGTTATATTGGTGGGTGAGTGGGATAGCCAAAATACAGACTCAACAAAACTGAAAACAGGAGATCTAAGCTGCAGCCACTGAAACTTTATAATGTGCCTGTCAAGGTGACAGGTGGGGATGGGGTGAAGATGGGGTGGGGAGGGAATATGGGAACACTGGTTGAGGGAAGCTGACACTGATGGTGGGATTGGTGTTGAAATATCATCCGCCTAAAATGCAGCTATCAATAACACAATAACTTTGTAAATCGCAGTTCTTTAATTAAAAAATCAAGAAAGAAGAAAAGGCGGTTCCCTGATCATTAGGACTTGGAACCGAGATTATGAAGGAGGGGAGAGAGTTGAGAAACAGAGACCAGAGGCCAGAGACGGTACTGGAGGGAGTGGCTGAGCACTTGACAAAGCAGGTTGAGGACGACAAAGACGCCCCGGGAAGCTGTTTTCTCTCGCTTGTCTCAGTCAATTCCAAACTGTCACGTGCAGAGCCCACTTGAGACCAGGTAACGCCTGGTGCCTCCGAGAGCAGGGTGGGCTGGCCAAATTCCAGCTGGGGGCCTGGTTTCTGGAACAGAGCAAGCGTAATGGTTCTGGGTCCTTGTGGGAAGTACATGACCTCCCCACCCAAAAAAGGACGTTTCCTGAGTTGGACTCTGGACCTCCCTCCGCTGCTGATTGGGAGATGCTCAGAGGCAGGAGCAGACATCTCCTTAGATTCAAAAGTCTTGGAGAAAATAGCACCCGATGGACCGTGCTCTAGGGAACCTATTTCTCCACTAGCCCCAGAGTTCTAGAGGCTCTTTTTCTTAATTTCCATACTGACCCCCAAAGATGTTCATCTTTTTTTTATTCATGACTTATTTATTTGGGCTGGAGCGATAGCACAGTGGTTGGACGTTTGCCTTTCACAAGGCTGACCCAAGTTCGATTCCTCCGCCCCTCTCGGAGAGCCTGGCAACCTACCGAGAGTATTGCGCCCACGTGGCAGAGCCTGGCAAGCTACCCGTGAGTGTTGGATATGCCAAAAACAGTAACAATAAGTCTCTCAGTGAGGGATGTTACTGGTGCCCGCTCGAACAAATCGATGAGCAACGGGATGACAGTGATACAGTGACTTATTTATTTATTTATCTATTTATTTATTTATTTATTATTAGTGAATCACTGTGAGGTACAGTTACAGACTTACAAGCTTTCGTGCTTGCAGTTCAGTCATACAATGGTCTAGTGCCCATCTTCCACCACCAATTATCTCATTGACCAAACAAATTTTTCATAAGCAACCCAAAGGTGGCTGGGAAAGAGCAGTCTCACAGTGAGACATGCAAGTACCCACAGAGAACCTTTTGCAATGGCTGTGGCTGGACAGAGGAGGATAAGCCACAGCACTGTCGCCAGAGGAGCTGGGCCCTGTCCTTGCTGACTGGGGGCTCTGGGAGATGTGGAGGATATTCCTCTAGCCCCTGACCTCACATGCACAAGGTTTCTGCGATTGACAGTGGCTTTTCTGCATTCTGGAGAACCAAGGCCAGGCATCCTTCCTGCTCCATACTTGCTGTGTGGCTGAACAGGTCCACCCTCTCTGAGCTGTGGCTATGAGGTCAGGGTCTCCACCGCGTTGCTGTTGATGAGGTCTGGTGTGTGCTGAGGCCAGTCTGTGAGACAGGAGGGCCAGACTAAGGCCAGGCTTGGAGAGCTCAGAGCAGGTGCTTCATAAACCCTCTGGAAAGAAAAGGGGACACGTGGGCGGCCAATTGGCATATGAAAAGGTGCTCATTGTCACTTATTATCAGGGAAATGCACATCCCCAAACAATGAGATTTCATCTTTTGCCAGTGAGGATGCCTAGATCAAAAAAGCTGGAAACAGCCCATGCTGGCGGGGATGCAGTGGGAAAGGAATTCTCATTCGTTGTTGGTGGGAATGCTGTCTGGCCCAGCTGCATGAAAAACATTGTGCGATATCTCAAAACAGTTACAAATGGTTTCCTATGACCTAGGGATCCTACCTCTTGGCCTCTACTGCTCACCCTTCCCACTACTAAACATTACTTTCGAAACAGCTATCCAAACTCAATTCCCTGTGGCACTGAGCATCTACAGTAGCCAGCTATGGAAGCAACTTGAAGTCCAAAGACAGATGAGTGGGTAAAGAAACCGTGGCATAGATCCATAATGACATAGGATGCAGTCAGAAGAAAGGATTTCATGGGAAATTATGCCATTTGCTGCAACTTAGATAGAACTGGAGAGTATCATGTTAAGTGAAGTAAGACAGAGGGAGAAGGGAAAATACTTCATGAGCTCACTCATCTGTGGTACACAGTGAAATAAGGGGACGGAAGGTATCAAATATAACTAACCCTTGGATTACAGAACTGAGCGCACCCAGCTGGGGCCTGAGTGAGCCGGGAGAAGGCACGAGACGGACTCGATACAATATAAGGACACTGGCTGAGGGTCCTGGGCACTGTGCTGGTGTTGAGGGGAAGTGACTGTGTGCATCGAAATCATCAGCTCTGGGCCAGAGGTACAGCAGGTAGAGCGCTTGCCTCGCATGAGGCGAGCTGCCTCGATCTCCGGCACCCCACATGGTCCCTGAGCCCACCAAGAGTGATCCATGAACATTGCCTGGTGTGGCCCCAAACCCAAATGAAGGAATCATAAGCTTAAGCCCTTGTAATCAGGTGATCCAAACTATAATAACTGAACTGGAAAACAAGTCCGATAGGGGGCTAGGTTGTGAGAGGAGCTTGCAACATGGATGAAGGCATGGTGGGCGTCGAGGAGCAACCCTGCAGGCTGGAAACTCGTTACCAATGCTCTCATAAACCATGGCGCCTAAATAAACACTGGGAAGAAGAAACAAAACAGTGCTGGACCTGAGGCCTGTGGGATGGGGGAGCTTTTGACCAACGGATGGTTGTCTGTCCCTGCTCCCAGATCCGGTCCCCGGGCTGTTCTCTGTCCTTCATCCCCAGGCTACACCAACCGTGTCCATGTCCAGCAAGAGCTTGTCCTGCGGAGGAACGGCAGGAGCCCATTGCCTCCCCGGCCAGTCTCGTCTGGGGAACTGCCATTCTCTTTCCTCGCCCGCATCTCTGTCTTGGCAAATCCCTTCCTGCAGGACCAGGCCCACGTGCCCGACAGCCATCCCCACAACAGCTGCATCCTTGCTGCCTGGACCCTGTGGACCCTGTGCCAGGCCTGCTTCAGTTTCTCCACCCGTCACGCCCTGGCCCTCCCGCTGCCTTCTGTGCTTTATCCCCTAGCCTGCCGAGAGCACAGGATTTGGGGCAGTGTGGAGAAAGGGAGCGGGAGGGTGCTTCTTCTTCTCATTCTTCCCTCTCCTTCCTGCCACATAGCGGCTTACAGACCCAGTGACCTTTTGTGAAATGAAGGGCCGGTGGGGGAGGGGTAGCTCAGCCCCATTAGCACTCTTCATAGCCCCTTGGGAGTCAGGGGCCTCAGGTCCAGCACTGAGGCCATCAATAGCCCATTAGCCCCACCCCCCAGCCCAGGGGCTTGCTCTATGCTTCCAGGAAGGGCTCAGCCCCGTACACCAATCCCCGTGGACCCAGAGGTCTGTCCCACCCCGGGTCAGGCCATCTGGGGATGGGGTAGGGTGGGGCAGAAGCCAGGGAGAGACTAGACGGGGCAGGAACCCACTGGCCAGGTGGTGAGCAGGACCAGGCTCAGCACAGCACCAAGTCTATGCGATGACGCTGTGCAAGGGTAGTGGTGAGCTGTGATCCAGGGTCCCCTCTGAGCCCTGGGATGGAGAAGTCTTTGACTCTAGAGGAGCTGTCAGGTCAGTTAATCAGTCAACAGCCATGAACTGACTGAGCTCACCCAAGACTGAGTGAGAGAGGACTAGCACAATTCACTTCCTTGCCAGCAAATATTTATTCCGCATCCACTGAATGCCAGGCCAGCAGCAAAAGAGACAAGCCTTTGGGGTGGGGACGTGGTGTAAGGAGATTTAGAAGGGGAATGTGGGATGGAACAGCCTGGAACGTTCTCGAAGTTGGAAAGTGCCCTACAGGAGGTAAGCCGTGCCTGGTGGGAGATGGACAATGGCCACTGCAGTTTGAGGAGTTATGGACCTCTGGGGAGACTTTGGAGCTGTGCAAAGAAAGAGGAGAAGAGCATGGCAGCAGGTGGGGGACAGGGAGTGGGTAAGGGGCTGAGTGGGTAAGAGAAAGCCAGGAGGCAGTGAGATTGGAGGGAGAAAAGGACAAGGGACCGAGAGGTAGAGGTGTTCAGAGAGACTGTGGGTCACACCTCGCGATGCACCGGGATCACTCCTGGTTCTGCACTGAGGAATTACCCCTGGCGGTGCTCAGGGGACCATATGGGATGCTGGGAATTGAACCCTGGTTGGCCGTGTGCAAGACAAACGCCCTACCTGCTGTGCTATTGCTCCAGCCCCTTGGATTCCTTTTAAGATGCAAAAGGAGCCATGTTCTGGTTCAATTTCATGGACCCCACGAATGGTGCATGGGGGGGTGTGGGGGGCGCAGGGCGGCCCCTACCTTCATCCTGGTGAGCCTGGGGGGACTCTGACAGACTGCCAGGAGAGCAGAAAGTAGGGACGGACTTGTTCCGCTAGACTGAGTCACTGGGAATTAGAATCCTCATGAATCTTAGAATTACACTCTCCTAATTAGAACTAGAATTAGAAGCCTCAAAGAACCTTGGCATCAGAAGCTGGCCGGAAACTCCGGGGGACCTGATCCCTCTCCTGTGGCCTCCGCCTGAAGCAGCCCCCTCCCACTCCCCCTTTTAATATGAGCTGAGATGCGCTCCCCCCTCACCGTCTTGCCCCCTCCTCCAAGGCCACACTGCCCAAGGATCTCACTGGAAGCCTTACCTCCCCAGTCCCCTGAGCTGCTGGCTGGTGGCCTGTCCTGCACAGGGTGCCTCGCCACTCCTTCATTTGCTCCTCAGGCAGAAGACATGGGGACCCTGACTTTGCTCTCCCCATTCTCTGTGTGAGAAGACTGAGGCTCATGGAGGTGTCACCTACCCTGAGGGGCCGAGTGATGCCCCTGGCCCAGGCCTTTGGTGGACTGGCTGGGCAGAGGGGGAGCAGGCCGAGTGCCAGCCACCAGTTGGGGTATTTTTAGAGGCAGCGGCCCTGCGGCAGGCGCTGGGAGGGGCCCGAAAGAGTCTTCAGGGGAGGAAGAGCGTAAAGTGATGTCTTAATTGGGATCTTTGAGCAGAAAAACTTACAAGTGCTCAATTATTTTATAATGAGCCGCCAGTTGGAAGAGAGAAGCACAAACATTTGCAAAATGTGTGCGGTGCCGGGTGTGGAGGGAGGGATGGAGGTCTTCCTCTCCCTTGCCCAAGTTCACCCCCTTTTGTAACTTGGGGCACAGTGGGGGCCACTTTAGTGAGGATCCGGAAGCCGAGAGTCCCTGTCTTTGACCCTTCTCCATGAAAAAGGGCCACAGGCTCAGGAGCTGGGCAGCTGGGGACAGGTAAAGAGCCCCGTGGGCAGGAGATATCGAAGTCACGCGACTACTCATCCCCGTTCCTGCATAGCTCCCACTCAGCCTCCTGGTAAAGGACCCACTGAGGCCTACTGACCACCTCTGTCCCCAGCCCACATCCTACCTCCAATCCTACCTCCCATGTCATCCCGGCTGCCCCGGTCACCCACAGGCCTTTGTCCCTATCCGGCAGACTTCACATCTGCTTTGGGGCCTGGCCCGTGCCTCCTTCTCAGAGGGGCAGGCGTGAGCATCAGCCCGGTAGGGGTTCTGTGGGGACCCGGCAGAAACCACCTGATTCTGAGGGCTGAGCGCTGGTGACCATGATGTCCAGTGCTCAGTGAGGGCCACCACTAAAGGCTCCACAGCAGCCAGCCCGAGACCCGCTCCCTGGGGAAGCCTGCTCTGGGCAGGCAGCAGGAGAGGCTGGCAAAGCCTGCCCGTAAGCTTCCTGGTGACAAGTTTCAAGTTTCACACCAACTTTGAAGAACCCGATTTTGCCCTCGAAAGTCTGTCTGGGGGCACAGTGGGACAGGGAAAGGAGAGTCGCTGCTGCTCTGGATGCGTGTCTCCCGGGCTCCTGCTTCAGAAGCTCCAGGACACTCCATGAGAGCGGCTGCCATCGCTGGCAGAGGGGAGTGGGGTGTGCTCTGTGTGTGTGTGTGTGTGTGTGTGTGTGTGTGTGTATGACAGTATGTGTGTATGTAAGAGTGTGAGTGTGTGAGAGGGGGTGTGTGTGTGTGTTTGTGAGTGTGACTGTATGTAAGAGTGTGTGAGTGTGTAAGAGGGTATGTGTGAGTGTGACAGTATGTATATAAGAGTGTGTGAGTAAGATGGTGTGTGTAAGAGTATGTGAGTGTGTAAGAGGGTGTGAGTGTGACAGTGTGTGTAAGAGTGTGTGACTGTGTTGTAAGAGGGTGTGTGTGAGTGTGACAGTGTGTGTAAGAGTGTGTGAGTGTGTTGTAAGAGGATGTGTGTATGGGTGTGACAGTGTGTATGTAAGTGTGTGAGTGTGTAAGAGGGTGTGTGTGGGTGTGTATAAGAATATGTGCGTGTGTTTGTGTGTGTGACAGAGAGAGAGCAAGCAAGCTTGAGCATGCATGTACATGAGACCGGCCCAGCACGTTAGAGGCAGGGGTGGGGCTCCTTGAGTTCTTCCAGCTCAGGCGTCTAGATGCAGCTGCTGGGGTGTCTGGGGAGGAGCAGGAGCAGGTGTCTGTGGAGGAAGGGAGGGCTGTCCCCAGCGGCCCCAGAAACTATGGGCAGTTGCCTGAGGCAGCCTGCAGCCCCGATAGGCATGGTCCCATCCACAGGAGAGCAGAAGCGGCTTTGGAGGTCTAGGAGGGGCGAGGGAGAAGAGGAACGACAGCGCACTCACCCCTTTCCTCCCTCTGCTCATGCCTCTGCTCCACCCCTCCCGCCCCTCTATTTCCACTGCGTTCTCCCAGGTCTGCGCTTCTCCCCTTCCCAGTGTTGGGGCTCGCAGTTCAGACACAGGCTCTTCCCTCAGCCCCCGCCCTCACTCCGTCCCCTCACCCTGACGGTGGGAAAGGTTGGCTTCTTCCCGGACCCTGAGGCACGAAGCCCCCATTCCTGCCACCAGCCACGCTGCAGGGCCTGGAGGTGCTGCCCAGGGGTTTGTAGCTAAGGCTGCATTTTTGCTCCAGAGGCCTCACTGGCACCTCGTGTGAAACCTCAGTCACCAGGGATGTCATCCCCCAGTACTAGGATGTCAGCTCGGGCCACCTCTACTTGAGACCTTCCCTGCCTTGAGCCAGGGCCCCATCCACCCCTCCACTCAGCTCTCCAGACCTCTCCAGGGACTTACCAGGAACCCCCAGCAGGGTCTCTGCTCAGAGTCCCACCCTGCCCGGAGACACTCTCCCTTCACACAGCCTCACATTGCCTTCTTGTTTCTGCCATCCCAGAGATGCCATCTCCTCCCCCCTGAGCCACCCCACTGAAGTGGAGGCCCCCTTTCTTCTCTCTGCTTTTTCCTGGTGAAATCTCCTGCGCCCTTTTCCCCATTCCCATCCACACTTGATTTTTCTCCCGAACATCTGACAATCTAATCCCTTTCTCAGCTGGTCTCCCGCACTGCCTCCTGCACCGGAGTCTTAGCTGCATAAGGGCAGGGATTCTGTTTTGTTTACTGCAGCTGACACTGTCTGGCACACAGTGGGTGCCCAACAAACATGACTGCAATGATTGGTCGGTTGGTTGCTACAGGGCACCCTGCCTGCTACAGTCGTGGACCTGGGCTTGGCTGGAGAAAACAGTGAGGGCATGAGGGTGGCAACTGCTCTCCCTTCTGCTGGGCCCGTCTTTTATTACATATGTCCCAGGGCCCCACTAGGACCAGGGTGGAGGGTGTGGATGCAGCTGAGTATGAAGTCAGCTGTTCTGATTCTATCAGCAGTGGGGGAGAGGGAGAGAGAGAGAGAGAGAGAGAGAGAGAGAGAGAGAGAGAGAGAGAGAGAGAGAGAGAGAGAGAGAGAGGGAGGGAGGGAGGGAGGGAGGGAGAGAGAGGAAGAGAGAGAGAGGGAGGGAGAGAGAGAGGAGAGAGAGGGAGAGAGGGAGGGAGGGAGAGAGAGGGAGAGAGAGAGGGAGGGAGAGAGAGGGAGAGAGGGAGGGAGGGAGAGAGAGGAAGAGAGAGAAGGAGAAAGAGAGGGAGGGAGAGAGAGAGGAGAGAGAGGGAGAGGGAGAGAGAGGGAGGGAGAGAGAGGGAGAGGGAGAGAGAGGGAGAGAGAGAGGAGAGAGAGAGGGAGAGAGATTTATATTGGGGAGGTTGGGATTAGGTACTAGAAACATCTCAAGATGAGAGCTGGATAGGAAAGATGATGGTACAAATGATGAAAGGAAACAGATGAATAGATAAATCAGTGGGCAGATGGATGCAAGGGTGATAGATTAGTGGGTAGATGGGTGGATGGAAGATGAATAAAATAAAAATAGGTGGACAGATGAGTGAATGGGATAAACAAATACATACTCCTTCATCCAATAGAAAAGTGGATAGATGGATGAAAGACTGGATAGTTGGATGAGAATACATAGATAAATGGGTTGATGGAAAAATGAGTTGATGAATGGATTGATTAGTCAATTATATATATATACATACATATATTTGTGAGGTTGTTTTCTTTGTCTTGTTTTATTTTTTCGTTTTTGTTTTTGAGCCACACCCAGCTGTGTGGCTCAGGGGTAATCCTGGCTCTGCACTTAGGGCTCACTCCTGGCGGATGGGACTACATGGGATGTTGGGGATCTTGGGCTGCAGTGTGCAAGGCAAGTGCCTTCCTCACTGTACTATCGCTCTGCCTCCCTCAATAATATTATTATACACAGGCAAATGGCAATGAAGTTGATGATAATGCTAATAAACCTTACTGAGTGCTTTCTTGTGTACCCCACTCGCACATAATCAACTTTATCTGGTTCTCATTATAACAATTTTAATTTATTTTTTGTTTTTTGGATCATACCCATCAGTACTTCTGGCTCTGTGCTCAGGGATCACTCCAGGAGGGGGTTGGGGGGCCATATGCGGTCCTGGTGATAGAACCCAGGTTGCCTGTGTGCAAGGCAAGGGCCTTTCCACTGCATTACTGCTTGGATTCCCCATTCCAGTGTCAGCCGTGGGTCAGCATCTGAGGGCAGCACTCACGTCCCAATTGGACAAATGAGAACATGGAGCCTCAAAGTCATGAGGTAACTTACAAGTGCTCCCTGCTGAGGGGAGCTGGAGGAGAGATTTGTACCCAGGTCAGCTTGGCTTCCGCGACCGTTTTACTCTTCAGGACAGGGTCCTGCTTCACGAGTTGCCACCCTCAGGGGACAGGCATCCAGGACAGCTCTGAAGACCCTGCCAGCTGGCTCCTGGGAGAGCAGGTCTCTCTGCAGATGTGTTGGCTACTCTCTAGCTGCAATGGCCCCAAGGACTGTCACAGTGACAGCAACCACCTCACTACACTAGTGCCGGGCCTGTGCATCGTGGAAAGGGGTGTGGGTGGAGTGTGACTATATGGCAGATGCTGGCAGCCCATTCTCACAGCACCAAGATTCCTGCCAGGGCAGAGCCAGACTTCTGTGTGTCCCACCTTAGTGCCTAGTGGACACTATGAGCATTGAAGGCCCTGCTCTGCTCACTGAGTCTTCAGGAAAGAATAGGAATGATGCAAACTCGGCACACAGTAGGGGCTCAAGGGTTTTTAATTTTTGGGGTAGGGTGAGGGTACATACCTAGAGATGCTCAGAGCTTACTCTGTGATCAGGGATCACCCCTCACGAGCTCAGGCGGGGCATAAGCCTTTGCAGAGGATTTCAAAAGGCAAGTGTGGGTGGTACAGAGGAGCCCAAGGCGTATTACAGACCTGCTAGAAGGGTGGGCGCCCATGTTCCCTATTCCCAGCAAGGCTGCTCAGGGCAAAGCTGGCCCATGGGGGAGGCAATGCCACAGGCCGGGTAGCTTCTGCAGATTCAAGTGATCAGGGCACGTTTACTAACCCCCGAAGACAGGATGGTGCCAAGACAGCTCCATGACAGCATCCCGAGGGTAAGGAGATGGTGTGGTGTCAAAGGGAACAGAGTGTGGGGGAGAGGGTCGGGGCTTTCTGGAACAGCCTCTCAGACAGTGAGGAGCTGGGAGGGGCAAGTCTTCCTCCACACTGGGCTGTTTCAAAAATCAGTGTGGGTGGCATATGGAATCCTAGACCATGCTGGAAAGGCACACTGGACTTACAGAGAGCAGCCCTCCACTTCTGTCCTGCTCCCGTGACTTCCGGGTTCTTCTCTCAATTGCTGGTTTCTGATGTCTCTTTCTAGACTATTCTGCCAAGCACTAAGTGCACCTGCAGATACATATCCTACTTTTAAAAGGCCCAGCAAGGATGGGGAGAGAGCACAAAGGGCTGGAGAGCAACCTTTGCCGACAGGTGGCCTGCATGGTCCCTCAAGCACTGCGAGGAGTGATCCCCAAGCTCCGGAACACTACTGGGTGTGCTCCCCAAACAATGAAAGCAGCCCAGCGATCATATCCAATACTGTCTCTCCTGTACTATTTTTTGTTTGGTTTGTTTTTGCAGTTTTCCCTGCAAGTGGGAGGTACAACCAGCAGAGGTATAACCATAAGGGATGCTGGGGATAGAACCTGGGTTAGCCACATGCAAGGCAAGTGTCCCACCTGCTGTATTATTGCTCTGGCCTGTACTGCTGTTTTTACACTGAGTCAAAGAACATTTTCCAGCAGATTCAGTCAACAAATATGACTGAACATCCACTAAGTGTCCTCTTGTGGTCAAACAGGCCCAGCTAGACCCTCTGAGAGCCTGGCCCTTCCATTGCTGGCCATGCTGTATTTCCTCTCCCATTCATGCTTTGTAGGTGGTTGGGAGCACAAAGTGAGTGACCCTGGACATAACCCCAGTACCTGCTGGTAGGCCTATGATGGAATAAGTGCCCATAAGAAATATTCCTGGGACAAAGGACTTGGCTAGTAGTCCCCAGACTGTGGTGGGAAGACTGGGAGTCGGGGGGAGTGGTGGTCCTGGTTGGAAGGGGTAGAGGGAGAGGTCTGGGGTAAAGATGGGAAGGAAAGGATAGGGAGAGTAGAGGAGCCTCCTGAGGGTCCCACATCTAAGGGAATGTCAAGACTGGAGAGGGACAGGGGGCACCCAGAAGGCTATGGGAGCAGTCCTTGGGGGTGGGGGTAGCCTTCAGGTAAGGCTTACTCAAGGATGTCCTGCTGAGCATATCTGCCTTGGGTGGGTCCTACCATGTCCCCAGAGATTCATGTACCTGTTCTCAGCAGTGAGAGGGCCTGCCAGGGCCTGCGAGGTGCCTGAATTCTAGCAGAATATCAGGACCATGCTATAGCTGATGAAACTGAAACCTGGAAAGAGAAGCCAAGATGCCAAAAATCACTCCTTTTCCTCCCTGCTCTCCACTTGAGAGCAGGGGCCACGGTGGGAGTCCCCAGCCACCACTGATTCCTGGCAATGGACTCCAGGAGCCAGGGAATTCCGCCTTGTCCCAGCCCTCAGGCTTTATTAGATCGACACTCTAACCTGACAATGAAGATCATTGCTGAAGCAATAAATGCTCGGTACAAAATTCCAGCAGAACCATCCTGAACTGATAACCCCATCTGTCCAACAGGTGCCAACTGCATCTGATCTTCACACTGTGCCAGGCATGGAAGCAGGCAGAGACATTTGGCCCCACACAGCCTCGCAGGGGAGAGAGACCCTTCCCCAGGAGACACACAAACAAACAGTAGCTTCATTTCAAACTGCCCCTTGCTGGCTCTGGGAATGTCTTTCTTTTTGTTTCTGAACACATGGAGGCTGAGTCCTATTCTGCTGAGGATTTGTTCGTGGGTGGGCCTCATGGGGCGAGACTGCATCTTGGCCAATTCACTCACCATTGTCAGGCCTCCCAGCGTCTTTCTGATCTGGAGTCAGGCCCAATTCAGAGAAGAGGAGACTGAGGCCCAGGGTGCATCCTTTGCCGAGGAAGTGGATTGGGGGGTGGTGAGGAGCTGTGAGCCCCTTTCCTGGAGTGATGGCACCACATGGGGTGCAGGATGGGGCAGGGGGTGGGGAGGAGGCAGGCAGTGCCCACCAGGGTGGAGGGGGCTGGGTAATTGGCCGGATTACCCCAGCGGGAAGGCCTCCCTGGGGGAAGCTATTTTTAGCTCTGAGCAAGGCTGACTAGACTTCCCTCCCTCCTCCTTCTAGTGCCCTTTATTCCAGTCATCCTGGAGCCTGCAGGCCCTGCCTGCCTTCCTGGAAGCTCCGTCCCTTTGGAGGTAAGCGGGGAGAGAGCACCCCCATTTAACCCCCTTTTCTTTCTTGGAGGCAGCTCTCCCTTTCCTCTGATTAGAGGGGCGGAAAGGGGCAGCTTGAAAACGTCGTGCACATTTCCAGGGCCTCGGTGGTCTCTCTCCACACACTGCTTTGACCGGCACTCCGGGACGTACAGCAGTCAGGCAGAGACCACCTCAACCCCGGGTGAAGCCGGAGAGGGCGTCGTTTCCGAGTCTGAGCGCTGCTCCAGGAGCCAGGGTGCCGATAAGGTGCCTGTCTGGGTGCTCGCTCCCCTTCCATGTTTACTCCACTTTCCAATCGCCTTCCAGGCCGGCCCAGCCCTACGCAGAGGCCAAGCTCACAGCCACTTGCCTAGAGCATCCCGCGGAAGTCCTGGGGCCAGTGCTCATTGGCTGGCGCTGATCACGTGCCCATCCCTCAACCAATCACTGCACAGTTCCTTCCGTTTTCTGTCGTAGTCTGGCCCTCGTGGGCCCAGACTTGACCCAACACGAAATGTTGGTGTGAAGAATGGGGTTCGGGTGGGATGTGTCCCTTAAAAGTAAAGTTCCTTGAAGTGGGGCCCAAACATCAAGGCCCACGTGGATCTCAGGAAATCACGTGGCTACAGCCGAAACCCTGCCGCCCAGGTCGACCTGGCGCCCATCCTTGGGAGATGCTGGATGGAGGCAGCAGAAGTCGCAGCCTCGGGCCCCGTGGGACCTCGCTGGCCTCCATTAGCACGTCCTCCTGACAGCTGCAGCTCCAGGGGAGGCGGGAGGAGGGGTGAGGGCGGGCGCGTGTCAGATCCTGTGCAGGAGGGAAATAAGTCAAACGGCCAGCTCCAGGCTGCACTGATCAATGCCTGCTTCCTGATGGCTGGGAGGAACTCAGTGTCCTGTTTCCAGGGCCACTGGCCCTTCCTGAAGTTCTGTACCTCAAATCAATGCCACAGGGTCAGCCAGGGGCCTGGGGGTGCCCGGGGCCAAGGCGGGGCTAGTGGCCCAGAGCACATAGGGCAGTCACTTCCTTGACCTCTACGCACCCTGGCTCCTTCGCACCCACGAAGGGGATGGTGGCCCAGGTCTCCCCGGGTCCTATTCTGAAAGGATCTCTGGCCCTTCTGAGTGTGGGTTAGCCTGAAGCGATGACAGCACTTTGCCCATCACTGTAATACCATCCTCCTCATTAATGAGTCCATGCAGGGGGGCACTTAACTCAAAGTCTGGCACAGGCCAAATGCACAAGTGGGGGGGGGCAGGCATCGATACCAATACTGTCAGTATCAAGGAGTGTCCTGGGGAAAGGGTACCAGTGAAGTGACTGGGCTGCGGGCAGGACTCACTGGCCCTGCTGCCCCTTACCAGCTAGGGGACTCTTTCTTCTGCCCCCTTGGCTCTGGCCAGATGCCATCCTGCATCTCTTGACCTCTGATTGGGACTTCATGCATTCCAGAAATGTGTATCCTACACCAAGCGGAAAATGTGTATCCTGTACCAGCAGGCCTTCTGAACACCATTTCTACACGCAATTCTTTTTCATCCGAGAAATACAACCTGCACCAGCACTGCCAAAGGTGCCTCGGAATCACAGCGTGGTTGGTTCGGAATTAATTTGTGGTCATTGCACATTCAGAAGCTTTTCACCCTTGACAAAGTTTGTGTGACACCCCCACCCCCATCCACACACGCACATTCAGTTATAGGACCCCACAGGGGATAGCCAGCTACAGTTTCAGCAGTAGGTGGAGAGCTCTCTGGTGTATGCCCGGAGCAGAGAGGGCCAGGTTAACTCCCATCCCAATCCCAGGAAGGAGGGTCCCAGAGCTTGCCTGCTGCCACTGCTTCAGCCTGGGGGCTCTCATTCCTGGCCTGTTTGTCTTTCGAGTATCCAGTGAGGGAAGAAAGTAAAGCAGAGCTTGGGAGCCCAGGTCGGCCCCTGAAGAAAGACTAGTTTGGGGAGAGAACCTAGTGGCTGAGTCCTACTGAGACATTGGAGGGCCAAAATGGTGAGTAGGTGGGTCTGTAACACAGAGGCCCAGGGGCGTGGGTGGGCAGGAGGTGGGTGGGTAGGCCTGAGGTTGGGTGACTTTGGTTTTCTTTTTTTTTTTTTTTGCTTTTTGGTTCACACCCAGCGATGCTCAGGGGTTACTCCTGGCTTTGCACTCAGGAATTACTCCTGACAGTGCTTGGGGGACCATATGGGATGCTGGGGATCGAACCCGGGTCGGCTGCGTGCAAGGCAAACGCCCTACCCGCTGTGCTATCACTCCGGCCCAATGACTTTGGTTTTCATGCCTGCCTAGGGAGGTTTGCTCTGGCAAGCCGTGAGCTCATCTTATGTGTCAGGGGATGTCAGGACTCAGGGTCTAGGGCTGGTTGAGATCCAGTGAGAAGTGAAGAAAGCTGGGGAGTTCCCAAGAGGAGGTGACCTAGAGACTGTGGAGTAGTCCGCAGTGAGGCGTCCGAGGGTTACCCTTGCAGCTAGGCTGCTGGCACAGAAACATAGGCTGGTGTTTCTGGCTGGCTTTCACATCTCAATCACGGCTTCATTTATGCCTGAAACAAACACTTCGATGTTGTCATATTAAGACAAAATATTACAAAAGGTCTGCTCACTGCATGGACCAGCAAACCACCGCAGCCTGCAGGGAGTTCCCCTCACGCCCACCTGCAGGTATGCTAAGACAGCATGGATTTCACAGAGAAGGGGCCGGGGCCCTCACAGAGGGGTGTCTAAGGTCCCCAGCCAGGGGGGGCCTTGTTCAGCCCTCAGCACCAGAGAAAGTGTCCTGGGAGGACTGTGGAGCTGGTTGGGGAGACTCTGAGCACCGGGTTCACAGCCTGTTAGGGTAGCTGGTGCCCCACCTGCCCAGCTCAGGACTGTGTGTGTCCAGAGCCTGAATGACTTGATAAAGATTAAGAACTGGAGGTGGGGCAGAGAGATAGTACAGTGAGTAAGGGACTTGCCTTGCATGTGCGAGTCTGGGTTCAATCACTGGCACCCCATTCTCCCCCTCCCAAACCACTCCAGGAGTTATCTCTGAGCACAGAGCCAGGAGTAAACTCTGAGTATAGACAGGTATGCCTTCTCTGCCCACTCCCTGCTCCCCTCCACACACACATACTAAAAAAGACTAAGAACTGAACTTTGGTTCCATAGGAGGTAGCACAGCCTAACAGGGGCTTAGGCTGAAACCTCTCTCTGCACAGGTGTACAGGCACTGGATGGTAGTGAAACAGGGCTGAGGATGGCTCTCAGGAAGACCTGGGGGCAGAGAGAAGAACTAGTATGCCTGACACTGATCCTTCTCGACCAACTGGGTGGCAGCTTTCTCTTTTCCTGTCTCTTTCTCTCTGTCTCTGTCTCTGTCTCTCTCTGTGTGTGTAAGTGTGTAGCTTCTGGGGTTGAGGAGGCTCTTCTATCCCCAGGAACTCTAACTAAGTCCTAAACAAAGAGGTAGTCAAAACCTTCCCGCTAGACACTTTTCTGGAGCTGTTCTCCTAGAGGGAAAGTAGCAATTGTCTGGGGACCTATGGTGGAGCATTACAGCAGAGTGAGTCTGAGCAGAGTGTTGGGGGCTGCGTCACTCTTCTACTGGGTCACTGCAAGGGAAAAAAGGAATGGGTTTCCTGGGAGCTAATCTCCAGTTGTGAAGTGTGGTGATGGGCTAAAATCTCGGGTAGGGATTTAAGAGAGCTGCTTTCTCTCCAGGCCAGCAACCCACCTACTCTGCATCCTGGCTCCACTTACCATGCCACCCTCCCTGAACTCAGCTTCTTTCCCTGTAAAAAGGGACCAGTAAGCATGTCCACTCATAGCCCCAGAGATCCTGAAGGGAACCCAGGAGGTCCTGGCTGCAGAGCTGCAGGCAAAGTGCTCTGTCCATGGTAGCCATTCCCAACTGGAACCTTGCTAAGTGCGTGGGGAAACCCATCCTCTAGCTCCAGGAAGTGGGAATACTCCAGGTCAACAACAGACCCAGGGAAAGTGTGGGCCCAGGAGGCAAAGCATCTGTCTCCTCCACCAGCCAGTAAGGGCGTGGAACTCAAACTGGGATCCGGACAGCCCGAGGTCAGTGGGTTTGGGATGGGAGGCGGCAGAAGGGCAGTAGGCACCTACCAGCTGCGTGAGGCCAGCACCCCACGCTGGGGGTTTGCAAACTGTTGGGTCTGAGCAGCCAGCAGTCTGGGCAGAGGCCAGAGAGCCATCCTCCTTGCTTAGAACCCTGCAGCCAGTCCCCCTGCTGTGCAGACACATAATTATATTTCACATTAAAGGGGAAGCTGGAGGCTGAGGGCCCCGGAGCTCTTTGAGGCCTTTGCTTAGGCCACAGACCTGTCTCCTTGGCCCAGTTCCGTGATCTCAAGACAGAGCAAGGGGTCAGATGGGTGATAAAGTGGGGTCTCCCTGGGCCAAGGCCATAGGACCGGGCTGTCTGGCAGGATGAAAGGCTTGGCTCTGTGGGAGGCTGAGAGATCTGAGGCCCAGACAATGGGCCCCAGGAGGCTGGGAGGGCAGGGGTGTGGGGGTGGGGGACAAGCTGAAAGCTCGTTTCCAGGGTCAGGGTGGCAAGAGAAGAGTGTTACAAGAGGGTCATATGGGGGTCAGGTGGGTGTCAGGGTGAGGTGGGAGGGTGAGAGAGAGAGAGAGAGAGAGAGGTCAGAGAAGAGCAGAGCGAGAGATAGTGGGAGCACAGGGGGAGGAGCAGGGAGCAGGAGACAGAAGAAGCCAAACAGCAGAAGCCCGGCTTGGAGAGAGATGCGATTAAAGAGGAAATGATGTGTGCACAGGAGCGTGCGTGCCTGGTGTGCAAGGGGGAAAGGATTCCGTGGGAATGTGCGAGCTGGAATCTGTGTGCACGTGCGCACACGTGCAGCGCTCACCCCGCAGTGCACTTTGCGTGTGCACGCACCTGTGCACCTGCAACCATCGGGCACGCCCGCGCCTGCGTTTTCCCTGTGTGCCCGTGGACGCCTGGGCGGGCGCGCTGGGGCCGTGTGCTACGCGTGTGTGCAAGAGTCGCTGTGTGTGTGCACTCGCCATGCACCTGTGTGTGCGCGTGTCCCTGGGAGGACATGCCACTCTGTGTGTGTGCGCGCGCCTGCGCGCGCGCCCCAGAGCTCAAGTGGCTGGTGGTGCGTGTGTGTAGGGGGTGGTGGCCCGGGCTGGGGGGGCTCGGGAGGGCCGGGGCCAGGTGGGCGGGGGCAGCGGCTCGGCGCGGGGCGGGCGGGCGTGCTCTCGCCCGAGAGTTAGAGGAGTTGCCGAGCCGGGCTCCGGCGGCCGCGGGGCGCGGAGCGGGGCGCGCGCGAGCTCATCCCCGCCGCCTCCTCGCCCTCCATTCCTCTCTCCGCGCCTTCCCCGGCCTCGCCGCCGCCGCCACCGCCCGGGAGCGGTCGCCGGGGGCCAGGGGCTGCGCGGCGGGCGCAGGCGGGCGCGGGGGCGCGCCGGGCCCCGGCCGGGGCGCCGCGGGCGGGGGAGGGGGTGGGCCGGCGGCGCTGCGCGGGGTCCAGGACATACGCCCGCGGCGCGAGCCAGGAGCGCGCTAGGCTGCCGGGCGCCGTCCAGGCGGGTCCCCGGGGATCGCGCCCGGGAGCATGGAGCGCCCCCCGGGGCCGCCCTAGGCGCGGCGGCGATGCGGCCGGGACGGCGGCAGCCGGGGCCAGGAGCGGCCGCCCCGGGCTCGGAGGACGCGCAGCCGGCGCGGGTGCCGCCGACCGAGGTGAGTGCGCGGCCCCCGGGGCTGGGCGGGGGCGCCCCGCAGGCCCCCTCGGCCGCCCCGAGCGCCACGCGGAGCTGCTGCAGCCGCGAAGGTGGGGCGGGCGGGAGCGCTCTTCCCCTCGCGCTCGGTGTTTTTCCTCCCTGGGTGAGCCATCGGAGGAAATGCTGACTGCGAGCTTTGCTTCCCCTGCCATGTCTCCGGCCACCGCCACCGGGAACTTTGCTCCCGGCCAACGTTGGCCCTGGGGACCTCTCTGGGAAACTTTGAGGCGCCCCCGTGCCCCCTCGGCCCGACTTGCGGGAGGGGGCTCGGGAGGGAGCGTGGGAGGCACTTTCCCGCTTGGCATCAGTCCTCCGCGTGACCTTCTCACACCCGGGATGTGGGGTGGGGTGGGGGGATGCCCAGGGGCTGGGGGGACCGAGAACCACCCACCCTGGGAGACCCCCTGGCCCGGGTTTTGCAGCGCTTGGACGCGCTTCTCTTGCCCATCTCCAGTGCTCTCGGAGTAGAAATTTTCTGGAAATGGTTCTGCTGGCCAGCGGCAGTACACAACTCCAGCCGCACCTTTCTGCATTTAGAAGCCGGCCTTGGGCGCAGAACCTAGGAGCCCCCCTCTGTTCGGAAGCCTCCAGGGGTTTCAGGGCCCGAGTACCCACACAGACTCATGTGCTCAGGGCTGTCCTGGGGGCCAGGCGGTTTGGGGCTCCTTCTCAGTGATAAGTGGGGTGGGATGTGATGGGGGAGCTTCCTGGCCTGAGGCCCCTGCAGCCGCGTCTGTGGTGCCTGGTCTGTTAGAGCTTACACATGTCATGTGAGGCTGGGGAGCAGGTTTGGTAGGGGAGTCAGGGGAGAGTGGTGTTGGGGAGGGGGGCTTGGGTGCCCAAGATCCCTGCCTCCTCACAGCCAGGCCGTCCTGCTCCCCATCGCCTCATCTGGCTGTGCCGGAGGCCTGGAGTCCAGGGCTGGGACATCCTGCCATCCCCACCCCCCAGCCACCTTCCGAACCCTGGTTGTCGGGGGCTCTGCCTCCCTGAGCGCTAAGGCGCCCACACACCGCTGAAAGCAGCAGCCGCCTCCTCGAAGGTGCAAACCCGAAGGCGTTAGCCTCCGGCCTGCCCCTCACCCTTTCTTGAGGAGCCCTGAGGCCAGCCGGCTGCCTGCTGCCCCTCCAAGCCCAGCTCCCACCTCCGGCCTGGGTGCTCCCTCTGCGTGTCCCCCCTGTGTGTCGAGCTGGCTCCTTCCAGGGCGGCCCTGGGCCATGGCCATGTGGCCAGAGCGCCTGGGGGAAGATCCCGGGTGGGGCCAGAGAGGCTTGTGGGCTTCCTGTGGAGAGCTCACTTCTGTTCTGAAAGCACCCTCCTGGGGTTCCCCCCACCCCAAGAGACTCCAGAATAAGGCCCGTCTTTCAGCTTTCTGGGGTCTCTTCCAATTAGATCGGAAATCAGCACCTCTAAGAACGGACCTTTGGAGGACCCCGTGAGCTCAGCAGGCAGGGTCTGGGGCTTGCTCGGCAGTTCTGGGGTGAGGAGAGGGTTCAGGTATTCTGGTGCATAGACAGTTTGGTGGCTTGGGGTTTGATCAGGCCTGGCAGCGCCACCCAGCTCCCGGACCCCACTCTGGGTGAGGGCACAGCCTTGCCCCCCCCTTCCTGAAGGCCATGCTGCTTCTCCTGGGATCCTGGGATCCATCCTGGGGGTCTTCTATTCCAATTGCCACCACAGACCCCAGAGGCTGTGCTCAGGGTCCCCTGGACACATGCCTTGGGAAAGGTCAGCGGACTGGCTGCCAGAAGGCAGAGCTGCCCAGAGGCATCGGCTCCTACCCAGTCACACAGCGGGCCCAGACTTGAGCAGAAGCCTCCACATGCTCTGCCAGGCCAGCAGGCTACGTCTTCCCGGCTTTCTGCCCAGGGCCGGTCCCTCTCCCAGCAGGATAGCCCGGAGCAGTGACCGGGTCTGGGGACTGCGGTGGGGAGATAATACCAGTGGCCAGGACATCAGTAACAGCTGCTCCGTTAGGCAGCTCTGTCTGTGGACAGCTTCCTCTGGCCCGGCCAAGCCTCTGGACCATGGTAGACAGCATCAAGCATGGCACCTGGAGGCCTTGGCACATGCATGGGGTGGAAGCAACTGTGTCATCATTCCCGGTTCCTTCTGTGGCTCTGCCTGCCCCAGGCCGCCGGTGCACCCTCTGCGCCCGCCGATGCTCACCCTTGCTTCGCCGCTCTGGGGCCTCGCCATGGCCAGCCCAGCCCTCCGACAGGTGCAGCCAGTGGCTGCTGCTGGGCCCCTGCCAGGGCCTTCCCGTGAGTGACACATGGGCACACCTGCCCTCCCGTGGGGCCTGCACTGGAGCCCAGCCACGGGCTGGCATGGAGGCAAGGCTGGGAGGGAGGTGGCTCGTGGGCAGCGTCGGCCGCTGGGCGCTGTGGTGGGCGTGGGCTCTGTCCCACAGGATGGCTGCGTCGGGGACTTGGCAGCACGCTCAGGAGCCGGCAGCAGGGAGAGGCGAAGATGAAAGCGAGCCTGCCTGAAACGGGCCTGAAACTGGGCCGCAGGCAGGGCGGGAGGCAGGAAGGCAGGAGGCCTGGGGGAGCAGGGGGCGGGGATGTGGGCCTACGTGGGGGCTGTCCAGAGGTGCCGGGGCCGAGGGCAGGATGGGAGCCCTCTCGGGCACTGGCGGAGGGCCCGGAGCTCTGCCGGCTGATTTAATTTCCTAATGGGCTCTCAGAGCTGAGGGTGGCATCCGCTCCCCTGGACACGGCAGGCTCAAGGCCTGGGTGGTGCAGGGCGGAGGTGGGGGCAGGGGACTCGCACCCAGAGCCCTGGCACTCTCTCGTTATGGTACAGACACTCCAGCCAGTCCACGTGTCCTGCATGGAGGGGCCCCTGGAGAGGCTTCTGCTGTTCCCCAGGTGCCTCTATCTCAGCGGGTCCCCATCAGGGCCCCGGAGCCTGGTGTCTCCCTGCTCCCGTGCAGCTGTTTCTGGCCCTGGTGCGGGCTTGGATCTTGGTGGGTGCTCAGCGAATGTTTGGGGTCTCCTCTCTGGGACCCGGAGCTGTTTCTGGGCTCTAGGCTGGGCACAATGGTGCCAGCTGCTCAGCTGTAGCCCCCGTGTAGGCACAGAGGGGCCTACTCCCTGGGCACAGAGCAAGTGGGGACCCAGCCCCACCTTTGGGGAAGGGGGAGGGGTCTCATCTGTGATGTGGGGTTGGAGGCTCATGGCGGGGGGCTCTGAGGCTGGAGAATGGAAGCCCAAATCTCTGAGGGAGCCTCAGCAGAAATGCGGTTGTGGAAGTCAGACTTGGCGGGGGGGAGGGGTGAGGGCATTTAAGACTTTCAAGCCTTAGGAATTGGTTATTCTTGTCCAGTCTGCCCTTGTACATGTGGGTAAACTGAGGCTCAGAGAGCCGAGTGAACTGCTGCAGCAGGAGGGACTAACCCCTGTGACCCCTACACGCCTCCTCTCACCCTCTACCTGAAGGCCCAGCGCAGGGGCCTGCCCTCAGGGGCCCTGTGTGGATACTGTGGCTCTGTCACTAGACTTTAGGCAGGCCTTGTACCCTGCACAACCCGGGGCAGCCGCCCCCTCCTACCACCCATGAAAGCCCTTCATCCACACTGGGGCTTGGGCCGCCCACAGGGAGGGAAAAGAAAGGGGATCAAGCGGCTTACCCCCAGAGTCCCCTCAGACTGCCCATGCCCTGGACTCCCTCTGGGGACTGTAGTCCCAGCACAGCCCTCATGACCTCATGCCCCCTCACTCCTCACCACGCCCCCAGGCCTGGTCCCCATCATGATCCTTGCTCCCTTCTCTGTGTTCCCCCACCCGCATCCTGCCTGTGCCTCAGGACCTCTGCACTTGCTTTCTCCCTGCCTGGAGGACACTTTCCCACTCTTCCCTCTCCCTGATTTCCTCTCCCTTATCTCCTCAGCTCTTGCCTAGAGGCCACGTCTGTGAGCCTTGTCCGCAGCCTCCCCTGCCCTCCGCCCAGCTCCTCTCCTGCTTTCTTCTGGGGTGTGGTTCTACGTCACCCCACACGTGATGTCTTTTTTGCTCTCTGTTTCTGGCTTGCTCTCGGAGTCTCGGGGTGCTTGGCAGCCCCTTCCTGCAGGACGTGTTTGGGGTGAGTGGCTCAGTCCCTCTGCCTGCAGGCCAGTACAGGGCCTGTTGGTGGCCAGGGCTGCCTGCCGGGCGGCAGGTGAGAAGGGAGCCTCGGAGAGGAGCTGACCGGCCCGCGCTGGCGTGTGCAGGGGCACTGGCAGCAGCAGCCCTTCCCTGGAGCCGTGGCCTGCCATCTGTCTGCGGGGAGGAGCCTGCCTGTATTTCTGTCCCCCCTCCCCTCTGCCTTGCACCCTCTGAGCTGTGACCCCACCTGCTTCCTGCTCCAGGCCTGGCTGTGTCCTGGACCTGCTCCCAGCTGTCTCCCTGACCCTGTGAGGTCAGAGCTGACCCAGACTCAAGCGCGCGGAGACGCAGGGCCCACCGCCCTGGGCTGCTGTCTCCCCCACAGCCCGTCTTTCCCTGCGACTCCCTGCGGTGGCCTGGGCGGCCTGGGCGTGAGGCACGGGGTTTCCCTCTCTTGCCCAAGGCTGACCGCCGGACTCCCCCACCAGTGCTCTGCACATGACTTCCAGGCTTTCGTTTTCATGTTTGAAAATTGACCGTCATCAACTCCAGCAGCTGCCCCGTTGTGAAGATCCACCCTGTTGGCCGTGGGCAGAGCCCAGTCCGGCCTTTCTGTTCCCATCTGTTGCCTTTGATAAATCGGGGCGCAGGGCTCTTCTGTGGGGAGTGGACAGCTTCCCAGGAACTCTGCTCCCTGCCTGCTGGTCACTGGGCTGAGGCCCCTGGCCATGCTCCCTCTGGCCCAGAAAAGGGACCAGTTCCTGCAAAGAAGCAGAGTCCCATGGGTGTCTGTTTGTACATGACATCCAGCTCTCTGCTCACTTCCCCAGCCTTCTCCTGGGGTCTCTGGCCTGCCGCGCCTGTAGGGGGTGTGCTGAGGGGAGGGTGCTATACACTGTCCCACAAACAGGGGTAATCAAGGCCCAGAGATGCCAGAGATGCAGTCTCTTAGGAGCCCAGGGGCCGAGCCCCCTCCCCACCCCAGCTCCCATGGGCTGTTTGGAGACTTGAGAGAACTAGTTCTGGGAGGTCCAGAGAGGCCAGGCTGTGTGTGGCAGGGCAGGGAGGTCAGGGAGGGGCCATGGGTGCCTGTCTTTGCCTGCCTCACTCGCTTCCCAGCTGCAGCCCAAGCCCCCTGAGCGGGAGGCTCCAGCCCTGCAATTCTCAAGCACTTAAAGCAAAAATAAATCGCTGCCAGCAGCTGGCATTCTGGGTGGCAGTCGCCGCGCCCTCCCCCGCTCCCCACCGCCCCGACCCTAGGCCTTGGGCTCTTGAACCTGAGCCAAGACCAGACCAGGCTTCCTATAGGACCCAAAGAGGCCTTGGGAGAGTGAGGGAAGTTGACCCCGTCTAGTAGACCCCGTCTCTCCCCTCCAGGGGACTGGAATTAGAGAGGCTCTGAGTATAAGTGGGGAGCAGAGGGGCTGGGGAGGGAAATTGGGGGATCTGGCTCAGTCTCATGAAGGAAGAGGAATCCCTGAAGCCTGGACTTGGTTTTTGGGAGCTTTTGAGTTGGGGGGGCACACTTATCCGTGCTCGGGACTTACTCATGACTCTGCTCTTAGGGATCGCTCCTGCGCACAGGACTGGGGGACCAGATCGGGTCCTGGAGATCTGATCTAGGTTGTCCATGGTGTCATCTCTCTGGCCCCTGAGCCTTGGTCTTTGGAAGCAGGGCAAGGACAGGGCCAGACATGTACCGGCCTCGGCCCTGGGAACCCCCTTATTTTCCACCACTGGAGCCATCCCAGGCACCTTTTCTTGCTGGCCCTACCCCCCTTTCTCAGGATCCTGGGGGTCTCCACAGGTATGAGGGACGTCAGGATCTCGCTCCGTCAAGCTTTCAGCACCATGCTCTCAGGTGTCCTGTGTGGGGGATGGTCGGGGTGGTGTAGAGGGATGAATGAAATCAGTGACAGAAGCTAAGTGCTCACGGCTCCCTTAGGTTGATTATTGTTACAAGTATTTAGCAAGAGTGTCAAGTATTTGTGGCAAAGCATCAAAAAAGCCTAAGGAGAGTATGTGAATTTTTCCCTTCGCAAACCTGTCTGCCCAGCACCCCTGCTTCCTGTGCTAGCACTCCTAGCTCTGTGTTCTTTTTGTCGTTGTTTTGGGGCCACAGCTGGCGATGCTCAGCGGTCACTCCTGACTCTGCACTCAGGAATCACTTCTGGTGGTGCTCGGGGGATCAGATGGAATGCCAGGGATGGAACCTGGGTTGGCTGCGCGCAAGGCCAGTGCTTTCCCTGCTGTGCCGTCCCCCGGGCCCCTCATTCTTTGTTCTTTTCTGGTGGGAGCCCAGGGCTTCCCACATGCAAACTCGGCACTCACCACTGAGCCATGCCCCCGGCCCCCATCGCTTTCCTCTCTGAGACAGCAGCTGGCAAGCGTGCAGGATCCCGCAGTGCAGCTGTGGGGCACCACAGGTAGCAAGTGTGGCCCCGTGCTCACACCGCCAGCCAGCCTGCAGCTGCACGCTTTCCTGCAGGGTGGACCTGCCTCCCGCTCCTGGAGACTGACTGTGAGGTCTTGAACATGCAGTTGGGGAGGCTATACTCTCAGTTTGACTTTTTATTCTGGGGCTCCTGGTGGGGCTCAGGGGTCCCATGTGTGATTCAGGAGATCGAACCGTGGTCGGCAGCATGCAAGGCTAGCGCCCTGCCCACTGGACTATTGCTCCTACCCAGCCTCTGAGATGGGCCCTGGCACCATGGAGTCGGTGCTTCTCGGCACCAGGACCCAGGGCCCGAGTCTTCGTGGGCTGCCCCACCCCCTTCAGCCCCCGCCCGTTCCATCGAGGGGGGACGTGGAGTCTCCTGGTTTCCTCCCCAGGCACTTTGGCTCTGGGGCTTGGAGGTACAGCCCCGGTTTGAGCTCTCAACTCTCCTGCCTGGGGACCTGCAGCCCACAGCCCCATGGGGGTCGCCCCACTGCAGCCAAGAGTCCCATCCTTGGGGCTCTGGACCCGCTGCACTGAGGCAGTGTGGCAGGCGAGAGGCCGGGCTCGGAAATGCGTGGCTCTACCTCTGCGCCTCGCCTTCCCCTCGTACTCAGGTGGTGGGTGGCAAGCTCTCTGTTGGGGGAATGGGTTCCCCTGGCAGCTTTCACCGCCCCCCCAGCTTGGGTGGCCATGCTATGTCTCTAGCCTGGTTTGAGCTGGATCCGCTCCCCGCTGGGGACTGTTAGATATGCCCCCCGTGAGACTGTGGCCTAGAGATGTGCATGCATCCCTAAAGTGAAGTCTCAGTTTCCCTGCTTTGGAAATGGGTGTGGGCATCGTGTCCACACTTGGACATCACCTCTCTCAGCCCCCACCCTGCAGCATCCTCCTCCTGCCTGCTCCGCCCCCGCCCCGTCTTTGCCGCCTCTTCCTTGGGCCTGCTGAGCCTCAAGCTGTTGGTCGCACCTGCCAGCCTGGAACGGCCAGGTCCCCTGGAGCCTCCGAAGGCGCCAGCATCTCAGAGGGGGGGAACTCGGCAATGCCCCCCACCCCTGTCCCCGGCATGGCCCAGCCCCTCCCTGGGGACTGGGGAGCAGAGGAGACCCTTGGCCCTTTTCCAGGGGTTCTGCTGGCCCCACCTCACAGGCCACAAGGCCCTGGCCCTGTTCCCACAGCAGATGCTCTGGCCCAGAAGCCTCAGGGCCAGTGACCCTGTCCTTCCGCGAGGCAGTGGCTCCCCGTCCTAGGGGCTTCAGCACCAGGGGTCCCCCAACTCTGTGCAGCGCCAGTGTGCACTGCAGGGCGTGAGCTGGTCGTACTCCGGCTTCCTTGTCTGTGGCATCTGTGGGGCGGGAACACGGCTGGAATGAGTCTCTGCTCCTGACACTGAGGCCCTGGGGATGGGAGTCAGGGGCTGCCTTCGCTCTGCACGGGAAAGAAAGGACGGCCCCACATGGTCCTCTCCGGGTACTGTATGCAACTCTGGGTGCCGGGAGCTGGAAGTCTGAGGACCAGAGGCTGCTAAGGGTCGAGCCTACGGCTCTGAAGCGTGGGAGGCTCCTCCATGCTGTACTCTCGCTCCAGCCCCTGGAGTGTCTTTATTGAAGGACATCATCAGTGAACCCGCTAGCATGGTTACCTGGGAGTGAACTCCCTGTCTCTCTTCTGAGAAGAAGATTCTGTTTTAGCAGCATGTCTCGGAGGTACTTAGGTCTGGGCCCATCCCCGTGTCCTCAGCCCAGTCATCTTCCCGGTGACTCCCTCTGCTCATCTGTGAAATGGATGCCTTGGCAGTCTGTCCCACATGGGGCTCTTGGTGCAGCCAGGTGGCGAGGCAAGCGCCTGGGCAGGGAGCCGAGGTCGTTGCGGGGGTGCGGGTGCGGCTGTCAGCGGGCGGTTCCTCTGCTGCATGGTGTTTCCCGCCTGCGCTGCAGCCCCATGCCTTGTCGGCTGGTTCTGGGCACGGGCCTGACCTTGGCTGCTGTTGTGTGGAACATGGCGGAAACTTGGGTCCTCAGGCCTCGGCTCTCCCTGCAGCAGGTTCTGGAAGTGACCTTGCTGGGTCTTGGGGGTCTGTGCCTTTGTGTCCTGGGTACTGGTCACTGCAGTGCCTCCCAGGAGGTGGTGCCAGCTCCCCTGCCCTTAACTCAGTAGAGGTGAGGGGCTTCCACTGAGGCTGTTACCCTGTCCTGCCTCGAGCAGTGGCACTGCTGCTTCTGTCACTGCACGCCTCATTCAAGGAACAATGCATGTGACCACCTCCACCCCATTTCCTTCCTTCCTTCCTTCCTTCCTTCCTTCCTTCCTTCCTTCCTTCCTTCCTTCCTTCCTTCCTTCCTTCCTTCCTTCCTTCCTTCCTTCCTCCCTTCCTTCCTTCCTTCCTCCCTTTCTTTCCCTTCCTTCCTTTCTTCCTCCTTTTCTTTTCCTTCCTTCCTTCCTTCCTTCCTTCCTTCCTTCCTTCCTTCCTTCCTTCCTTCCTTCCTTCCTTCCTTCCTTCCTTCCTTCCTTCCTTTTTCCTACTTTGTTTTCAGGGCTTACTTCTGCCTCTGTTCTTAGGGACCACTCCTGTTGGGCTTGGTAGACTGTACGTGGTGCCGGGATCCAACCCGGGTTGGCCAAGTGGAAGGCGAGCATCCTACGCACTGTACTATTTCTCTGGACCTACCCCTTCTTCTTCTGTCAGCTGCAGGCTACTGGGAGGTGGTTTCTCTTTCTTCTCTCCACCAGATTGGGGGTCCCTAGGAGTTAGTGGGACCCTCCTATCACGTATCAGGAGCCCCTTGCTAATCCTGTTGGCTGACCCTAGGGAAAAGGAGCAGTTGCCCCATTTTACAAAATAGAAGCCCAGAGACAGCACAAAACCCCAGATGGGCCTGGGCCCTTGGGATCTTGCCTGAGTTCTGGGTTTCCCCGCAAGCGCCCTGGAACTGCGGGAAGGGACTGGAGTCACGAGGCACAAGAAACTTCGGCATTGCCCTGACTCCAGGCCTGGGTGTCCTCAGCTCCACCCTCGGTTCCCAGCAGTATATTTTGGGGATGACCACAAAGGCACCCCGATGGGGAATTCAGCAGCCCAGTTGTCACAGGGTGCCTTTTTCCCAGAAAGTGGTGTGGCATTTCACTGAGATTCGACACCTCCAAATAATAATGAAAATGACTTTTCCCAGGTCCTCTGCTCAGAATTTTCTGGAACCTTATTGAATTTCATTCTTAGAATGTCCTGGCTGGGTCTTGGGGGCAGCAGGGCTTGAGGGATGTGGGCACGGAGGGGGACAGGGAGGGGGCAGCCCACATTTCGGCATAGGTCTAGAAGGCTGGGGAACGGGAGTCTGTTTTTGTCCCCAGAAGGGAGACAGAAGTGGCCTGGGTGGAGGGATGGGGACTGTCTCCATGAAATGTCTCATGCTTGGAGACGCGTGTGGAGCTGGCTGGGGAAAGCTGGCTCTCCTCCCCCACCTGCTGTGTGACCTCCGGGCAGCAGCACCACCACTCTGAGTCTGAGTTGCTTACTTTGACCAATGAGGCGAAGTTTACACCTGTTTAAGCTATGATTGGGCTAGGGAGTCATTAGAATGTCATTAGAATGACTTTTGCATTCAAGATGGTGGGGGGCATGCACAATCCCAGCCTTTTTACAGGTGGGGAGATGTGGGGTTGCCAGAGGGGGTGCCCACAGGCCCACATTAAGTGGCCAGGACCTCAGTCACAGAACGTGGGGCTGCATGTCTTGCCAAGGCTCTCGGAGTGGCGGTCTCTTTGATCAACTTCTTTAGCAACGGGCTTAGCATCTGCACCAATTCCCAGGTGCCTCGCCCAGCTAAGTGCAGACTGTGTATGTGGAGGGTCCCTGGGTTCTGGTGGCAGCATGGTGACTGGGAGCAGTGGCAGAGCTGTTGGTCACCGTTAGCTCTGCCATTTGACTTCGGGTCCCAAACAGAAGGGCTCTGTGAGCCTGGCAAGAAGTCTGCGGGTGGTGCAGGGGGTGGCAAAGCAGAGGCGGCCCTGCAGGGAAGCGGACTTCGGCCCCTGGGCCCATGATGCTCTGACACCAGTGCTCCCTGGATGAAGTCCTGCTGCTGGAGACCTTAGAGTATCAGAGCATTGCCGGGGCCCTGGCAGGGCCAGGGTAGAGACATCTTTGCTGCCATCTCCTCCTCTCCCCTCCCCCACCCCAGACATTCACGACACAAACACCAAGTCCATGTGGATACCTTGCTCTAAGGTGGCCAACTGACCTTACGACTCCCTTCTCCTATGATTCTTGTTTTGAGCCAGGCCTGCTCGTTGAAGACCCATCTCTTCCCTCCCCATTTCAGAAACTGTCCCCTTGGTCCCTTCTTTCTTTCTTTCTTCTTCCCTCCCTCCCTCCCTCCCTCCCTCCCTCCCTCCCTCCCTCCCTCCCTTTCTTTCTTTCTTTCTTTCTTTCTTTCTTTCTTTCTTTCTTTCTTTCTTTCTTTCTTTCTTTCTTTCTTTCTTTCTTTCTTTCTTTCTTTCTTTCTTTCTTTCTTCTCTCTCTCTCTCTCTCTCTCTCTTTCTTTCTTTCTTTCTTTCTTTCTTTCTTTCTTTCTTTCTTTCTTTCTTTCTTTCTTTCTCTCTTTTTTTTTTTTTGCTTTTTGGGTCACACCCGGCAATGCACAGGGGTCACTCCTGGCTCATGCACTCAGAAATTACTCCTGGCGGTGCTCGGGGGACCATATGGAATGCTGGGATACGAACCCGGGTCGGCCGCGTGCAAGGCAAACGCCCTACCTGTTATGCTATCTCTCCAGCCCCTTGGTCCCTTCTTTCCACCGCAAATCCAAACTCTCAGCTGTTGGTGAAGCTCCTCTTTCCCTTAGAACTCCGCCTGATTCCCCGCCCCCCCCCCCCCCCCCGCCACTCAGAGCCTGTGGTCCTCACAGTGTTCGAGTCCTTTCCTCTGGGGGATTGTTTTCCCTTCATACAGTGGCTCTGTCCCCAGTTGCCTACCCACAGCTGTTACTCTACTTTCTGCTAAATACTTTCCTGTGACCTGGCCCTTACCTTCCAAAGGTCATCACTGAGGACTCACTGTAGCCAGATATTTTCTCTCAAGCACCAGGAGACTTCAGGTAACAGACAAAATTTTGCCCACACCACAGATAATAACAACAAAAAATCAACTCTTGGGGCCAGAGAGATAGTATAGCAGGTGGCTGACCCAGGTTTGATCCTCAGAACCCCATATGGTCTGCCAGGCCTGGCCAGGAGTAACTGCTGAGTACAGAGCCAGAAGTAAGCCCCGAGCAGAGCTGGGTGTGATCCCCAAAAAACAAAACCAAAGAACAACAATCACAAAAACCTCTCAAATACTAGGAATAGAGAGCCATTTTCTCAACTTGATAAAAAGTATCTCAAAGTCTTCAGCTGACATTATTCTTAGTGGTGAAGAACTCAGATTTCCCACTGAGACCAGATACAAAGCAAGGATGCCTCTCTCACCAATACTTTTTAACATTGCTCTAGAGGATCTCACTAATGCAGTAAGATAAGAAAAGGAAATGAAAGATTAAGAAGACACAATTGTCTTTGAAAATGGCATTGTCTTATATGCAGAAAATTTAGAGGATTAGATAACAACAAAAAACCTGGAAATTATTACATCAAGGCTGCAGGATACAAGGTTAATATATAAAATTCATTTACTTTCCTATATACCATCAATGAACAAGTGGAAGTTGAGGCTGAAAACTGCTGCCCTCAGTTATCCAACAGCCACCAGAACCACACACTGTCCATTTCCCTCTTCTGATTAAAAATTTTTTTTTCATTTTTATTTTTTATTGACTCACCATAAGATACACAGTTATAAAGTTGGTCATGATTGGGTTTCAGTTGTATAATGGATTTCTGATTGTTTTGAATTTCTAAATCACTGTTTATTGAAATTTTTTGAGGGTGGCCACACCCAGTGATGCTGAGGGGTTATGCCTGGCTCTGCACTGAGGAATCACTCCTTGAAGCACTTGGGGACCATATGGGATGCCAGGGATCAAACCTGGGTCAGCCATATGCAAAGCAAGTGTCCTACCCTCTGTGCTATTGCTTTGGACCCCCTAAATCACTGATTCTAATCAGATCTCATTATTCTGATTCCTTTGGTTGAAATAGATATTTTCAGAAGGGCTTTCTTTTTAAAAAATTTTCAGTGACAACTCTATTACCCATTTTCCCTCTGGCTTTCTGTGCTGCCAACTTCTAACCACAGTAAACTCTCTGCTTTTTGATTTAGTTTGGTGTGAAATGGTATGTTACAAGATAGACGACCCTCACCATGGGAATTAATTTCCCTTGCTGTTTTTTTCTAGTTGCTATCACTCATGATAGCAGGACCGTTTTAAGGGAACTTAAAATATCACATAGTTACACTAGTATATACTTTATATATATATATATATATATATATCTATATCTTTGTTTTTGTTTTGTTGAGGCCACACGTGGTGGTGTTCAGGGGCTACTCCTGGCTTGGTTCTCAGGGCACCGTAGGGATGTGGGGACTGTTGCAGGCCTTCCGCATGCGAAGTGTGCACCCAGCCCTGGAGCTCTCTCCAGAACCCACATACATTTAAAATCGGGAAAGAAACAAACAAAAAACATGAATGTGGCAAATGTAAATTGCTTAGTATATGTCTACATTTGTATAAGTTCTGGGCTGGAGCTATAGCACAGCGGGTAGGGCATTTGCCTTGCATGCTGCCAACCCAGGTTCGATTCACCCGTCCCTCTCGGAGAGCCCGGCAAGCTACCGAGAGTATCTCGCCCGCACGGCAGAGCCTGGCAAGCTACCATGGCATATTCAATATGCCAAAAACAGTAACAGCATGTCTCACAATAGAGATATTACTGGTGCCTGCTTGAGCAAATCGATGAGCAATGGAATGACAGTGATACAGTGATACAGCACAAGATCTATAAGGGAAAAGCTACGAAACTCTGATGAAGGATATCATAGAAAAATTAAGTAAATGGATTGTTATTCAATATCTATGGATGAGATTATTATGAGGACCTTCTGAACTCTTTTCTATAGATTTAAAATGAAATCCCCATCAAAATGCCAACAAGTTGTTTTATGGAAATCAATAGACTGATTCTAAAGTTTACAGAGAGGCAGATGATTCAATGGTTAACTAAAGGTGGAAGCAGAGAGAGCTGGGGCGGTTCATACCACTTGCCTTCAACACTTACAATAAAGCTCTGGTAGTGAGGACATTACGGTATTGGCAAAAGGATAGACAAATAGATCAAATCAGAACAGACAGAGCCCAGAAATAGAGTCCTTTAAGTATAGTCAATCAATCTTTGACAAAGGAGCAGAGGCAATAAATACATGGGAGCAAGGACCATCCTGCGAAGGGCGCTAAAGGCCTGGATATCCACACGCAAAAATAAATAAATAAAAACAAGTTCTAGATACAGGCCTTCACACTGTTTATAAAAAAATTCACAATAAATCATAGACTTTTGTGTAAAGCATGAAATAGTCACATTACTAGAAGTTAATGTAGGGAAACCTAGATGACTTGAGGGGGACAGTTCAGCCTTTTTAGATACAACATCCAAATTTCTGTTGTGTGAAGTAAAAATCAGGAAGGCCAGCCAGAGCCTGAGGGGACAAGATTTGTGAAAAATGCACCCAATAGAGGACCATTACCCAATTTATACAAAGGCTCTTAAATCTCAACAAGAAGAGAACAGCCTGTTTTTAAAAACTGGGCCAAAGGCCTTAACAGGCACATTCACCGGGGCTAGAGCAACAGCATATGGGTTAAGGCACTGGTCTTGTATGTAGCCAACCTGGTTTTGATCCCTGGCTTCCCATATGGTCCCCTGAGCCCACCAGGAGTTATTCCTAAACATATCCGGTGTGGCCCTCAAAACAAATAACGCCCCCTCCCCAAAAAGACACATCGATGAAGGTGTACATTAGGAAAACAGATACTTGAAAAGCTGCCCCATCTGTGTTGGGGCTGGAGCGATAGCACAGTGGGTAGGGTGTTTTCCTTGCATGCGATCAACCCGGGTTCGATTCCCAGCATCCCATATGGTCCCCTAAGTACTGCCAGGGGTAATTCCTGACTGTAGAGCCAGGAGTGACCCTTCTGCATTGCCGGGTGTGACCCAAAAAGAAAAAAAAATCTGTGTCATCAGGAAGTGTGCATGAACACATGTGCCACTGTGTACCTAGGAAAGTGTCCAGAGTCCTGATGTGCCGGGAAGAGGTGGGGCAACAGAACTCATGGGCTGCTGGTAGGAATGAAGTGATGACAGCCCTTTGGAGACAGTTGAGGTATTTCTTAGAAACTAAACATGCTCTCGCCATATCATACAGCAATACTCCTTCTAAGTATCTACCCAACGAGGTGGATAAGTCCAGCCCTTACCGAATCCTACACACGTTTTGAGCACGTTGCTAGAATGACCAAAACTTGGAAGAAGCCAGGGTGCTGTTCAGTGGTTAAAACTGTGTTGCGTTCAGACAATAGACTATTATTCATTGATCAGAATAAATGAGCCGTCTAGCTGTGAAAAGGCCTGGAGGAACCTTAAAGGCACGTGGCTCAGGGGCAAGCTGGTCTGAAAGGCTATTGACTGTACGATTCTGACTCCAGGGCAACTGGAAAGCACAAAGTTTTGGAGAGATAAGAACCGTGGTTGCCAGCAGTTAAGTGGGGGGAAAATGAGTAAGTGAGCACTGAGGATTCTTTGGTGAGGGGAATGAGGGGTTTCCCAAGTAAGTGGTACTTGGAAAACTCAGGGGCCACTTCCAGTTACACTCAGCTAGCAGGGACAGCAGTTTAGTGGTAGGGCTGAGGATTGGTGCTGCCCAGGAGAACCAGGGTCCCACGGACACAGCCCAGAGGCCTCAGTGGTTTTACCTGTGGTGCTGGGGACCCTATCTGGAGCCAGGGATTGAATCTGGGTCAGGCTTATCATGGCCCTCATTTCTCTACTATCTCCCCACATTCCAACCCATCCTGAGGATTGTTAAGGCATTAAATATAGTGTACACTCTTTTTGTTTTGTTTTGTTTTGGGGTCACACCCAGGGGTGCTCAGGGGTTACTCCTGGCTCAGCACTCAGGAGTTTCTCTTGGCGGTGCTCAGAGGACCTTATGGGATGCCGGGGATTGAACCCAGGTCAGCTGCATGTAAGGCAAGCACTCTACCTGCTGCACTATCTCTCCAGCCCACATACACTATAATGCTGTAATGACGCATCCCTGTCATGCATTTACCCAGACTCACAGAATCTGCAGCCGCAAAACTGAGCCATGAGGTGAACTCTGAACCCTGCATGATGATATGTGGAGTTTCCTGCGTTGTAACAACTGCGCACTGGAGTGGAGCTGCAGACCAGGGGGCTGTGCTGGGGGCTCAGAGTGGGGAGCCAGGGGTCTTCCAGGAAACTTCAATTTTGCTGTGAAGCTGAAATTGTTTCTCAATATTTTTGAGTACTTATACTTACCCAAATATTCTACATAGTAGTGTCTTATTGGGGAAAAAAGCAAAGCCCCATCATGAATTCTTGCAGCAGGAAGGAGCCCTGTGAGCAGACTTGCCTGCAGTCGCAAGGGAGCCTCGAGGGGCCAGATGGGAGGGCCCAGGGAGAGGCGGGGGGGGGGGGGGGGTCGGGGGGGGGGGGACAGTGGCCCCTGATTTGAAAGAAAAGCAGACAGAGCCGAACACGAGTTGGAAGCTGCCGGGCCCGCAGGCCGCCCCGCGTCCCTGAGCAGCTGCCTGTCCGCGCCTTTCTTCTCCCTAACGACAGCCGGTTCTTTCCCACTCCCTGGTCGGTGGCCAGAGCTCTGCTGAGCGGCTGCCAGGAGCTGGGTTTGGATCTGTCAGGCTGCAGTGGGGTTCACATCCCTTTCATGTGTCTCCTCAAAGAAAAGTTTGGTTCTGAGCTGAAATTCGCACAACATAAAATGAGCCCTTCAAAAGTGACCCCTCGGTGGCGTTCAGTGCAGACATGATTTGTGTGTGCACGCACGAGGGCAAGCGACACCTCTCTCGCGCGTTCCCCAGCATCTCCAGCACCCCTGGAGCAAACCCACAGCCCCCAGCACCCCTCCCCGCCCCCCCGCAGCCCCGCCTCTTGCTGTCTGCCTGGACTGACCAGTCCTGCACATTCCACATAAATAGAATCACTCAGTATGGGATCTTTGTGTCTGGCCTCTTTCCCCGAGCAGGATGTGTCCGCGCTTGGCGGCGTGGCAGCGGGTCAGCGCTTTCCCCCTCTCTTGAGCCGAGTGATGGGCCATTGTGTGGCGGGACCCCACAGTGGGCTTCAGTAGCTGACAAGCATCTGGGCTGTGTGGCCCTGACACTGATGAGAACACTGGCGTTTGGGCCCCGGGGCAGCTGTCCTGGGTGTGCCCCTCGTGCTGTAGCCTTCCGGACACAGGCTCACGTGGCACGTGGAAGGTTTATTGCCCTCACACACCCTCACTTTGCTCTTAGCTCCTGCCTCGTTTCCCTGCCCTTAGGAACCCACATTTCCTGGTGTGTGCCCACTTGGGCCTGTGACGCCAATGGCAATGTTGGGAGTTGGGTCCATGGTCATCTCGAGTCTTGGTTCGCTTGCTGCCAGCTCCGTGTGCGCCCAGAACCCTGGTACTCCTGGGGGTGCCTGGCCTACAGGGCTTGCCTCGCTGGGCGGCCTCTCCTCCCCCAGTTCTCATTCTCTGCTCTAGTCCTGACCCTTCTCTCCCCTTCACCCATGCACTCTTGGTCAAGAGCTGACCTCCAGGCAGCCAACAAGTGGAGGCCTTGCCCCACACCCTCCCAAGGGGAGCCAGGTGGGACATGCTCAGGACCATCTCCCACCAAACGCTCAGAATAACCCTTTGGCCGGGCTAGCCTAAGGTCCGCCTCCCAGCAGGCACGTCCTGGCTGTGCGTGTGTGTGTGTGTGTGTGTGTGTGTGTGTGTGTGTGTGTGTGTGCATGCGTGCACACAGGTTGGGGGGTGTCAGAGACCCCGATGCCTGGATTTGGGCTCCTTGGATGTGTCGGGAAAGCCCAGCCTCCAGCTCCAAACTGCTGTTCCAGTGAAGCAGGGTGAGTGGCTGGCCTGGGTCACCCCCTTTCTGAACTACAATGATGCTGCTGCAGACGCCTCAGGACACGGGGCCTGCCTCAGCGTCCCCTGCAGGGCTGCACGCTCGGCCGCCTGCTGGAGAAGTTGCACAGAGCCCTGCAGCCAGGCCCCCTGCAGGCCGCGTCCAGCCACCACCTGTGCACGCTCAGGGGCCCCAGTGGAGGCTGTGCCCAGCCCAGCTGGCCTGCTCACAGTGGGGAGGGGCAGCCCCCTGCCCCCTCCGCCCCCTCCCTGGGCACAGCTGCTCAAGGCGGGAGGCAAGGGCCCAGCGAGCCCCCACCCCCTAATCAGCCTGTCAGCATGGAGGAGCAGTGGTGCTGGTGGCCGGATTTGGAGGGAGTTCAAGCCACCTGGTTCCCTTGGCCTGGGAGTGCTGGCGGGGCTGGGCGAGGGGGCTTTGTGGACTCCCACCCTCTCCTCTCTGCTGTAGGCAGCAGCCCAGTCCTTTGAAGTGGGGCAGGGCGGAGAGTGTGAGTGCGTCGGGCTGGCCGTGTTGCTGCTCCTTTGGGCCAGGCGGATGAGACGGGCCCTCAGCCGAGTGCGTGTGGCCCCTCAGAGTTCTGTGGGTGCCGCTTCCTCTTGACGACTCCTTGTTCTGTGCCTTCTTGTCATCCCATTTTCTGGTGAGGGTGGGGACTTGGGGAGACTTAGGGAATTTTCTGGGGTCCCAAGACTTTTTTCCAGTCTGTCGTGGGCCCAGTCTGGCTGACCGCCCAGAGTCTGCCCCTCGCCTAGCTGGCTGCCCCCACCTCTTCCTCCTCCAGCCAGAGCCTCAAAGCGTCTCACCTGTGTGCAGGACCCAGGTGCCCTTTCTGCTCGCCATGGTCTTGCGTGCGGCACCACGCAGGAAACTGCAAGGGGCCACTACCCATCCCCAGCCTTGCAGGGGTTCGGCCTCTGAGGACGGAGGCTGCAGGCTTGATGCATGCTCCTCTTGCTCCCACAGAGTGTTGTGTGCTCCCTGAGCCTTGTGAGACTGGAGCTGTGAGCACTGTCCTGGGAGTCTGAGAGCCCCCTCACTCTTCCCCCACCCTGTACCCCAGACTGCACACACAGGCTGAGACGGGCTGCAAACGGGTCTTATTCAAGCAGGGGCTGGGGGCCCTGGTGCCTTGCTCTGGCCTCTCCATCTGCCCTGGGGCTTCTGATTTCCTGTGGCTCACAGGCTGCCTCTCAGTGCCTCAGTTTCTTGGTCTGTCAATCAAGATCGATCAACAGTCTTCTCATGGGCTCCAGTTAGCCAGGCCAGTCAGGATGTGGGCACAGGCCCAGCGTATGGCCTCTGCCTGGTCTTTGCGTGGACAGAGGGGTCATTGGGCCTCACCTCGGGTGGCTTGGGGCTGCTGCAGCCACTCAGCCTGAGACTGCGTGTTATCTATTCATTTATTTTTTAGGGGTCAGGGTTGTGACCAAGGCTCTCCTGGGACTGCAGAGGGTCAGTGGGGGCCGGAGGACAAGCCAGAGATGAGCCAGGAGCTGGGCGCGTTTGGAGCAGTAGGGGCGGTCAGCCTGGGCAGAGGCCTGGAGTTGGGAATAGTCAGAAAAATGCCACCTCATCTTCTTTCCAGAAACTTCTCTCAGTTCTTATAGGTGCGACAGAATAGGGGTGCCGGCAGGCTTGGGCGCAGCCCACAAACAGGGGGACCCGGACAGCTTCCTGCCAAGCCCAGGCCGGGAGAGGAACGTCCACCCGAGGCTTCTGATGCCCGTTCTGGTGCTGGCCAAGGACTGCTCTCCACAGCTCCTGCCCACGCCTTCAGCCTCAGCGACACGCACCTCCCCTGGCACAGCAGGGAGGCTGGGGACACCCAGCAGGAGCAGTGACCCGTCCAAGGTCTCGTTGTGCTCGGGCAGGTGTGTGCCCGGCCTGGAGCAGCCACGCGTGCCCTGTCGCAGGAGCCGCTGTCCCGCCGTCCCGCTGCCTCGGAGCCCGGCAAGAACCAGCCCTGCTGTTGCGGGGTCCCTGGCTGGTAGGGTGTCTCTCAGTGTCAGGAGGAGGCCGAGGGGCCAGTGGTCTCACCCCTGACTGTCCCCCTGCCCAAAGGAGTGACTGACGGAGCAGGAAACTGGGGGGCTGCCGTGCGTGGGAGACTCACCCTACCTGCCCCGGCCCCTGCTGACCCCCGTGCCACCAACATCACCCCATCCTCAGAGGCTTCTCCAGCGCCTAGAGGACACCGAGACCTCGGGGAGCCCTGCCCCCAGGAACCAGCTCAGTCCTCGGGTCTCTGGGGGCCGGGGGCCCTGGCCCAGGGCTGCCCCTCCTGTGCTGAGAGCCGGTGCCCAGGGCCTGGGAGGTGGGGCTGCACGTTGGGGCAGGGACACCACGTGCAGCGAGGGGACAGCATTGGGCTGTGGCTTCGGGTACAGCGGGTGCACGAATCCATTCTCACTCCCCACGCCCACACCAGGCGGCTCCCAACACTCAGGCCACTGCTGGGGACTCGGGCCCAGCGCTCAGCCCTGGGGCTCCCCCAGGGCACCAGCTAGAACATGTGCTGGGTCAAGGTCATGTGTCTGGCTTCCACATCTCGCAGTGTCAGTTGACCTTTTCTGAGTCTTGGTTTCCTCATAGTGCCCACCCCACAGGACCGGGCAGCAGGGACACAGATGCAGGGACCACCTGCTAGGGTTTATTCTCTAGCTCTGAGTCTTTTCTCCCTTAAAAAAAAACTTTAAAAACTGATTTTTGGTTTGGGGGCCACAACCAGCGATACTCAGGGCTTACTCCTGGCTCTGCACTCAGGAATCACTCCTTGCAGGCTCAGAGGACCTATGGGATGCTGGTGATTGAAGCCGGGTCAGCCGCAGGCAAGGCCAGCACCCTCCCCGCTGTCCTGTCTCTCCAGCCCCTCCAGCCCTGAGTCCTACAGGCTGGGTGGCTGTGGCAAGTCCCTGCAGCCATCTGCACAGAGTTGTCCCTGCACATGGGGGTGTCCATGTGAAGCCCCTGTCCCTGTGAGCAACCCTTGCCCCAGACTCTCGGCCGAGGGCCACCCCAGCCGAGCACAGGAGACGGCGCCTGTGAGTGAGTCTACTTTGCAGACGTGTCCGTGTGGGGGTTTCAGCTGCCGGCTGCCTGCGGGGAGCGAGTCACCGCGGTTCCGTGCCCATGCACTCTGTCTGATGGAATATAAATAGCAGGCAGTGTTTGCCAGCGAGGAGAGGGGGTGGCGAGGGCCGGCCTCCTCCCCCCTCCTCCCCGCCCTGCATGGCCCCGGCGACGGCAGTGCTGGTGCGCGGGCCGTGGGGAAGAGAAGAGAAAGGAGCTCCTGAATAAATCATCATGTGATGGGGCTAATGCACAGGCCATAGGGCAGCGTGTGCAATTAGTGGGTTAATTGTGCAGAGAGGGTGACCTCTGTCTGGGTGAGCCCAGGGGTAGCAGCGGGGGCTGGGGGGGCGGGTTCTGGTTCACGAAGTGCCTGGAGTCTGGTTGGGGGCTGGTGAATGTGGGAGTGGGCTTTCCCCATGTCCACGCAGATGAGGCCCCAGATCTGGGACTCTCAGTCAGCCGGGGGCAGGGGAGTGAGTTATGAACAGAGCCACGGTGTGTGCGTGTGTGTGCGTGTGTCAGTGTGTGAACTTAAGCCCTCCCAGCTCCAGAACTTTGAGCCTATTTTGTTTGCATTTTCAGTGCTGTCTGTTTTGTTTTGGGGGACCTCATGTGGTGGTGCGGGGGCTGCTCCGGCGGGCGGGCCTCAGGGAAGCCTTGGTGGTGAGCACTGAACCCGGCCTCCTGTGCCTTCTGGGTTCTCTCTCCAGCCCTTGTGTTTATCTTTTAGGGTTTCTTTTTCTTGCTTGAACCTAGGCTGTCCCAGTTTCATCTGCTCTTGCCCTGTTGCCAGAGTGACCAGGAGGGATGGCGGGTGCACAGACGTGTAGGCCAGCAGTTGTGCTGTGTGCGCCCGGGGGCACAGGCGTGGGCACCCAGAGCTGCTTGCTCCCAGCACTCAGTGCCTGCTGTGCAGTTACATACCCTTCCTGCAGGTGGCGCCACAGCATGTGCACAGCTGGGTGGGAGGCGGAGTCTGCGTGTGCCCCTGAGGACATGGACATGTGTTCGGGCCTGCAGTGCTTGGTGACCGGGTGACAGGTCTGGGCACTGCCTGGGCAGGCCTCTCTCACCTGTCTGGGCACTTCCTTCCCCTCAGAGGAGTAACTGAGTCTACTGTGTTCTAGGTGCTTGGGGGCTGGGCCACGGACAGGGTGAGGGTGGGAGGAGAGGTGGGGACCTGCCCATCCCGGCACTGTCACCCCCCACTTTCTGCTCCCCATCAGCTTCCCAGTGAGACAGACAGTTCTTGACTCAGGGTGTGTTTCTGGAGAATCAGTCTGGCTCGTATGATGGGTCCTGTATGATGGACCCTCCAAGACTAACATGGCCACTTCCCTGGGTGACCAGGAGTTTGTAAAGGATGTGGCACACCCGCTGTGGCTGGAGCAGCACTTGGTCACCTAGCATGGACCCACTCCATCAGTCCTTAGCAGCTGTCCTGGGGGTGTGGGGTAGGGTTGGGGGACAGCACCGTGACCCCGTCAGCCTCCTCTCACCCATGGAGCAAATTCAGCCCATTTAACAGATGCAAACACTGAGGCAAGGACTCAGCATACAGAGCGTGATCCAGAGGCAGAGACTATTTGCCAGGTCGATGTGGCAGCAGCCCTCAACTTCCCCACCTCCTGCTCCCATCTTGCTCTGACCCCGCAGCTGGACATTTGGTGTCCCTGACCTCTTTGGGGTACCTCAAGGAGGGGGTGCAGTACCCTGGCACCACCGGCCAGTCTGTGGCACTGTGGTGCTGCGGTCTCCTTCTATTCCGTTTTCCCCTTGGCAGACAGCAGTGACCCAGAAAAGGTTTTGCGGGGCTGGTCAGAGGTGCGTGCACGAGGAGCCTTGGAGGGGTTCTGGCGGCGGGGGGCAGGGAACTGTTCCGGTGGGGGCTCGCGCTGGCTTCCACACCAGCTCTGGGGCCGGTGGTGCTGCCGCTGGATATGACACGGCTCTCCTGTAGGAAGGAAGCTCCCGAACACACCTCATTTTCCTAGGCTCAGAGGAGTGTCTCAAGGTGACACAGCAGCAGCAGGCCTCTCTCCCGCCCTGCCAGCCCCAGACTCTCAGCAGCTCCTGGACTCTCCCCTGCAGCCGGTATCTCCCCACAGCACTGTTAGCCACCAGGGAGAAGTTGGGATGTCCAGGCAACCAGGGGAGGCTTCGTGTAGGAGGTGATTCTGAGCCAGACCCAGAGAGACTGAGAGACTCTCCCACGGTCCTGAGGACCAGACCTGTGGAGTGAAGTCCTGGGTCTCGGTCACATGGTCACCTTCCTAGAGCCTCTTCCCTTGCCGCTCTGAAAGGGAGTGCTAGCACGAGTGGGAACAGGGTACCTCCCAGCTGGGGGGCGGTCCTGAGGACCTGGGACAGCCTGCGGGTGGTTGGGGAGGAAGAGCATCCTCAGGGCTGCCACCCTGCGCCGCAGGCCGCCTCACTCTGTGCCCCCGAGAGGGGCCACAGTCCCTGCGCAGTCCCTGTGTTCCAGAAAGCTCTGCGGGTCGATATTTCTGGCCTGACAGACGCAGGCTCCTTGCAGATGCGTCTGTGCGATGAATGAGTGAGTGAGGGAAGGGCTGGCGCAGGACGCGGGCAGGGCCGCTTCTCCCACTGCTCTGCGGGCAGTGGCGCCTTTGATGTCCTGTTTGCGGGGACGCAGATGCCCCAGAGGAGCCAGGGATGGCGCGTGGGGCATCCTTCAGAAGGTGCCGGCTCTCTCCGCCCAGCAGACTTCAGAGCTCCAGGCTGTGGGCCCGCCGCCCCGTTCCTTGAGAGAAAAGGAAGAAATTCGTGTTTCTTCCCTGATCTGAGTCCCAGCGCTGGGGGTCCCACTGTTGGGGCTTGGCTTCGGGGCCCCGGGGCCTGGCTGCTGTGTGTCTGGGACCAGCCGTCCTGGGCCCCCGCTTCACTCTAGACTCCCTCTCTTGCCCCAGCCTCCCCCAAGGACCCCGCCCTGGGCACTGCATCATGGCGGGCGGGTAGGGCTGGCACCCCTCATCCGCTGCTCTGCGTGAATGCCCCGGGCGGGCACTGCCATGCCTCCCTGCAGGGCCGAGGGGCCTCAGCTGGCCAGAAGTGACGTCACCTGCTGGTGTGTGTCCCGAGCAGTGCCCACGCAGAGGCCTCCTGCTCCCCAGACCCCAGCTCCGTGACCCGTGGGTGGTGACCGCTCGTCTGGGGTTGGTAACTGAATGGGGGTTCACAGACAGTTTTGGCAGACGCCGAGTCAGAGTTGAACGCCCTGTGACTCCGAGGTGCGCCCGTGGTACTCGCTGTGCTTTGTCTCTGTTGGTGGGAAGGATTAGGAAGCCCTGCCGAGACCTTGGCCTTCTTTTTGGGGGCACGGGGCTTCCGAGAGGTGCCGGGGCTCCAGACCTCACTGGTGGTTCTGAGCCGAACAGGCCATCGGGTCCGCATCAGGGCCCCAGAGTGTGGTGCTGAGGATGTCCAGGGCCTCCCGGGCCGTGGCGCTGGGAGTTAGCTGTCCGGGCAGCCCTGGCCCCGGCCC